>NC_137692.1:6716183-6773683 GCF_963989245.1 Nansenia antarctica | reverse complement strand
AGAGGTTGTGTCACCGATGACAACATGTGAATGTACTTCCAGTTCCAAAATAGATGGATCTTCATGTGTGTGTGTGTCTGTATAGGAGCTGGATGTCTTCATGTGTGTGTGTGTGTCTGTATAGCAGCTGAAGGTCTTCATGTGTGTGTGTGTCTGTATAGGAGCTGAGGGTCTTCATGTGTGTGTGTGTCTGTATAGGAGCTGAAGGTCTTCATGTGTGTGTGTGTCTGTATAGCAGCTGAGGGTCTTCATGTGTGTGTGTGTCTGTATAGGAGCTGAGGGTCTTCATGTGTGTGTGTGTCTGTATAGGAGCTGAAGGTCTTCATGTGTGTGTGTGTCTGTATAGGAGCTGAAGGTCTTCATGTGTGTGTGTGTGTGTGTGTGTGTGTGTCTGTATAGCAGCTGAAGGTCTTCATGTGTGTGTGTGTGTGTGTGTGTGTCTGTATAGCAGCTGAAGGTCTTCATGTGTGTGTGTGTGTGTGTGTCTGTATAGGAGCTGAAGGTCTTCATGTGTGTGTGTGTGTGTGTGTGTGTGTGTGTGTGTGTCTGTATAGGAGCTGAAGGTCTTCATGTGTGTGTGTGTGTGTGTGTGTGTGTGTGTATAGCAGCTGAAGGTCTTCATGTGTGTGTGTGTGTGTGTGTGTGTGTGTGTGTGTGTGTGTCTGTATAGCAGCTGAAGGTCTTCATGTGTGTGTGTGTGTGTGTCTGTATAGCAGCTGAGGGTCTTCATGTGTGTGTGTGTGTGTGTGTGTGTGTGTGTGTGTGTGTGTGTGTGTCTGTATAGGAGCTGAAGGGGAGGTTCATAGTCAAGGGGAAGAGACTAAACAAGCTGGAAGCTGTTTTCAACAACAACAGTTCTGTGGAGGATGACAATGTGTCTGAGGAGGACGAGGCCGCAGACACTAAGGAGAATGGACAGACAGACCAGCCTAAGGTGTGGTAGCATAGTTAACCCTAACCCTAACCCTAACCCTAACCCTAACCCTAACCCTAACCCTAACCCTAACCCTAACCCAGGCACAATCACAACCAACATGGCAAAAACTTTTGCTGCATTTCATTCACAGGATTTTTGATGTTGATATATGAACTTGTTTTCATGTTGTCTCTCAGAAGACCACGATAAAGCTTGCCAAACAGCTGTCCGACTTGGTCATCTACTGCAGGAGTGTCCACTTCAATGGTTTTGAGGATGCCAGAGACACCCAGGCCTTCTATGAAATGTCCTCCTTCAAAGAGAGCAAAGCATTGAACCTGGCAGAAACTTCTGGTAAAGACTACATGTCCTGTCACAAAACGCCTGATTTAACAGGATATTGCAGCCTATGGTACAGACATCATTTGTTTGATAACAGTTATTACACCCATCATACTACAAGACGTGGTAGCACTACAGGTACTGTCATTGTTGAGACTGTATTATGAATGCATAATATAAGCTGTTACTGTACATGATATTGTGTGTTCCCTCCATGTTCTCCTCCAGCTAGCGCCTTCATCCACCACAACATGGACAAGCTCAGCAGGATCTACCCAGCGGGCTCCAGGACCGACTCCTCCAACTATAACCCAGTTCCCATGTGGAACACTGGCTGTCAGATAGGTACGCTAGCATCTCACCACTTTCCTCCATCCCCCCAAAAAATCAAAATCTACGTTTTTCATTTTGTCAACTGTTGTTGAAATGTGTTCACTGATGAATTCAATTTCCCCCCTCCAATTTCAAGTGACAAGTGTCAAATGTACATCAGTCCAAGTGAGTTATTCCTCTGGTCATCATTGCTGTAGAGACGTGTTTGAGCATCACGCCCCCCCCCCCTCCCTCTCTGTCCGCAGTGGCGCTGAATTTCCAGACCCCGTCTAAGGAGATGGATTTGAACCAGGGCCGGTTCCGACCCAACGGTGTGTGTGGCTACAGCCTGAAACCTGAGTTCCAGAGGGACCCGGGCTCTGACTTTGACCCCATCACCCTCACCAAGGGGCCCTGGCTGAAACAGAAGACCCTGCACCTGATGGTGAGAACGGCGGACGCTAAACAGGGTTCCCGCACTGGTCTTAAAAAGTCTTAAAGTCTAAAATCCAGCATTCCGATTTACAAGGCCTAAAAAAGGTCTTACATTCCAGTTATTCTGTGTAATAATGAGGTGCTAGGTCTTAAAAATGAGATCCTGCAAGGAAATCAGTCCGACCACATCTATTTACGTGGAAATTAATCAAGCTGGAACCCAAAAAAAATCAATTCGCTTCCTTTTTTGTCTGTATGGCAGTGAAATCCCTAATTTCATCACCTCAAGGATGACAAAAAGCTACCATATGGTGTTGCGAATAGGTCTAAAATTCTATTCAAAGAGGTCTAAAAAGGTCGTAAATTTGACTTGTTGAAACTTGTAGGAACCCTTGCTGAAATACTGAGCTAACAAATGAACCTAGAACCTTCAGGGAAGAGAAAAACAGGTAGTAGTTGCACAGTTATAAAACAAAGTAAGTAAGTAAAATGTATTTCTCTAGCACCTATCCCAGACCACGGGTCACAAAGTGCTTTACATACAGTATAAGAACATAACAAAGGGTTTCAAGTGACCTTTGAGTAGTTAGTGTTTAGACTGTATGCACAGCCTATTGCACTGGAAAGAGCTACATAAATACAATGTCACTCCATGAGTCACTCCACAATGAGCTTTTCTTTGCTTTAGGGTTGAGATATTATTCAAGAGAGATGGAGTGAAAGGTGTGCACTCTACTACAGCAAATAAGGCCTTGAAAGCTTCAACGTCATCAGGCTTTGTGGCATTGCCGCAATTTCACGTGTGTATGTTTTTGTGTGTGTGTGTGTGTGTGTGTGTGTGTGTGTGTGTGTGTGTGTGTGTGTGTGTGTGTGTGTGTGTTATCTCAGGTTATTTCAGCCCAGCAGCTGCCCAAACTGAACAAGGACAAGTGCAACTCCATCGTGGACCCTCTGGTCAGGGTGGAGGTCTTCGGTGTTCCAGCAGACATCATGAGCAAAGAGACACCGTCTATTGAGAACAACGGTGAGTGACCCAGACACACACACACACACACACACACACACACACACACACACACACACTAAAAACATCTACCTCCTCAGATCTCATCCATATTAGCTTGTAATGCTTGACTTCCCCCATGACCAGGCCAGAGGGGTACTTTCACTACTACACAACTTACAAAATGATATAACTTGCGTCCAGTAGGTTGTAGCCTCATCTCCTCTGGCCATGCTTCAGCCATGTATACATACAGTGAGTTACATTGCTAGTATAAACAAAAATAGCAAAAAAATGCCGTTTGAGAGAGGACGCTGGCGTCGCTTGTTCGCCGCTTCTCCACCCGAAATCTAGATATATAAATCTAGGTGTAATTGCAGCATACAGAGTAGATTGTCCTACAAAGACACCTAGATTTAGATTTAGTCATCTAAAAATGAATTAGACCCCTATACTTTCTTTTATTTCTCTTTGGTTTCTTTTTATTATTACTACTCAATATTTTCGGTTTGTAAAGCGTCTTTGAGTGTCTTAGAAAAGCGCTATATAAGTCTAATGTATTATTATTATTATTATGATGATTCTGTCTGAGGTGTCTGTGTCTCTCTGCAGGGTTCAACCCCATGTGGAACGAGACGTTCCAGTTTGACATCAACGTGCCAGAGCTAGCCATGCTGCGCTTCCAGGTGGAGGACTATGACACCACCTCCCAGAACGATCTGATTGGCCAGTACTGTCTACCCCTGACCAGTCTACAGAACGGTACGCACCCTGCCATCCTACACTACACTTTCACCAGCAGAATATGGTGTTCATTTTGAATGATCATCTCATCATTTGATTAATGGACCTTTCGCTAAGCCACGCCCCAAAATAGAAATTGTCCAATCATATCACAGCAAAAGTCACTACAGGCAGAAAACTCGGACAAACAACTCGCTATATCTGATGGTGAAAAGCTTCTAGACTAAATATTCTTGTCGTCTTTAAAAAAACATGTCTATTACTTGCTGTGGTAAATCAGAAATCAGAAATTTGCCAACTCCCGCCATTGTAAGTCATTGAATGTCATTCAGTCACGGTCGGTCAGTCAGTCACTGTCAGTGAAGCGTTCTTTGTTTGTCAGAGTTTTCAAACGGGGCGTGGCTTAGCGATAGGTCCATTGATTGAAAGTTATCAATCCATCATGTGGAGCAAAAAGGACGAACGCCAGTGTGTAGGAGTCCCCTGTCTGTCCAAGCACCTGGACATACTATAATGTGTGCACATTTCCGTTTTGAACATCATTTTGGTATAGTGAAAATTTTATCTAAACAAGTGTCCTCACCCTTAATTTCACTTGGGATAAGTTCTCATACGTTATTTATAAATATGCAATGTTGAACTGCTGTTTTCTATCTGTTTTTGACTCATTCCACCCTACCTATTTTCCAGGATATCGCCATGTCCCTCTACTGACGAAGAGAGGTGATGTCATCCCTTCAGCAGGACTGTTTGTGCACTCCATGCTCCTGGATGCCCAGTAGAACCCCCCCTCCCCCCTTCTCAACACCCCCATATCACACTCTAACACCTTCTGGTCAAAAAGTGCATATTAGAAAGCATACTAAAGACAATGATACATAGTGTTGTTTCAGCCAAGTCAGGAAAATCATTTGCTTGTATCCCAAAGCATATTTGGATAGATATTGAAGTGGATGAAATGTCATGGTAAGATGCAGCTTATACTGTATGTTTTGCACTTCCTGTCATGTGACTTTGTTTTCAGTCTGAGTAGTTAGTACATTGTGTTCAGCTGAGGGGAGACAGAGCAGGTAAATGAGAGGTAAAATACATGTTATTTTACTAAACCAATAGCACCTGATTTGAGACAAGAGTTCCGGAATGGTAATCTGAACACTGGTAAATCAACATGTCAGAGTTACCATGGGCGGAGGTAGAGGACTGTAGGTAAGGTGTACTGCACAGTAGGCACACCTGCACAAAGGATCCACCAATCAGCTCACAGCTGATCTCAGGTTCATACTTGGCTTCCTGTTCCTAGAGATTAAAAGAGAAGTTGACTTTATTTGTTATCAAAATTAGGTCATTTCTAAGTTGTTGAAGTACTGTGTAGACAGAGGTGTGGTGGGTGTCAACATAGGCCCTTCATGCTTAAAAAGATGAAACTACTTAGAGAAATATTAGATACTTAAGTTGATTTGGCAAACAAAGCTTTGCATTGCAGTTATACTTGTTACTAAAGTACTCCTGTAATATTGTTATTTGTTATTCATATTTGTTGAAAACTGCATTTTTATCCTTTCTATTCTTTTAAGATAAGCATGAATGGTGTTAATAACAAAAAGTTCCTTAAAGTTGCTTGGTGGTTTATTTTATTTAGGAAAATGTTTTGCTCAGATCATGTGTTGCTCACTGGAATTGTATAGCTGAAGATATCACATAACATTGTTATTGCATATTTTAAGAAACCTTTTCTTTTCCCTCTTCTTAAAAAAAAGAGAAAGTGCCTCTCTTGTACAAACTTGCATGTCATTATCATGTCATTATCATGTCATTATCATGTCATTATCAGCCTTGGATGTTTGTTGAGAGTTGAAGTGGTCAGAAAAGGTTAGCATTGCTTCTATAGTATACTGGTCGTTCAGTATGCTCAGGATGTAAAGGAGCAATAGAGCGTGTGTGTGTGTGTGTGTGTGTGTGTGTGTGTGTGTGTGTGTGTGTGTGTGTGTGTGTGCGCGTGCGTGCGTGTGTGTGTGTGTTTGTGTGTGTGTGCGGGTGTGCATGTGCGTGTACATGTGTGTATTTGTCGTTGTATTCAACATTCTTTCCCTTTGGATGAAAACAAACAGCATCTTAGAGAGAGGAGTAAAATCAACATTAATTCATACAATGTTGTTGATGATGATAATAATAATACTACCAATTACAACAAATCCTTATTAAAGGTGATTTTTTTCATATCAAGAAAACGTTTATAAATATAACTGTGTTTTATTACTGTGACTTATAGTTCATTCAAAGCAGTATTTCAATAGATCAATTGAAATTCTTGGTTTATAGAAAGATTAGTACTAAATCTTGTATTTTCAATACCAGTAAACAAAAAACTGTCTAAAAAGAAACTAAACGTTTTAGTGTCAAACTAAAAAGACATTGATTGGCTGTGCTTGTAACATCTTCACATGTGTCATTTCACTAAACTGCATTTGCACTACTTCCTGAATAAAAGAACGAATTTGAAAGGAGCTGTGATAGAATCCTCTTTATTGATGATATTACAGATTTGGTCAGGGCCTATTCTTTTTTTTTTGTAATCAATTATTTATTGCAAAACAGTACACATGAAAAACTCACATTATTACACCAAACAAAATAAGTGTCTGTCCTGATTTTTTTTGTTTTTTTCCTTATCTTACCCCCCCCCCCCCACCCCCCACTATAAAGGTCACGGCCTATTCTTGACTACAGCTAAAGGGGTCAGACACACGTGCCCCTGCATTTATCTTTCCTGAACTGTCTGCCTAAACACCAGACAGTCAATAGAGTCAAGTGAACTAAGTGGATCTCCACCAGTCTCATTGCATGTGTGTCCTTGTCATCCGTCCTGAGTGTCTCTGCCACTCAGAAGAGGCCCGCCTTCTTTTTGAGGTCACGCTGACGCCACACGGGGAGACGTTCAAAATCAGCGCGAGAGGTCCCCATCAGAGTCTCAAACTCCACATCCGAGAGGTGTTCCTAGGAAACAGAGGGAGAGAGAAGAACAAGAGTTGAAGTGATGTGTTACGCTGACCCCTACAGGCCAGTGAGAGATATTGCTGTTGCTCCATTTTGCTCCATGAGAGTTTGTTTCATCACGCCCCTGTGGTCCTAATCACAAATCACTGCAACTATCAGTTCAACACACTGCTTGGCTGATATCACACTGCACTCTCTGGGATTCACAGACAAGTCTAATAATAATAATAATAATAATAATAATAATAATAATAATAATAATAATAATGCTGATAATAGTACTACCAATAATACTACTACTACTACTACTACTAATAATAATAATAATAATAGTAATAATAATAATAATGCATGTGTGCCAGGCGGCCCTGCAGGGACCCGTAGGGAAGTGCCAACCTCTCTCCGGCTGGGGTCCAGCCCATCCAGCTCTCCGGGGGTCTCGATGGTAGAGACCAGACTGGAGCCTCCAGGCGGGGGGGACGGGGCCGTGGACAGGGCTGTTGGTGCTCCAGGGTTGGGTGGGCTGGGGGAGCGTTGGATAGATGGAGGGGAGCTGTCGGGACCCCCTGGGGCGCTGTACCTCCCTGCACCCTCCTCCACCCCCCCTCCGCTCTTATTCAGACTTGAGTTGTTCAGATTCTACGTACATGTGGCAAGATGACAAGATGATTGATTGATTTTTAATTCCACTGACATGAATATTGAATATTGATTCACGTTTCTTTTATTAGTATCATTTATACACACCCATATGTTTAAGCCAGTTTATTACTGTAGATAATATGACAATGACATAGAAAATGCGCTAATAATCGATTAGTGTTAGGGTTAGTTAATCACTTACTGCAGTAATCTGTGAGATGGATGCACCATCTCCAAGCTTTTTTTTCATCTCCTCATAGGAGAGACCCCCCTGTGGAGAAGAGAACATCCACCAGTGCTTTCACAGGAGCTGTGTTGTTGTTTTAATCTATCTGAGTCTAGCTGAGACTAATCAGCTAATAATTCCAAGAGTAAAAACAAAACACGGTGCAGCAGCTTTCAGTCACGCTGCTGCATGCTCCTGGAACAAAGTCCCTGAAGAAATCAAACAGGCCCAAACCCTTAAAATATTTAAATCTAAGCTAAAAACCTTCATGTTTTGCACCAGTTATGATTAAACACAAACACTTCTATCAATGTCTTTTTTCCATTAACTATTGTCTTATTAAATGTTTAATCTATTTACTTCTTATATTTGCTTTTATTCATTGTCATTTTTATTTTCTTGCTGTATTTTTAAATAATGTATGTAAAGCACTTTCATTTGCCCAATTGTTGTATGAAATGTGCTATACAAATAAACTTGCCTTGCCTATCCCCTCCATAACAAAAAATCATTCACCAATTCATTGTACTTCTGATTCTGATCACAGCTACAAAATCCCCACCTCTTCCTCATTAGTGAAGCATTAGTGAAGTTCAATAAATCAAATACTGTAATAATCACTATTACTTGTGGTCTGATTGGTGATACAAGAGCACCTAGCGCCCTCTAGTGGTGAAACCCTGGCCTGCGGAGAGGTCCTACTCACGCTCCACTTGTGGGGGTCCCATGCGGTGAACCAACCAGTGAAGGTGGGCGGCTCATAGCCCTGTTTAACTGAGATGAGCGGTGTCTCAGGGTCCCGCCCTGCGGGGTGCGTCTTCAGATACTCTAGTGCGCTGTGACACGCCTCCTTGGTCTCGTAATCGTTGGCCGACCTGCCGATCCACAGGAAGATCTGATGGGGAAGGAGAGATGAACACTAGAACAGACGTGCCTTTTTACCTAGCCGCCTCAGGAGCCCCTCTTCAAAATGCTAAGCTGCTATTTCCACACAACGACCACCTGCTTCCTACACAGAAAAACGGCAAAATAGCCTTACTAGCTTATCCTGAAATAGTAAGGATACTGGGAGGTAGAACGCACATATCTAGGAAAAGTCTTGAAAGGAGGGCATTACATCAAATGACCCCTCATGGCTGATTAAGTGTTAAATCAAGTTGCTCATTAGTTATAACAGGGGTTAACCTGAATTGGTATTTCCCTCTTTGACGAAGGAGCTTGCTCTGAAACATCTTTGGAAGGGATAGAGTCGCTGTCCAGAATCTTTATTCTTACTCTATTGGTATTTAGTGCATGTCATTATAGTTTGTGGTCTGTAACTTCTAACATGAAGATTATGCTCTATGCATTGCATAGAGTTGAACTAAGCCCAAACTTCATGACCCTGTGTACTAGGACTTCTCCTCTCCTCCATGTGTAATAGGACTTCTCCTCTCCTCCCTGTGTACTAGGACTTCTCCTCTCCTCCATGTGTACTAGGACTTCTCCTCTCCTCCCTGTGTACTAGGACTTCTCCTCTCCTCCATGTGTACTAGGACTTCTCCTCTCCTCCCTGTGTACTAGGACTTCTCCTCTCCTCTCTGTGTACTAGGACTTCTCCTCTCCTCCATGTGTACTAGGACTTCTCCTCTCCTCCCTGTGTACTAGGACTTCTCCTCTCCTCCATGTGTACTAGGACTTCTCCTCTCCTCCCTGTGTACTAGGACTTCTCCTCTCCTCCCTGTGTACTAGGACTTCTCCCCTCTTCCCTGTGTACTAGGACTTCTCCTCTCCTCCATGTGTACTAGGACTTCTCCTCTCCTCTCTGTGTACTAGGACTTCTCCTCTCCTCCATGTGTACTAGGACTTCTCCTCTCCTCCATGTGTACTAGGACTTCTCCTCTCCTCCATGTGTACTAGGACTTCTCCTCTCCTCCCTGTGTACTAGGACTTCTCCTCTCCTCCCTGTGTACTAGGACTTCTCCTCTCCTCTCTGTGTACTAGGACTTCTCCTCTCCTCCATGTGTACTAGGACTTCTCCTCTCCTCCATGTGTACTAGGACTTCTCCTCTCCTCTCTGTGTACTAGGACTTCTCCTCTCCTCCATGTGTACTAGGACTTCTCCTCTCCTCCATGTGTACTAGGACTTCTCCTCTCCTCCCTGTGTACTAGGACTTCTCCTCTCCTCCATGTGTACTAGGACTTCTCCTCTCCTCTCTGTGTACTAGGACTTCTCCTCTCCTCCATGTGTACTAGGACTTCTCCTCTCCTCCCTGTGTACTAGGACTTCTCCTCTCCTCCCTGTGTACTAGGACTTCTCCCCTCCTCCATGTGTACTAGGACTTCTCCCCTCCTCCCTGGGTACTAGGACTTCTCCTCTCCTCCATGTGTACTAGGACTTCTCCTCTCCTCCCTGTGTACTAGGACTTCTCCTCTCCTCCATGTGTACTAGGACTTCTCCTCTCCTCTCTGTGTACTAGGACTTCTCCTCTCCTCCCTGTGTACTAGGACTTCTCACCTCCTCCCTGTGTACTAGGACTTCTCCTCTCCTCCATGTGTACTAGGACTTCTCCTCTCCTCCATGTGTACTAGGACTTCTCCCCTCCTCTCTGTGTACTAGGACCTCTCACCTCCTCCCTGTGTACTAGGACTTCTCCTCTCCTCCCTGTGTACTAGAACTTCTCCTCTCCTCCCTGTGTACTAGGACTTCTCACCTCCTCCCTGTGTACTAGGACTTCTCCTCTCCTCCCTGTGTACTAGGACTTCTCCCCTCCTCCATGTGTACTAGGACTTCTCCTCTCCTCCCTGTGTACTAGGACTTCTCCTCTCCTCCATGTGTACTAGGACTTCTCCCCTCCTCCCTGTGTACTAGGACTTCTCCTCTCCTCCATGTGTACTAGGACTTCTCCCCTCCTCCATGTGTACTAGGACTTCTCCTCTCCTCCCTGTGTACTAGGACTTCTCCTCTCCTCCATGTGTACTAGGACTTCTCCCCTCCTCCATGTGTACTAGGACTTCTCCCCTCCTCCATGTGTACTAGGACTTCTCCTCTCCTCCCTGTGTACTAGGACTTCTCCTCTCCTCCCTGTGTACTAGGACTTCTCCTCTCCTCCCTGTGTACTAGGACTTCTCCCCTCCTCCATGTGTACTAGGACTCTCACCTCCTCCCAGGTGTCCAGCAGCATGACGTCGTCCTCGTCCAGGTCAGACTGGGCGAAGTCTTCCACCTCGGTCATACGGAACCGTCCCGTCTGATTGGAGCACTCAAACAGTCTGGGGCTGTGGGGAGGCTCCTCCTTCTGGAAACTGACAACATAATAATAACAATAATAATAATAATAACAATAATAATAATAACAATAATAATAATAATAACAATAATAATAATAACAATAACAATAACAATAATAATAATAATGATAATAATAATAATACATTAGACTTATATAGCGCTTTTCTAGACACTCAAAGACGCTTTACAAACTGAAAAGATCGAGTAGTAATAATAAAAGAAACAAAAAAGAAAAGAAAAGAAAGTATAGGGGCCTAATTAAGGCAGTGCTGGGGACACATGGGGAGGGGAGGGGGAGAGGGTTAACTGGTGAAGGCGAGCTTGAAGAGGTGGGTTTTGAGGGCCTGTTTAAATGTTGGGAGGGTGTTGGCCTGTCTGATGTGGTTGGGGAGGGCGTTCCAGAGGGACGGGGCTGCGGCTGAAAAGGCCCTATCACCCCAGGTCCGGAGCTTGGTCCTGGTGGTCTTGAGGGTGGTTGTGACATGTGACAGTGTGTTGAGGGTCTCTGTGTACCTCTTGTCACTGGCGTAGGGGGCCTTCCCTCCCAGCGTCATCCAGAACTCTGCAGGCTCCTGGCCCTCCATCACCACCTGCTTGTCCTGCCTGGACAGCACCTCGGACACGGCCTTCCCCACCTGCCTCTCATCCCCATTACAGCCCTGCTCACACACACACACACACACACACACACACACACGCACGCACACACACACACACACACACACACACACACACACACACACACACAATCACAAACACACACACACACACACACACACGTTAATTCTGTAGAGAGAAAGTCTGTCGAGTGGTATGACAGACAAACATTCAAACAGTATTGAGTTCCGTGTTCAGTGTCAGCGTGTTCAGTAGCAGAGTGTTCAGTATCCGTGTAAGAGCAGGCTGCAGTACCTTTCCATACCACAGGTAGCAGAGGTGGTCAGTCTTGAGCAGGAAAACGTCGTTGCTGTTGAGGCAGGAGGAGCGGGCAGGGACCTCCACCGCCCGGGTGTTGAGCTCGTGAGTCCCTCTCACCTGGAACAGCCTGGCGCCAGGGTCAGGGTTCACCACCCCGGGTCTGCCTGTGCCACCCTGGAGGACACACAACCCAACATGAGGAAAGGGAAGGTCAGGGTTCACCACCCCGGGTCTGCCTGTGCCACCCTGGAGAACACACAACCCAACATAAGGAAAGGGAAGGTCACTATTGATCAGATAGTCTTCTGGATACTAAGATGTGGTTTTCTTTGTCTTTTTCTTTTGTATTCCATTGTGGATACTGATGTTTGTTATTGATTTATTTTGTGTTGTTTCAGTGTTAAGAATGGAAAATGATGTTTATTTATTTATTTTGTGTTGTTTGAATAAACCTCTTCTTATCCACGGACCCAGATGGGCATCCGAAGTGATATAAAGAGTTTACCTCGATCAATTCTTTGCATGCTATACGATGCCACATTTTTTTTCCAGAGACGGTAAACACGGCCTAAGTCACATCCAGTTTTCTCCAACTGGAGAATGTGTCATGTCCGGTTTCAACGCCAAATTTCCATACCATTGGTCGGCCAACCCAAAAAAAAATACAAAAAAAAAGAAATCTGATACATGAGAAAGGTCAAAGGTCAAAGATGGTGCCAAAATATCTCCAAATGGCCTAAACATATAGGTGTCCGCCTAAACATACCTGTACTAAAACAGGTACAAAGTTGCATTTGCTCACATTACTAGCATCAACTTTGGCACAAGTACTAATAAGACCCTGGAGTACTGATTCCTAGATGATTTGGGCTTGGTTATCAGGTTTCCAAGGTGATATTCACTGTAAAAGCTGTAGTTTTTTTAGGCGGAGACTGAATTTGAGATGTTTTATAATGTTCTAGCTCTATTTGCTCTGACACAGTAACATAGATTTTGATTCTGACACTTCTACAGCCACCCCACATGTGTTAGCTTTCATTTGATAACAATATCATTATGAAGGCCCTTGTGATTGTGGAGATATTCTATATTCACTGTGGGCATGTCATTTCGAGCAGAAAACCAGAAAATGTTGGTGGATAAGAAGAGGTTAAGAAAGAATGTCATTATTAGTATTGTGGATACTGTCATTTATGTATTAAGTCATGGATTATATAATTTAAGTATTATTACTCTCACTTGAGAGTGATGGATAGGGGGAGGACATGATAAGCTTAGGCTTCATCCTACTCATTTTCAAACAGTGATAGCTGTACTTTTCGTTATTAGTTATTAGTTTATTATAAAATAAATACAAATTATTAGTATTTTCAAATCATGTTCGATAGAAAAGATTCATCCATTCATTTATTCATTCATTTAACCCAAGACATACAAAATGTACATATGAACGAAACAAACACACACACACACACACACACACACACACACACACACACACACACACAAACCAAGACAGATTCTCCAGACAGACACCAGATCAGTTTCAAGGAGTGGGAGTCAGCCGGGCCCTCCCGAATCCACCGCTACATCTGGGACCCAGGAGATGGCGCCATTGGAGGAGACGACCTACCACGCCGGCAATGGACCACACTGAACCGTCTACGAACTGGTGTCGGTCGCTTTAAAACATCAATGAAGGCGTGGGGCCTGGCGGACAGTGCGGCATGCGAGTGCGGTGACCCTCAGCAGACCGCCGACCATATAATCACCATCTGCCCCTTATATAGACCACCCTCGGAAGCCAGCCTCTTTGACTTAGAACCAGAGATGCGGGCATGGCTACACGACACCGAGTTGGACCTCTGACGTTACACGAAAGAAGAAGAAGAAGAAGAAGTTTCAAGTGATCTCACCTCAAAAATGATGAGTCTGCCTTTAAAGATAGCCAGGAAGTGACGCGGCTCCTTTCCCATGATCACCCTGACCTGGACGGGCGCTCCGTTGTGTTGGTTGTCGACGTTGACGGCCTGGTACGCGCACGCCGTGATCTCATCCTGAGTAGCGTGGCGGCCCTGTGGTGAATCACGGTACGCTGTTAGATAGACGTGGTTCCTCTCACTTGAGTTGGTTTGGTATTTGATTGTGTTTGTGTGAGCCACACTACCTGCCACATGTAGAGGATGTACTGCAGCTGGTTGGATCTCTTGTAGGTGTACAGCACCAGGTAACAGTCTCCTCCGTAGAACTGTCCATAGGAGCTGGGGTCCACCTCCCGCAACTCCAGGTCCTCAATGCGCCATACCTGGATGGTGTCATTAATCACAGAGACGGTTTATTCACATAACTCACATCAGACAGGCCAACACCCCTCCCAACATTTAAACAGGGGCTCAAAACCCACCTCTTCAAGCTCGCCTTCACCAGTTAACCCTCTCCCCCTCCCCTTCCCATGTGTCCCCAGCACTACCTTAATTAGGCCCCTATACTTTCTTCTATTTACCTTTTGTTTCTTTTTATTATTACTACTCAATCTTTTCAGTTTGTAAAGCGTCTTTGAGTGTCTAGAAAAGCGCTATATAAGTCTAATGTATTAGACTATTATTATTATTATTATTATTATTAAAAGGGATGCATGAGGATGTCAGTGTGTGCGTGAGTGTGTGTGTGTGTGTGTGTGTGTGTGTGTGTGTGTGTGTGTGTGTGTGTGTGTGTGTTCTCACCTGAACCTCTCCAGAGGCGTCGTCTACCATGCGCTGCTGTGCTGCCAGGTGTGGCTGAGCGTGGAGCTCCATCACATCAAACTTCACCTGCTCCACCTTAGCTGAGGACAAAGCCATGGACACACAGTATCATTACACTAGACAAACATTACATCATGTACATCTCATCGCGTTACTGTGTTCCCTGTTCGTTCTCTGTGTTCTATGTGCTCATGTTATCTGTTGTTAACTCTGTGTTCTATGTGCTCATGTTATCTGTTGTTAACTCTGTGTTCTATGTGCTCATGTTATCTGTTGTTAACTCTGTGTTCTATGTGTCATGTTATCTGTTGTTAACTCTGTGTTCTATGTGCTCATGTTATCTGTTGCTTGTTGTTTCTGTGTTTTCTGTTCCCCCCATATTGTCAGTGTCTTTGAGCCTCGGGAAAAGTGCTATATAAATATAATGAATTATTATTATTATGATTATTATCATGGTACAGTATATCGCTGTGTTGTTCAGTGAAGTAGTTACCGATCTGTCCCGTGGAGTAGGTCTTCCCCAGGCCCTGGGTCTGTCCTTTCTCTGTCCAGGACTTGAAGAGGTGTTTAAACATGGCTGACTCTCCTCCTTCACTCATCACATCCACGTTGGTGCTAGCTGGGTAGTTCTTGGCCTTGATAAACCCCTGGTAGGAAAGGTGAGATTGAGTGTTTTATTAGTGGGCTTGCTTCAGCAAGTGCAACTATTGTTATTGCTGCTTGCATATTGCTTGTTATTATTAGTGGCCATAAAGATTGTTTAGGTGATGCCAATTCATCATTAAAAAAATGTTTTGGTCATGCCGCTCTATCGATTTGATTGGTTTCTTGGCCCAAGATCTCGCTTTTTGCACTGCACCCCATTTTGCCTGAAATCCTATTAACTCCTGTGGCCATTTGCTCTGAATGGGGACATTTACAACTGTATCCACCTTTTCATTTGAAGCTCGACACCTCAATTAAGTAGACTGACTCTTAAATGACTTCCATTTTGAGTGTTGATACTATTTAGACTTTTTAAACTTTAAGCCTTTTTAATTTGCATGAATGAACATGGGTTTCTATGAGGGTCATTGGGTTCCTATGATACATTCTCTCTATACCTCCCCTCTCTAATCTATCCATCCTCTCTTTCATCTATCCGTTCATCCAACCAACAAAACCAGCTTCTATCTACCTATCCTTCTCTCCTCTATCCATCTTTCCCTCATCTATCTAACTTCATCTGTCTATCCATCTACAGTATCTGATCTATATAACCTATCCTCATCTATCCATCTACAGTATCTGATCTATATAACCTATCCTCATCTATCCATCTACAGTATCTGTCACATATCAATTCATCCATCCAACCAAACAACAAACCGACCGTCTTTCACTGTATCCTCTACTAAAATGAGGATCTCACTTTCTTTCAACTACCCAGCAACTATCTATCATCCAAACCATATTTAAACATCTTCTACTACCAAAATAAGACATTCGCAAGTTTCTTCTGGAACTTATTTTTCTAGTTTCAAATGCTATTTCTTTCTGTCAATAAAAACACAATCTGTTACCACAGAAATGGATGCCCTTGGTGTCAACAGTCCCCTGACTCACCACTGCTCTCCCCAGAGCTGAGCGCCGCTCCTCTTTAGAGGCCTGCTTGCCCTTCCACACCATCACATACGCCCCTCCCTGGTCCACGATGTAGCAGTCCTGACAGCAGAGAAACACAATCAAAAAAAGAGAAGAGGGTGTTTTTTTTAACATTAGAACAGCCATGAGGGGTCATGACTTTTCCTAAATATGTGCGTTCTACCACCCAGTATCCTTACATTTTCAAAATCACATCAGGATAAGCTAGTATGAAGCTATTTTGCCATTTTTCTGAATAGGAAGCAGGTTAATTTACAAGTGGCTAACTAGTGGTCGTTGTGTGTAAATAGCAGCTTGAGCATTGTGAAGAGGCGGCTCTTTTAGTAGGTAAAAAACGCACGGCTGTTCTAGTGTTAAGCAATCTGTGTGAAATTATACTGTCAAAGAAACTGTAGAAAAATACTGAACAAAAATGCTGTATACATTTTTTTCAAAGGGTTGATAGAAGAAGTGAGGTTTACCGAGGAGTGAAGCAGGTCCTGGGTCAGGGGCTGGGTGGCAATCTCCTGCACCATTAACTTCCCACTGTCATCTGAGACACTGAGGAGAGGGAGGGTTAAACTGTCATCTGACACTGGGGAGAGGGAGGGTTAAACTGTCTGAGACACTGGGGAGAGGGAGGGTTAAACTGTCTGAGACACTGGGGAGAGGGAGGGTTAAACTGTCATCTGACACTGAGGAGAGGGAGGGTTAAACTGTCTGAGACACTGGGGAGAGGGAGGGTTAAACTGTCATCTGACACTGGGGAGAGGGAGGGTTAAACTGTCTGAGTCACTTGGGAGAGGGAGGGTTAAACTGTCATCTGACACTGGGGAGAGGGAGGGTTAAACTGTCTGAGACACTGAGGAGAGGGAGGGTTAAACTGTTGTCTGACACTGGGGAGAGGGAGGGTTAAACTGTCTGAGACACTGGGGAGAGGGAGGATTAAACTGTCTGAGACACTGAGGAGAGGGAGGGTTAAACTGTCATCTGAGACACTGAGGAGAGGGAGGGTTAAACTGTCATCTGACACTGGGGAGAGGGAGGGTTAAACTGTCTGAGACACTGAGGAGAGGGAGGGTTAAACTGTCATCTGACACTGGGGAGAGGGAGGGTTAAACTGGCACTTAGGTGGAGAGGGAGGGTTAAACTGTTGTCTGACACTGGGGAGAGGGAGGGTTAAACTGTCTGAGACACTGGGGAGAGGGAGGGTTAAACTGTCTGAGACACTGGGGAGAGGGAGGGTTAAACTGTCTTAGACACTGGGGAGAGGGAGGGTTAAACTGTTGTCTGACACTGAGGAGAGGGAGGGTTAAACTGTCTGAGACACTGAGGAGAGGGAGGGTTAAACTGTCTGAGACACTGGGGAGAGGGAGGGTTAAACTGTCATCTGAGACACTGAGGAGAGGGAGGGTTAAACTGTCTGAGACACTGGGGAGAGGGAGGGTTAAACTGTCATCTGACACTGAGGAGAGGGAGGGTTAAACTGTCATCTGACACTGAGGAGAGGGAGGGTTAAACTGTCATCTGAGACACTGGGGAGAGGGAGGGTTAAACTGTCATCTGACACTGGGGAGAGGGAGGGTTAAACTGTCATCTGACACTGAGGAGAGGGAGGGTTAAACTGTCATCTGACACTGAGGAGAGGGAGGGTTAAACTGTCATCTGACACTGAGGAGAGGGAGGGTTAAACTGTCATCTGACACTGAGGAGAGGGAGGGTTAAACTGTCTGAGACACTGGGGAGAGGGAGGGTTAAACTGTCTGAGACACTGGGGAGAGGGAGGGTTAAACTGTCTGAGACACTGGGGAGAGGGAGGGTTAAACTGTCTGAGACACTGGGGAGAGGGAGGGTTAAACTGTTGTCTGACACTGGGGAGAGGGAGGGTTAAACTGTCTTAGACACTGAGGAGAGGGAGGGTTAAACTGTCATCTGACACTGGGGAGAGGGAGGGTTAAACTGTCATCTGACACTGGGGAGAGGGAGGGTTAAACTGTTATCTGACACTGAGGAGAGGGAGGGTTAAACTGTCTGAGACACTGGGGAGAGGGAGGGTTAAACTGTTGTCTGACACTGGGGAGAGGGAGGGTTAAACTGTCATCTGACACTGAGGAGAGGGAGGGTTAAACTGTCTGAGACACTGAGGAGAGGGAGGGTTAAACTGTCTGAGACACTGGGGAGAGGGAGGGTTAAACTGTCATCTGACACTGAGGAGAGGGAGGGTTAAACTGTCTTAGACACTGAGGAGAGGGAGGGTTAAACTGTTGTCTGACACTGGGGAGAGGGAGGGTTAAACTGTCATCTGAGACACTGAGGAGAGGGAGGGTTAAACTGTCTGAGACACTGGGGAGAGGGAGGGTTAAACTGTTGTCTGACACTGGGGAGAGGGAGGGTTAAACTGTCTGAGACACTGGGGAGAGGGAGGGTTAAACTGTCTGAGACACTGGGGAGAGGGAGGGTTAAACTGTCTGAGACACTGGGGAGAGGGAGGGTTAAACTGTCTGAGACACTGGGGAGAGGGAGGGTTAAACTGTTGTCTGACACTGGGGAGAGGGAGGGTTAAACTGTCTTAGACACTGAGGAGAGGGAGGGTTAAACTGTCATCTGACACTGAGGAGAGGGAGGGCTAAACTGTCATCTGACACTGAGGAGAGGGAGGGTTAAACTATCATCTGAGACTGGGGAGAGGGAGGGTTAAACTGTCATCTGACACTGGGGAGAGGGAGGGTTAAACTGTCTTAGACACTGAGGAGAGGGAGGGTTAAACTGTCTGAGACACTGAGGAGAGGGAGGGTTAAACTGTCATCTGACACTGGGGAGAGGGAGGGTTAAACTGTCATCTGAGACACTGGGGAGAGGGAGGGTTAAACTGTCTGAGACACTGGGGAGAGGGAGGGTTAAACTGTCTGAGACACTGAGGAGAGGGAGGGTTAAACTGTCTGAGACACTGAGGAGAGGGAGGGTTAAACTGTCTGAGACACTGAGGAGAGGGAGGGTTAAACTGTCATCTGAGACACTGGGGAGAGGGAGGGTTAAACTGTCTGAGACACTGAGGAGAGGGAGGGTTAAACTGTCTTAGACACTGGGGAGAGGGAGGGTTAAACTGTCTGAGACACTGGGGAGAGGGAGGGTTAAACTGTCTGAGACACTGAGGAGAGGGAGGGTTAAACTGTCTGAGACACTGGGGAGAGGGAGGGTTAAACTGTCATCTGAGACACTGGGGAGAGGGAGGGTTAAACTGTCATCTGAGACTGGGGAGAGGGAGGGTTAAACTGTCTGAGACACTGGGGAGAGAGAGGGTTAAACTGTCATCTGACACTGGGGAGAGGGAGGGTTAAACTGTCTGAGACACTGGGGAGAGGGAGGGTTAAACTGTCTTAGACACTGGGGAGAGAGAGGGTTAAACTGTCTGAGACACTGAGGAGAGGGAGGGTTAAACTGTCATCTGAGACTGGGGAGAGGGAGGGTTAAACTGTCTGAGACACTGGGGAGAGGGAGGGTTAAACTGTCATCTGACACTGGGGAGAGGGAGGGTTAAACTGTCATCTGAGACACTGGGGAGAGGGAGGGTTAAACTGTCTGAGACACTGAGGAGAGGGAGGGTTAAACTGTCATCTGAGACACTGGGGAGAGGGAGGGTTAAACTGTCATCTGACACTGGGGAGAGGGAGGGTTAAACTGTTGTCTGAGACACTGGGGAGAGGGAGGGTTAAACTGTCATCTGACACTGAGGAGAGGGAGGGTTAAACTGTCATCTGACACTGGGGAGAGGGAGGGTTAAACTGTCTGAGACACTGGGGAGAGGGAGGGTTAAACTGTCATCTGAGACACTGGGGAGAGGGAGGGTTAAACTGTCATCTGAGACACTGGGGAGAGGGAGGGTTAAACTGTCTGAGACACTGAGGAGAGGGAGGGTTAAACTGTCTGAGACACTGAGGAGAGGGAGGGTTAAACTGTCTGAGACACTGGGGAGAGGGAGGGTTAAACTGTCATCTGACACTGGGGAGAGGGAGGGTTAAACTGTCATCTGACACTGGGGAGAGGGAGGGTTAAACTGTCATCTGACACTGGGGAGAGGGAGGGTTAAACTGTCATCTGAGACACTGGGGAGAGGGAGGGTTAAACTGTCATCTGACACTGGGGAGAGGGAGGGTTAAACTGTCATCTGAGACTGGGGAGAGGGAGGGTTAAACTGTCATCTGACACTGGGGAGAGGGAGGGTTAAACTATCATCTGACACTGGGGAGAGGGAGGGTTAAACTGTCTGAGACACTGAGGAGAGGGAGGGTTAAACTGTCATCTGAGACACTGAGGAGAGGGAGGGTTAAACTGTCATCTGACACTGGGGAGAGGGAGGGTTAAACTGTCATCTGACACTGGGGAGAGGGAGGGTTAAACTGTCATCTGACACTGGGGAGAGGGAGGGTTAAACTGTCTGAGACACTGGGGAGAGGGAGGGTTAAACTGTCTGAGACACTGAGGAGAGGGAGGGTTAAACTGCCATCTGAGACACTGGGGAGAGGGAGGGTTAAACTGTCTGAGACACTGAGGAGAGGGAGGGTTAAACTGTCATCTGAGACACTGGGGAGAGGGAGGGTTAAACTGTCATCTGACACTGAGGAGAGGGAGGGTTAAACTGTTGTCTGAGACACTGGGGAGAGGGAGGGTTAAACTGTCTGAGACACTGAGGAGAGGGAGGGTTAAACTGTCATCTGACACTGGGGAGAGGGAGGGTTAAACTGTCTGAGACACTGAGGAGAGGGAGGGTTAAACTGTCTGAGACACTGAGGAGAGGGAGGGTTAAACTGTCTGAGACACTGGGGAGAGGGAGGGTTAAACTGTCTTAGACACTGGGGAGAGGGAGGGTTAAACTGTCATCTGACACCGGGGAGAGGGAGGGTTAAACTGTCTGAGACACTGGGGAGAGGGAGGGTTAAACTGTCTGAGACACTGGGGAGAGGGAGGGTTAAACTGTCTGAGACACTGGGGAGAGGGAGGGTTAAACTGTCATCTGAGACTGGGGAGAGGGAGGGTTAAACTGTCTGAGACTGGGGAGAGGGAGGGTTAAACTGTCTGAGACACTGAGGAGAGGGAGGGTTAAACTGTCTGAGACACTGAGGAGAGGGAGGGTTAAACTGTCATCTGACACTGGGGAGAGGGAGGGTTAAACTGTCATCTGACACTGAGGAGAGGGAGGGTTAAACTGTCATCTGACACTGGGGAGAGGGAGGGTTAAACTGTCATCTGACACTGAGGAGAGGGAGGGTTAAACTGTCTGAGACACTGAGGAGAGGGAGGGTTAAACTGTCATCTGACACTGGGGAGAGGGAGGGTTAAACTGTCTGAGACACTGAGGAGAGGGAGGGTTAAACTGTCTGAGACACTGAGGAGAGGGAGGGTTAAACTGTCATCTGAGACTGAGGAGAGGGAGGGTTAAACTGTCTGAGACACTGAGGAGAGGGAGGGTTAAACTGTCTGAGACACTGAGGAGAGGGAGGGTTAAACTGTCTGAGACACTGAGGAGAGGGAGGGTTAAACTGTCTGAGACACTGGGGAGAGGGAGGGTTAAACTGTCTGAGACACTGAGGAGAGGGAGGGTTAAACTGTCTGAGACACTGGGGAGAGGGAGGGTTAAACTGTCATCTGACACTGGGGAGAGGGAGGGTTAAACTGTCTGAGACACTGAGGAGAGGGAGGGTTAAACTGTCTGAGACACTGAGGAGAGGGAGGGTTAAACTGGCTGAGACACTGGGGAGAGGGAGGGTTAAACTGTCTGAGACACTGAGGAGAGGGAGGGTTAAACTGTCATCTGACACTGGGGAGAGGGAGGGTTAAACTGTCATCTGACACTGGGGAGAGGGAGGGTTAAACTGTCATCTGAGACACTGAGGAGAGGGAGGGTTAAACTGTCATCTGACACTGAGGAGAGGGAGGGTTAAACTGTCATCTGACACTGAGGAGAGGGAGGGTTAAACTGTCTGAGACACTGGGGAGAGGGAGGGTTAAACTGTCTGAGACACTGGGGAGAGGGAGGGTTAAACTGTCTGAGACACTGGGGAGAGGGAGGGTTAAACTGTCATCTGAGACACTGGGGAGAGGGAGGGTTAAACTGTCATCTGAGACACTGAGGAGAGGGAGGGTTAAACTGTCATCTGAGACACTGGGGAGAGGGAGGGTTAAACTGTCTGAGACACTGGGGAGAGGGAGGGTTAAACTGTCTGAGACACTGGGGAGAGGGAGGGTTAAACTGTCATCTGAGACACTGGGGAGAGGGAGGGTTAAACTGTCATCTGAGACACTGAGGAGAGGGAGGGTTAAACTGTCTGAGACACTGAGGAGAGGGAGGGTTAAACTGTCTGAGACACTGAGGAGAGGGAGGGTTAAACTGTCTGAGACACTGAGGAGAGGGAGGGTTAAACTGTCATCTGAGACACTGAGGAGAGGGAGGGTTAAACTGTCTGAGACACTGAGGAGAGGGAGGGTTAAACTGTCTGAGACACTGAGGAGAGGGAGGGTTAAACTGGCTGAGACACTGGGGAGAGGGAGGGTTAAACTGTCTGAGACACTGAGGAGAGGGAGGGTTAAACTGTCATCTGACACTGGGGAGAGGGAGGGTTAAACTGTCATCTGACACTGGGGAGAGGGAGGGTTAAACTGTCATCTGAGACACTGAGGAGAGGGAGGGTTAAACTGTCATCTGACACTGAGGAGAGGGAGGGTTAAACTGTCATCTGACACTGAGGAGAGGGAGGGTTAAACTGTCTGAGACACTGGGGAGAGGGAGGGTTAAACTGTCTGAGACACTGGGGAGAGGGAGGGTTAAACTGTCTGAGACACTGGGGAGAGGGAGGGTTAAACTGTCATCTGAGACACTGGGGAGAGGGAGGGTTAAACTGTCATCTGAGACACTGAGGAGAGGGAGGGTTAAACTGTCATCTGAGACACTGGGGAGAGGGAGGGTTAAACTGTCTGAGACACTGGGGAGAGGGAGGGTTAAACTGTCTGAGACACTGGGGAGAGGGAGGGTTAAACTGTCATCTGAGACACTGGGGAGAGGGAGGGTTAAACTGTCATCTGAGACACTGAGGAGAGGGAGGGTTAAACTGTCTGAGACACTGAGGAGAGGGAGGGTTAAACTGTCTGAGACACTGAGGAGAGGGAGGGTTAAACTGTCTGAGACACTGAGGAGAGGGAGGGTTAAACTGTCATCTGAGACACTGAGGAGAGGGAGGGTTAAACTGTCTGAGACACTGAGGAGAGGGAGGGTTAAACTGTCTGAGACACTGAGGAGAGGGAGGGTTAAACTGTCTTAGACACTGAGGAGAGGGAGGGTTAAACTGTCATCTGACACTGAGGAGAGGGAGGGTTAAACTGTCTGAGACACTGGGGAGAGGGAGGGTTAAACTGTCTGAGACACTGGGGAGAGGGAGGGTTAAACTGTCATCTGACACTGAGGAGAGGGAGGGTTAAACTGTCTGAGACACTGAGGAGAGGGAGGGTTAAACTGTCTGAGACACTGAGGAGAGGGAGGGTTAAACTGTCTTAGACACTGAGGAGAGGGAGGGTTAAACTGTCTGAGACACTGGGGAGAGGGAGGGTTAAACTGTCATCTGACACTGGGGAGAGGGAGGGTTAAACTGTCTGAGATACTGAGGAGAGGGAGGGTTAAACTGTCTGAGACACTGGGGAGAGGGAGGGTTAAACTGTCATCTGAGACTGGGGAGAGGGAGGGTTAAACTGTCATCTGACACTGAGGAGAGGGAGGGTTAAACTGTCATCTGAGACACTGGGGAGAGGGAGGGTTAAACTATCATCTGAGACACTGGGGAGAGGGAGGGTTAAACTGTCTGAGACACTGAGGAGAGGGAGGGTTAAACTGTCATCTGAGACTGGGGAGAGGGAGGGTTAAACTGTCTTAGACACTGGGGAGAGGGAGGGTTAAACTGTCATCTGACACTGGGGAGAGGGAGGGTTAAACTGTCATCTGACACTGGGGAGAGGGAGGGTTAAACTGTCTGAGACACTGGGGAGAGGGAGGGTTAAACTGTCTGAGACACTGGGGAGAGGGAGGGTTAAACTGGCACTTAGGTGGAGTGGGAGGCACACAAACCCCAATGTGTAAGAAGCAGAGAGTCCCACATGACTTCATTCACAGAGTACGAGAGAAACACAAGGGACGATATAACCTTGACACTTGTTGGTTTCTGCTGCAGCAAATACCTAGCAGGGTTACGATGAGGCGTTGTTGACACTCAGACTGTGGAATAAGGACCGAGGGGACCTCTAGAGGTGGAATAAGGACCGAGGGGACGGAGGGGACCTCTAGAGGTGGAATAAGGACCGAGGGGACGGAGGGGACCTCTAGAGGTACGTACTTGTACATCCTGACGTTGACCGTCTGTTGCCTGTCTGGTGTGTCATCAGGGACCGCCTCCCTCAGCTGACCCGTCCTCTGGCCCAGCACGGCCCTCATCATCTTCATCAGTTCTGGGGAGTCTTCCTCATCGCCTCCCTCCACCACCCCGATCTGTGCCCGGCCACCCCTCTCCCTGTCCCGGATGTCCTGGGCCAGAAGCACTGCCTGCAGAGGGAGAGGGGGAGGGTGGAGGGGGAGACCGAAGTGTCAACCTCAGTCACTATTGGGTTGTTAAGTCGTGACGTGTTTCCCGGGTCCAACGTTGGCTGAGGCGCTCTCTTCGAAATGCCGCAGTAATAATAAGAATTCATTCTATTTGTATAGTGCTGCGTCCCTTGTTGTATGAATAGATTGAACTGTCATTCTACCGCTTTAGGACACTGGTGCTCTGGTGCGAGGATTTTTTTATTTGGACCAGTCAGACTTAACAACCGAATAGTCCGTGGGAATGAGAATAAATATGACTAATAGGACGGTCCTGATCTCCTCTTAGTCGGTATAACAACATAGGGATTTGACACGGCTGTCTAGGTTTGGTCGCTGTGAAATGAAAGAGGCCTTTGATACTGGAGGCCGACGCTTCAGTCTAAAAGAACCATTTACAGGCTATCTCTATTTAGCATCAGCGTCACTGTCACAGAGTCACTGTCACAGAGTCACTGAGTCACTGTCACAGAGTTACTATCACAGAGTTACTATCACAGAGTTACTATCACAGAGTTACTGTCACAGAGTCACTGTCACAGAGTCACTGAGTCACTATCACAGAGTCACTGTCACAGAGTCACTGTCACAGAGTCACTGTCACAGAGTCACTGTCACAGAGTCACTGAGTCACTGTCACAGAGTCACTGAGTCACTGTCACAGAGTCACTGTCACAGAGTCACTATCACAGAGTCACTGTCACAGAGTCACTGTCACAGAGTCACTGTCAGAGAGTCACTATCACAGAGTCACTATCACAGAGTCACTGTCAGAGAGTCACTATCACAGAGTCACTGTCACAGAGTCACTGTCAGAGAGTCACTCTCACAGAGTCACTGTCACAGAGTCACTGTCACTGAGTCACTGTCAGAGAGTCACTCTCACAGAGTCACTGTCACAGAGTCACTGTTACAGAGTCACTGTCAGAGAGTCACTATCACAGAGTCACTGTCACAGAGTCACTGTCACAGAGTCACTGTCACAGCGGCCTTCTGTACCTTGAGCTTCTCCCTCCTGTTGCTCTGCGGGCCGTTCCACTGAACTATGACCTTCCCCATGTCCAGCAGGAAGATGTCCCCATTGTTGAAGCTGTTCCACGATACCTCCACCTGGAACAGAAACACAAGACCTTTCATAATAATAATCATAATAATAATAATAATAATAATAATAATAATAATGCATTAGACTTATATAGCGCTTTTCTAGACACTCAAAGACGCTTTACAAACAGAAAAGATCGAGTAGTAATAATAAAAAGAAACCAAAATAAATAAAAGAAAGTATAGGGGCCTAATTTTTAGATAACTAAATCTAAATCTAAGTGTCTTTGGAGGACAATCTACTCTGTATACTGCAAGTATATCTAGATTTCGGGCGGTGAAGCAGCAAAAACAAGCAACGCCAGCGTCCTCTCTCGACCGGCATTTGTTGAAAAGTGAAAAGTCTTACGAGTATGATCAATGTTATGTTAGCTAGCTACCTCTAAACATGGATTTGGCTGGGCATAAATGAATGAATTTGAGGTGGTAAACACAGTCCGTTGACTAGTACAGTGGAGTTGGACATGCGTGCCATCTGCAGTACAGTGTATACAATACTAACGGATTTCTTCATTCAATAAACAATGTTGGAGCACTATTGCACACTAAAATAGCATATAGCATAGCATAGAGTACAGCACAGTGTTTTATTGTATAGTATAGTAGTATAGTATAGTAGATAGTGTACATAGCCTTTATTTATGTAAACCAGCTCTTTTCCCTTTTTTATTTTACCCTTGGACCTCTTGTCTTTTAGTCTTTTTTCCTAGCACCAGGGGAGCCCCCCCTCCTAAATGTCGTTGTATGGTACCTGTACTGTATTAATGACAATAAAGACCATTCATTCATTCATTCATTCATTCATTCATTCATTCATTCATTCATAAAAAGGGCCAACTGATTGCTGATGTGAAAATGATATTAAACGATCAAACAGACTGGTGTTTTCTGTGTTATTTCACCATTAATTGGCTGTTGACAGCTTGTGTGGCTGTGAGATGCCCTGGGGGAGGCATCTGGAAAGCAGTGGTAAGCCCCGGCGTGGGTGAGTGAGGCTGGGTGAGAGGGAGTGTATCAGTGTATCCTCCCCCCTGCATACCTCTGTGGCCGTGACATGCTTCCTCCCTTTGACTTGCAGCAACCGCAGAATGTTGTACACATTGGACTCGACATGACGGAAGCCTGATGCCACCCCACCCTTCTTGAATCTGAGGGAGAGGTCAAAGAATGTGTCAGGTGCCACAGTAGATATGGTATCTAAAGTCAAATGTGAATCACAAACCATCGACATCTATCCCCCACTCACTCCTCTCCTACAGCATTATGTGGAAAAACAATAATCGGCAATACTGGAGAGGGAGAAACAATCAAGTGAACAGAGAGCTGTTCCACCAGGACAAAACAACTGTCGTCCAAATGCTTTCATTCAGAGGGATTAGGGGAGGCAATCCGGTCTCTGGAGGCGGTCTCACTCACACTGCTGCCTGTCTGTCTGAATGTGGCTTAGCTACAGAAATGTGCCGACAGCAGAGCTCTTCATACTGGTGGATGTTCCTGCTGTTTCAGAGAGCCACAGTGCTGCTGTGTTTCTCCTATGGTTCATCTTTTTATTGTATTTTATTTAACCAGAAGAAATCAGTTGAGAACAAATTCTAATTTTCAGTGACGATCTGGCCAAGAGGCCCCGGCATGAAATAAAAACAAACATATAAACAGAAATACTTGTCAACATAGAACAAGACATTACAACGGCCAAGACAGTAAGGATAAATCAAAACAAATAGAAACAAAATCAACTAACCTATGTGTGGAAAGAGAGAGGGTTGTATGTGCGTGCGTGTGTGTGTGTGTGTGTGTGTGTGTGTGTGTGTGTGTGTGTGTGTGTGTGTGCGTGTGTGTGTGTGTGTGTGTGTGTGTGTGTGTGTGTGCGTGTGTGTGTGTGTGTGTGTATGTGGGGGGGGGGGAGGCAATCAACAGGAACATAAGTCAACTACGACCTTCTGAAGTCTATTTTGAAAATGGTAAGTCCAAATCTTAACAGTGTTGTTGTTGTTGTTGTTGTTGTTGTTGTTGTTGTTGTTGCTGCTGTTGTTGTTGACTCCTCACACACCTCAGCCAAATCAGTGTTCTCCATCCCATTTGAGGATGTGATTAGCCTTCTCACTCACATGAGGCCGTTCTTGAAGTAGCTCCTGAATTTGGGCGACTCGTACCCCTGCACCTCCCTGTGCTGAACAGGACTGCCCCCCAGGGACTCATCCAGCTGGGTCACGTAGATGGCCGCCGCCCCCTGCTCATCCTGGGAGGAGGACTTCCCTATCCAGTAGTGGATGTCCATGGAGGGAGCTGAGTTCTGACTCCCCTGGGTACACAATGTGTAAAGATACAAACACAGACATACAGAGAGAGAGAGAGAGAGAGAGAGAGAGAGAGAGAGAGAGAGAGAGAGAGAGAGAGAGAGAGAGTATGAGAGATACACACACAAATAATGCACTGTAGATGAAGCTTGTGGAAGGACGCTAGAGCTTGTACAGTACAATATGTTCAAATGAACATCCATACATAACAACAACGGTGTGTAAATGAGTGGAGTTCTACTCACATGAAGCACGATGTAGCAGTCTCCCTCAAAGAAGTTGCCAAAGCCTTGCTCTGGAACAGGGACCATCTTCATGTTCTGAAAAACCCCTCAAAGTGAGTATTATTTACTGTAACGGAATCTCAGCTATCTCATGTATCTTTGACCTGGGTGGGGGGTGTACAACAGCTAAAGAACACACTGTGTTATGACTGACTGGACTGTGTTTGGATGTGGTTATGAGGTGGGACAAGGCTTACGTTGATGGTCCAGATCTGCAAGCCGGGCTTCCTGCTGATGTCTTTAAACACATCTGGAGTCTCTTCAGTCATTCTGCAAAACTAACAGCACAAGAGTGTGAACACTAGAAGAGCCGTGAGGGGTCGTGAGGGGTCCCCTGTGAGTTAAAAAAAAATCTATCTTTGCACTCGATCACATTTCAGGACCCTCCTTTCATGACTTTTCCTAGATATGTGCGTTCTACCACCCAGTGTCCTTACATTTTCAAAATCACTTCAGGATTATAAAGCTGTTTTGCAGTTTTTCTGCATAGGAGGCAGGCTAAAAAAAGAAGCGCCCTCTAGTGATCTCTGTGTGTAAATAGCAGATTTACATTCTAAAAAGGGGGTCTATTTGACCCCCAAGGCGGCTCTACTAGTAGGTAAAATAGGCACAGCTGTTGTAAGAGAGCCTACTGGGGTCAACTCTTAGGATTGTATCAAGTGTTACTGTATGAACAACATACAGACAGTATTACTGTATGAACAACATACAGACAGTGAAGCAACTTTGCATGGTTCTGTAAGTGCGGCAGCATGTACAGTACAATAGACTTGGTCAACAATGCATAAAAACCAGCCAAGTTTTCATGAATGAATTTTTAAGAAGTAGAAATATGCATAATTCCAGTGATATTGCTACACACCACCTGGGTACTAACTGTTCCCACTTTTATTTAGGGTCATCCACAATGGAATACCAAGTCACATAAAAACCGAAAGAAGTGAAATGAATGCTACTGTGCAGCACATAGTAAGTAAGAGGCTGCATATTTTCAAAAATGGCTTCCACAGTTTTAAATGGGGAAATGAATGTCTGCTGTGAAGCCATTATGAGATCTGCAACACCTTATCATTCATCTTGATGAGCTGTAGCTTCTCGTTGGGACCAGGTGACCTGATGATGATGATGATGATGACTGCCCTAACTGAGGAACTCCCGTATGTCTGTCTGTGAGACGCCACTAGCACGACTCAACTGTGCTGCCACCGCCACAAACAAGTCCCCCAGTCAGCACTGCTTAACAATAGAACAGCCATGAAAAATGTTATATCTTTGCACTCGATCAAATTTCAGGACCCTCCTTTCATGACTTTTCCTAGATATGTGCGTTCGACCACCCAGTATCCTTACATTTTCAAAATCACATCAGGATAAGCTAGTGTACAGCTATTTAGTAGTTTTTCTGTGTAGGAAGCAGGCTAATTTACAAGCAGCCTAGTGGTCGTTGTGTGTAAATAGCAGCTTGAGCATTGTAAAAAGGCTCTTTTAGTAGGTAAAAATGCACGGCTGTTCTAGTGTTAATTGCCTCTTGACACAGATATCAAAGACAACAGCAGTGATAAACAGCCACAGAGAGAGGCAGAACAAACAGTAGGGACAGTAAAACATGACGTCGAAAATAGATTTGCAGTCAGGGAAGTAAGGGCTAACTAACTAACTAACTAAGAGGAACTAAGTACACAACAGGAAGTGGACAGGACAGTTGCTGGGCAACATGGACTCCACAGAGAGTGATTGTAGTATAATGAGGTGTAGCTGCGGGGTGTTGTCAGGACAGAGAGGGTGCGTTGGGTCAGGTATGCACCATCAGAATATTTACCCTAGCCCCACCCCTTATTAATACTCTTTTGGTTCTGGAATCAACTCCGAGACAGTGACAGATTAGCAGTTGACTCATATTAAACAAATACAATGCGACTACATAACTGCGAACACAATAGGGGTTGTGCTAACAGTGATTTCACTGGCTGTGATCCAGTATCTGTGAAGAACCGACAGAACCAAAAGCAGGTTCACACCTTCTTTATCATTATCGTCATCGTCATTATTAGGAACTTAATCCATTGGGCATCGTTTCACAGTCCAAAACGAACCAAATTGACATTGTTCAACGGTTGTAAGAGTGTTGTTTTTGAACGTGTTGTAGTTTTCTATCATTTTATACTGAGAATTGAAGTCTCTCTACAGTTTGGCGAATCTAGCACTCAAGGAAGGCCCATTTCCTTCCTAAGATCTGTGGCGCAGTGAATAATTCTGACTATGGACAGGGCCCATAACTTGTGCAATCACAGATTTGTATAACATGATTGGTTCCCAAGAATAGTGACCTCATGACCAAGGGCAGTTCTAATAAATATGAGTCCCACCCAACGTTGGGGGCTTTTGGCTTTTGCCTTTGCTTTGGTGCCTTTTTGTATGCTACTTTCTCTCTGCACTCATGTGACTTTGCTTAATAAAAGGCCTCTTTGGAGACACTTGATTTAAGCTCTTTGTGCTTTATAAGTTCTACTCAATCTATTAAGAATCAATTAAATCCACAACAAACGTTTTTGAACATGAAAAGGCAAAAACACTGGACATACCCCCTATGAGGGCTGTCAACCAGTATGCAGGCTGACAGTTGACCAGTGTAAACCAGTATGCAGGCTGACAGTTGACCAGTGTAAACCAGTATGCAGGCTGACAGTTGACCCCAAAACTAATACTAACTTAGAATAGCTAACACAAACCTCCAATAACACAAGGTAAAGCTAGGATTAAATCACTTACTAAGCTGTATGGGTTGATGTCTCCAAGTCAAATGTATCAATCAACAATGTTGGATTGATTTGATGGTTGTTGTTCAGTTAAATATTGGCTGTAATTAACAGTTTATTAGACGTTTTAATGTGTTATTTTTCCAAAAAATATGTTGTCTAATGTTGGTGGAGTATATTCTGATCTATTACATACTGAGGATTTCTTGATTACAAACATTAACATTGATAACGTTACCGTACTCACCCATTACTTTTTTTTATTTTTTTATTTGATATTTCAAGTGTTTTAATAAACACACATTTCTGATATGAATGAGACAGCATGTATGAAATTTCACTTTCGCATTAAAATACTGTTTTGAAATAAATGATGGTGGTAACGAATTTATCAGACACAGTTAGTGCAGCCATTTTTCCTTTTGACACCCTTGTTTAAAGGTAGACATGTGACATGACTCCCATGAAAATAGAGCAACTTTCATCAAAGATGTTGTAGTGAACAAGAGGGAACAGGAGCGTCCACTGCCTTCCAACATAAGATGACAGAGCGTAACAGTCAATCCCATTCAAGTCTCTGGTCTCTAGTCTGTTGCATCTTCCTTTTCTGAGTCTCTGCGTGGTTCAGACAACCACTTCTGTGTGAGTAACCTTACTGGATATGAAAGGTGATTATGTGATTAAGTTGATTCTCCCAGGATCAGCTGCTCTTACAGCTCAGTGGGCTGAAGTGATAGAAGCAATAGAAGTGTGGACATACTGTAGGGTTCAAATACAGCGGCTGTGTCTCAGGAGGTAGAGTCAGGAGGTAGAGTCAGGAGGTAGAGTCTCCGTCTAATGATCGCAAGGTTGGCAGATCGGCAGTTCGAGCCCCGGCTGGCCACATGTCGAAGTGTCCTTGGGCAAGACACTGAACCCCAAATTGCTCCCAGTGAGCGGGGCCGGCCGGCGCCTTGCATGGTAGCTTGCCGCCATTGGTGTGTGAATGTGTGTGTGGATGGGTGAATGAGAGGCCGTTGTAAAGCGCTTTGGATAAAGGCTCTATATAAGTGCAGTCCATTACCATACAGCTTGTGTGGCGAATGTTTGCTCGGGGACTACTATGCACTAATCTGAAGGTAACCTTTGTCACATGTTAATACAATGTGTAGAATACATCGAAACATCTACATTTACTGTAAGTGGAACAGTGGGTACTAATATTTGCAAACTTCATGTATAGACATCTGGATGACATTTTGGCAAGACATTGCCTCAATGCCATTTTTGACTGCTTCCCTATGATGATGATGTTACCTAATTCACATCTCTGTCCATGCAATGTTTTCTCACAGTTATCTTCCATCATCTAATATATCATATATGCAGAAATCGGAGGACGCATTGTAATGCATGGAATGGAATGAGGAAGTATCAAATCAAATCAAATCAAATGTTATTTGTATATCCACCATTTAGCTGACGCTTTTATCCAAAGAGACTTACATTACAGTGAGTGCATAACATTTTTCAGTGTAGTGTATATGGTCCCAGCAGGAATCCAACCTACAACCTAAGCGTTGTTAGTACCATGCTCTCAAGTGAGCCACAGAAGACCTCATCTCCTTTTGGTTGGCACAAGACAGTGATCACAACACCCTTTTACATACAGTGCCCTCCACAATGATTGGCACCCCTGGTAAAGATGAGTAAAAAAGGGTTATAAAAAATTCACCTGTTGGTGAATTATCTGAATGTCACAGTGAAGAAAATGAGAAACAAGAAATCATTAAGAAATCATTATAACAAAACCACGTGTCACAATTATGGCACCCCTGCATTTAATACTTTGTACAACCTCCCTTTGTCAATAGAACAACACTGACTGTTTTCCTGTAACATCTGAACGGGCGTACGTTTGGGAGATGACCGCTGCCTGCAGGTAGGCAGGGGCTGTCCCTTTTGCTGCCTGGTAGGCAAGCACCAGGGTCTTGAATCTGATGCGAGCTGCTATCGGGAGCCAGTGCAGGGTGCGAGGGAGGGGGGTGACATGAGAACATGTGGGTAGGCTGATCACCAGACGGGCAGCAGCAATCTGGATGAGAATTCCCTGAACATTCCCTGAACATTCCCTGAACATTCCCTGAACATTCCCTGAACATTCCCTGAACATTCCCTGAACATTCCCTGACTTGTGAAGCTCAACACACTTTTCCCTCATTTGATTTGTGTTCTCTTATCTTCCCCATGTTGATGTATGAATAAGGGAATATTATGGCCTCTGTTCACTATTTGTGACACGGTCTGGTCATTTGGGCCACAAGTCGGCAACCAATCAAAATATTCCGACTTTTATTTTGAAACACGGAACTACATTTCAAGGTTGTTGAAAATGACATCACAAACTCGCTAGTCAAGCCAAAATATTGCAATGCAATGGATTGGGTGAGTAATCCCCACTGCTACCTATATTGATTTTCAACAACAGTGCCAGTAATTGTGGCACATATGGTTTTGTTAGAAAAAGTATTTCTTTTTATCAGAATAAATGTCCTTCAATTAAAGGTTGGACGTTTCTCATTGTGTTCAATGTGACATTAAGCTCCTTTACCTTTATAACCAGGGGTGCACATAACTGGTGCGCCAGTGCGCATGCGTCGCCAAAATGCATCCTGCGCGGCAGATGAGCGGCATGAACGCGCTCTTGCGCACCAACAGCTGGAAGCGCTGGGAGAGGAATTTACTTCCTCAAAATCCAACTGCTGACTGCTGACTGCTGCATCACTAAGTAACTATTTGCCGTCCCCGACGAGTAATCCATCGCAACAGTCGACCGACGACGACCACGGCGACTCCCCTCACGAAAACATTCGGAAAGTATCGTAAATCGTACTTTCATTCCGCGTATCGCGTACCGCGTACCGCACGGTTATCACGGTTATCACGCCGACACGTGAAAATTCAGTCCCGAACGACTCGTCGCTAAAAGGAAAAACAACACCAAGGGACTTCACGTTTCTTTTCTCTGAAGCTTTCAAACGTTCAGACATTTGTTTTACAGCTTCATTATCGCACCTCGACCCCTGACCCAGGGAATATGGTTGGGAATTCTATTAGAAAAAAAGAAAAAAAAAGACTTTGTTGCACAATCAAAATAATGAGCTATTTAAAGTGAAATTGAGGACAGTGATAACTTACAGCAGTCAAGAGAGTAGTGATGATGATGATTAAGCTTGTAGCATAAATAAATGCTTAGGCTGTAACTTTTTGTTGAAAAGTTGATTTCAGTGTTTACAGAACAGAGCAGTGCTTAAAGAGATGTCAGTTGATTTCATTGTGTTTAAAGAACAGACATTCAGTTAGTGCTTAAAGAGATGTCAGTTGATTTCATTGTGTTTAAAGAACAGACATTCAGTTAGTGCTTAAAGAGATGTCAGTTGATTTCATTGTGTTTAAAGAACAGACATTCAGTTAGTGCTTAAAGAGATGTCAGTTGATTTCATTGTGTTTAAAGAACAGACATTCAGTTAGTGCTTAAAGAGATGTCAGTTGATTTCATTGTGTTTAAAGGAGTCTGACAGACTTTCATGCTTAAAGAGCAGTCATTTGATTTTGCATTTGTTTATTTTTTTTTGCACACAATCATTTGTTCGTTCATCTTTATTTATGAATAAATGTCGTTTTGCTACTATAAGTTATCCATGTATCCCTTTTTTATCCATCCTGTGGGACGGGTCGTGACTCGCGAGCTCGGGGAGCACCAAGCAGCATCCCTAGGTGCTCCTCTGAGCACTGGCCCCAAAAAGTTATGTGCACCCCTGTTTATAACCCTTTTTACTCATCTTTACCAGGGGTGGCAAAAATTGTGGAGGCCACTGTACCTTTATACACTGCTTTACTGTTTACACTGATTCAGACATTGCTGCACTATACTATTTTCCGCCATGACGGATATACAACGATACAACCAAAAAAACTAGGTTAATGCAACATCAGGTTTTAGAAAACTACCCCCATGGGGTAATGTCAACATTCCCCCCAAAATATGCAAAAAATATGTGATTCATTTTGCTAAATGAAATTCCTCACTACAATCACACTATTGTGTGCTGGTTATAAAAGTGACTGAATAAATATAGATACCGGCACAGCACGGGGCACACCTTATGTAAATAAAAGGGAGGTGTTGATATGACTATGTAAAAACAAAAATTACCTCAATGTAGCACTAGTGAGGAAGCCCAGATGGTGAAATAGTACCTATCCTATCTGACCGTCTCCTCCAACATACCCCATCCCGGAACCTGCGGTCCTCAGGCATGGGTCTGCTTTCCACCTCCCGCACCAACCTACAAACCTTTTGGGATAGAGCCTTCAGTGTGGCAGCCCCCACCCTTTGGAACTCTCTCCCCACAGTGATCCCCAACGCCCCTACTCTGGACACTTTCAACGCCCCTACTCTGGACACCTTCAACGCCCCTACTCTGGACACCTTCAACGCCCCTACTCTGGACACCTTCAACGCCCCTACTCTGGACACCTTCAAATCAGCCCTCAAAACCCACCTGTTCACCAAGGCCTTTGGTCCTTAGTTTAGTTTTTGGCATTGACTCTTTATTTTCTGTTTCTGACTGTCTTTCTTTACATTTGTAAAGCGTCCTTGGGTTCCTTGAAAGGCACTATACACATCTAATATCTTCTTCTTCTTCTTCCTCTTCTTCTTCTTCTTATTATAGAAGAGGAAGCATCTTTACACTGTGACAACTTGAGTTGACAGATAGTGTACATAGCATGTCATGTCAGGCCTCCAGGTTCTTCCAGACACACAGCTGGTGAACATGACTAGCCAGCTAGCTGATAACTCAACTACATCCACACACAATTTGAGGTTGTTCATAAACACTAACTTGCTACAATAAGGCACTGAGAAATTCACTACATAAAATCAGGCCAGTCACCTTGCGCTCATAAGTGCTTTATTCCCTGATGCCGCCCTGATAGGAAAGACCGGTTTCACCTCAATTGGCCGCCTGCGCAAACAGACAATGGTCAACACAGGCTCAATGTGCTCACTTAACTACGTAAGTACATCCAACTACATCATGATACTTCCCAACCTCTTGTTCACACAAAAAGCCTCATCATAATTCAACAGTTCACAGTGAACTACCTGTAACTACCAACAACAAACAATATCTAACAATACTGGCATGGGCATTTTGGTGATGTGCCCTTAGGCCTACTGGAAAAAAAACTTTAAATGAACTTGCGTTATTCATTACAAAATACAAAACTGATTCAGTCGTTTTTTATCAACAGCATTGAAGCACAAAAGATTGTAATGTAACTTAGGCATTCAGACTTACCTTAGTCAGGTGTGTGAGACCAAATGGTTCAGGTGTGTGATGAGCTTGTGTCTGTATGTAAATATGTGTGCAGGTGAGTGTGTGAGAGAAGTGTAACATCCACGTCTCTCTCTCCCTCTGTGATTGTGTGTGGTGGTCACGGCAGGGTGTGCTTATGTCTGATTTCTCCACCCAGTTGCAAACACACCTGCATTCCCTACGTCGCTCCCTCCAGCAGTACTATAAGCTGAAAACCTCTCATTGTGTGTTCTAAGTGTTCTATTGTAGGATACCCTCCACACAGACCGGTTATCAGTGGGTGGTGGAGGTAGTGGTGGTGCCACCTGATGAACATGTTTTTATGCCTACCTAATCTCTGCATTTCATAGAATAAAGATCACAAAAATTAACAATCTTTATCTAAAGTCATTGTTGACTGTAACGTCACCATGTGTTCAATCTTTATCGAAATAAAATATGATCCTTACATTGAGAGAGCCTACCACTCCCTATCCTCCCTATTCAACTTGACATTATCATGGAAAGTGCTCAGAAACTGTGAAACCTGTGGCCCGTTCTGAAGGTTGAAAGCCACACTTCAGTGGCCTTGATCCTGATTGAGCTCTGAGTAGAACCCAGAGCTCCAGTACATCTGCCTGAGACCACCACGGCACAGAAGGGATTCACATCGCCACTCAACACCAAGAGGCAGTTCATTTCCCATCTAAGGCCACGACAAGCAGATGGGGAGTCAGACTTAAGGATTCTCCTCTCAGTGGTGTTGGAAGGACACCAGAGGCTTTTGTGACAAATCTCTCATCATGTACGCAGCTAAAACAGATCAACCAGAACTAAAACTCAAACCTTATCAAAGGTCTGGAGCTTATAGCTTTGATCCCACGCTGGCGTTGGCAGCTTGTGTTTACTCTATTTACAAACTTTGGGGGTGTGGCCATCCTGTGTTAAGAATTCAATTTATCCACAGATAAACAAACATGCACATTAGGCTGACCTGTCATCCAATACTCTATGGATGTACTTCTTCACTAGCTCAGCTGGATTTAGAGTACAGCACAGTATGGATATGAGGTCATGAGGAGGAAGTGCTTTTGTACTTACAGTAAATGTCATTCTGAATGACTATGAAAGCCATTGTGTGCTAGATAAACCAAATGCACTGTTTTGACCTTTGAGAAACATTGTCAAAATCGGCTCATTAGCGTAGCTTGGCTTGCCATCATTTCTACATCACAGCTAGCAGTAGAGCTTTCCGCATTCACTGCAATTATGGGACACACAGTAATATTAGGCATCCAAAATAGACGGCCCCTTTCATGTTCTTATTTGGGAGTATTATCTTTGACATATGGCTCATTGGTACACTGTAAAGCAGACGAGTATTTCAGGTGAGTCAGTGAGTCATAGATGTTAATTATGTTAATCTGGGACTTATGAAGAATATGAGTGGGAATGTGAATGTGTACATATTGACAGTATGTTTGTTAACATGAGAGAAATGTTTTGTAACAGGTTATTGACATGACATTTGAGGCATTTGGATGATGTAGTGCTGGATTGATACAAGTGTAGTATTCTCTAGGCGTGTTCCTATGACAGACTCAGGTCAGATATAAACCACACATCTCTGACTCACACACACGTTGCTTTTGCAGCCAGCCTAAATGGTATGATTCCTCACAGTATCAAACATGTGATAGAAATTGATTGACTATAATTTAAGACTCCCTCAACAAATAGAGTCATGATAGTTACTATGCATTCATAATGACAGTGCAAACAACTTGCTCTTTGGTATGGGCGGCCACTGATGAAAATCATCGTGTGAATCATGCAATGTAATTTATTTCATGCAATACATACATGCATCACAGTCGGTTGTTAGGGACTGATTATGGTAAAGTGGCATACACAAACATGGTCGGCTATATGGCATATGCTTAATGGCACCTCCTCATTGGAGTAATGCAAAATGACACCTATGAAAGGTTATACCTGGTACCAATATTAAATATTACAAGGATCTGGGACGACACTGATTAGCGTAACTATCGGGCTCATGGGGAATGCAATAAAGAACCGTGTTTATAAAGTTAAATACTGAGTCAAGTTTGTCTTCTACCCAGATACAAACATTACACTTTATTATTGTTAGAAATTAAGAACGTATTCCTCATCAAATGCCCGATCAGAATCAATAATCGGTCTTAATAATTGTGTATTTTAAAGCAGTCAGTCGATACCAATTCGTAGGTTACACGTTTCTCTGGTTAGACATTGGTGATGAAACAGCAACACAGTGTCTGCTAGACTAGAGTAGGGGTTAGACTAGAGTCTGCTAGACTAGAGCAGGGGTTAGACTAGAGTCTGCTAGACTAGAGCAGGCTCTCACAACCCCACTGTACATCTGTACGTCAGTTGTTGTCTAAACGCACAATCGTACAATCCATAAAGAACACGGCCACACCTTCAACATAATCTGCATGTTTGACAGTTGACGAACACCTTTTGTCTGACAAAATAATATTCACCCCATTGTCTAGAAGAGCCACTGTACTCACACACACACACACACACACACACACACACACACACACACACACACACAAACACAGACGTTTTTCTTACCTTGAGTAAAACTTGAACCACAATCAAGTCAAACTAAATTGTGAATTCTGACTCAACACACTACCTCTGCCCCCATCTCTTCAGGCTACACCTCAACAGTCCCTCTTCACCCCCTCTATCCTGTAAATAATACCTTAAAAATCCTACTTCTTCCTTCTTCTAGCATTATGACTACCAATGGCCCCTGGCCCTAGCATGATTACCTTTTCTTGCGATGACAGATGGACAGATGATTCACTTACTTAGACAAATGTATTTGTTGTTAAATTGCTTTGGATAAAGGCTAAATGCCCAAAATGTCAATGTAAATGTGATTGAGTCAGAAACGGAGGTAAAGTTGTAAAGTATCCAAGAGTCAGTGTGTGAGGAACAAAGAACCATCCTTCCTAAGAAGGTCCAGCAGCTGCTGGGCAAGTGAGGCGTGACATTCCCAGCGTGAGCACACACATACACATGGAACTAAAGAGCTGCATCCATGGTTGCATATTAACTACACAGTTCTCATACATTCCAACAAAGTGAACCATACATTGAGACAGTGTGCAAACTTGCAACTTTAATAATGCCACACAATTTGAACAACATTCTTTATACTGTACTTCATCATATTTTTCCAATAAATATAATTTAATATAATCTACTAATTATGACAGTGGTTCTTTACTATTTCATATTGTAATTGTTACAAAAGTTTGACAGTTATTTGGGATAGTGATTGCTTCTTAATCAAACATATAATTGTTTAGTTAAATAGTTATGCATCGGACTTCACTATAGTGTTGTTGTCCTGCTCTGACAAACCGTTGTCATGTATCAAACCGCATGTCATACAGCAACTGTCAGCCATAAATCACACCAATTTGAAAGAGTCACAGCAGACATGTATTTTCAAACGTCATTAAAAGCTTTCTCATTTACACAATTCTATATTCGATGAACTCAAAGGCAAAAACAATAAGTCACACCGGCCTTATATAAGCCATTGAGAACATACCATTCAGAATGGATATTTGTGGCATTCTCAGCATAAATAACCACTTAAAAATAAAGACTCATCTCCCACTTGTAAAGTGTATGGTAATTTCAAGATTTGAGTTTGCTGTAAATAAATATGCAGCATACAAAATGTAACGTCTCCTCATAGAGACAGCAGTCCAGAAGGCACATCGTCGGGGAAGAGAAGAGAAATCACAGTTGTTAGAACGAGCGGTGAGCAGCAGAGGACGGCCTGCAACCCTCTCCATCTTACTTTCTGAAAATAACTTTCGTTTTTTTTGGTAAAATACAAATAACATGGTTGGATAGTAACTTGATAGGCCTATATCTGATTAAAAAAATGGTTAGGTTGTTTCATATTCATTGTTTGTAAATTAATTAGAAACATATACTATATACAAGTTTACTTGACATTAGGATTTGTCAACATGAAGTCCCATAAAAGCGACTATCCATCCTCAAACGGAGCAGTCTCACTAAGTCAGATTCTCGGTTCCAATTATTACCCTTGGAGTTGATCGACTCCGCTCTGTAGCGCCCTCTGTAGGCAGTGGGAGGACAGGACCTGAGCCACATGTGGGCAGCAGCAGGACGGGGCCTCTGTATGGTGGGGCCGAGGTGTGGGGGCCGGGGGGGCCCAGGGCCGGGGGGGCCCAGGGGACCGGGGGGGCCCAGGGCTGCAGTCAGACAGACAGACAGACGGTGCTACCTGGCCTTCAGGCTCTGTAACAGGCTGTAAACGTCCTCCTCCTTACTGAGGCCCTCAAACAGAGGAATCAGCTCCAGCAGCTCTGTGTCTGCCATGTCGTCAAACCACGACTGCACTGGCACCTACGGAAGGGAGGGAGAGACAGAGAGAGAGAGAGAGACAGAGAGAGAGACAGAGAGAGAGAGGGGGGGGGGGAAGAGAACCATCAAGAGGGAGAGAGAAAAAGCAAAATAATGACAGGGATGCAGAGATGGAGAGAGAGGGAGGGATGGAGAGAGAGGAGAGAGAGGAGGGATGGAGAGAGAGGAGGGATGGAGAGAGAGAGAGGGATGGAGAGAGAGGGAGGGATGGAGAGAGAGGAGGGATGGAGAGAGAGGGAGGGATGGAGAGAGAGGAGGGATGGAGAGAGGGAGGGATGGAGAGAGAGAGAGGAGGGATGGAGAGAGAGGAGGGATGGAGAGAGAGGGAGGGATGGAGAGAGAGGGAGGGATGGAGAGAGAGGAGGGATGGAGAGAGAGGAGGGATGGAGAGAGAGGGAGGGATGGAGAGAGAGGGAGGGATGGAGAGAGAGTAGGGATGGAGAGAGAGGAGCGATGGAGAGAGAGGAGGGAGGGAGTGAGAGGGAGGGATGGAGAGAGAGGAGGGAGGGAGAGAGAGGGAGGGATGGAGAGAGAGGGAGGGACGGAGAGAGAGGGAGGGAGGGATGGAGAGAGAGGAGGGATGGAGAGAGAGGGAGGGATGGAGAGAGAGGAGGGATGGAGAGAGAGGAGGGATGGAGAGAGAGGGAGGGATGGAGAGAGAGGGAGGGATGGAGAGAGAGGAGGGATGGAGAGAGAGGAGGGGTGGAGAGAGAGGGAGGGATGGAGAGAGAGGAGGGATGGAGAGAGAGGGAGGGATGGAGAGAGAGAGAGGGATGGAGAGAGAGGAGGGATGGAGAGAGAGGAGGGATGGAGAGAGAGGAGGGATGGAGAGAGAGGAGGGATGGAGTGAGAGGAGGGATGGAGAGAGAGGGAGGGATGGAGAGAGAGGGAGGGATGGAGAGAGAGGGAGGGATGGAGAGAGAGGAGGGATGGAGAGAGAGGAGGGATGGAGAGAGAGGGAGGGATGGAGAGAGAGGAGGGATGGAGAGAGAGGGAGGGATGGAGAGAGAGGGAGGGATGGAGAGAGAGGGAGGGATGGAGAGAGAGGGAGGGATGGAGAGAGAGGGAGGGATGGAGAGAGGGGGGGATGGAGAGAGAGGGGGCTGAGGAGAGAGGGGAGGGGATGGACAGCGAGCGGGCTGGGGGAGAGAGGGGGGGAGGGCGGGAGGGGGGGGAGGGAGGGCTGGTGGGTGGAGGAGGGGATGGAGGGGTGGAGGAGAGAGCATTGTCAGATGATCTGCTCTGTGCACTCAAAACAATGACGCAACAGTTGCTAAACTGTTAAACACACAGCAGCTGGGCCAAGATGGGCAGACTAACTGGCGTCTACCGTAGGACAACATGGTTATAGCATCATGTCTATCTATCTCCACAGCACAGTATACTGTACACCCACATCGCAGGGCTGCATTCAGGTTTGGCAGGTTTGGCTTGTCATTCATGAGTACTGTATTCTAAAATCACAAAGGTGAGATGCTGCCGTGCTCAATAGCTTCTAATTAGGTGCTCGGGGGTGTACTGTAGTTGATTGACAGGGTTCCTACAAGTTTCAACAAGTCAAATGTAAGACCTTTTTAGACCTTTTTTAGACCTCTTTGGATAGAATTTTAGACCTATTTGCGACACCTATGATAGCTTTTTGTCATCCTCGAGGTGATGAAATTAGGGATTTCACTGCCATACAGACAAAAAAGGAAGCGATTGGCATTTTTTTGGTTCCAGCTTGATTAATTTCCACGTAAATAGATGTGGTCGGACTGATTTCTTTGCAGGATCTCATTTTTAAGACCTAGCACCTCATTTTTAGACCGAATAACTGACATTTGATACCTTTTTAGGCCTTATTAATTAGAATGCTGGATTTTAGACTTGAAGGCTTTTTAAGACCAGCGCGGGAACCCTGGATTGAAAGCGCTGGCAGCTGACAAGGCTAAAGTATAGCATCCTAACTCAGCAGCTCAAGCGACGAGGTAAATACCTGATGAGGAGTTATCTATCTAGTTATCTATCAAAGTTATCTATCTATTTATCTATCTAGCTATCTATCAAAGGCCACATAGGTGACAGCTACGTAGCTACCACGCCTCCCCCAAACTTCTTCACAGAGGAAACCTCATCCATGAGAAACACTGACAATCTGTGCAGCACTGTGTATGATGTATGGTGTGTATGCAGGTCTCCCTGGTTAAATACATCAAAAATAATGGTTAAATAAATCAAACTTTTAGCTCAATCCTGTTTCTCAAACAGTACTGCAGCTACTGCATAATGATCATTCAGTGCTCAAACGATCTAATAGCATCATTACTACATCCATTACGTCTCCCACTTACTCCCTTCTGCTCCATTAGGACTCTGTGTGGGTGAGAGAGAGAGAGAGAGAGAGAGAGAGAGAGAGAGAGAGAGAACAGCTACACTGAACAAAAATATAAAGTCAACGCTTTAGTTTTTGCTCCAATTTTTCGTGAGTTGAAATCAAAGACCTAAGACTTTTTCCATGTACCGTATTTTCCGGACTATAAGTCACACTTTTTTTCATAGTTTGGCTGGTCCTGCGGCTTATAGTCAGGTGCGACTTATATATCAAAATATATATAATTTCATACTGACTGACATGAACCAAGGAGTAAACATTACCGTCTACAGCCGCGAGAGGGCGCTCTGGGCTTGTGACAACTATATGCTGCTCCTGTACCACTGAAGAATTAACTGAAACATTAACGGGAGCTTGGTGAACTTGCTTACCGGTAACTTGCTTGTTGGACTCGCTGGCTTGTTATGTTAATTTAGCCTATTCAGCCTCCCAGGTATGTTCTTTATGCTATTGTGTAGCTGAATAACTGTTAATGTGTTATGTTAACATACCGAATTCTATTCAGCCTGTTGTTCTGTGTGCTATTGTGTAGTTGAATAACTTGCCTTTCCAGATTAAATGTCTGTTCTTGGTCGTGGATTTTGTGAAATACATTTCTAAATAAATGCGACTTATAGTCCAGTGCGACTTATATACGTTTTTTTCCTCTTCATGGCGCATTTTTTGCAACCAAGTATTTCTCTCAAATTGTGTTCTAAAATTGTGTTTCCAATTCCAATTGCAATTCTCGGAAACGCCTTTGGAGACGGCTTATGTCTCCAAAGAAATGTTATGTGAGAAATGAACATTCAATTCACGGGCAACAGCTCTGGTGGACACTCCTGCCAATTGCACGCTCCCTCAAAACTTGCAACATCTGTGGCATTGTGCTGTGTGATAAAACTGCACATTTTAGAGTGGCCTTTTATTGTGACCAGCTTAAGGCACATCTGTGCAATAACCATGCTGCCTAATCAACATCTGGATATGCCACACCTGTCAGGTGGATGGATTATCGTGGCAAAGGAGAAGTGCTCACTAACACAGATTTAAACAAATTTGAGAAGACAATTTGAGAGAAATAGGCCTTTTGTGTACAAAAAAAAAATCTGTTTTTGCTTTCTTCTTGGTCGCCATAACTTGCTTTTCTGTCTGTTTTGTACTTGTCTTTTCTGTCCGTTTCAAAGAGTTTGGTCTGTTTACGTATTGAGTCACTGCCGCCGTTTGATTACAATTGACTGCGCATGCCCAGAACGTTCTTCTACGGTATTTGACAGATCGTGTTCAGTTTTGGCTTTTCGTATGGACAGAGATATTTTTGTGGGTTGTGAGTTTTTTTTTTTAAACAAGGGCGAAAATATCTGCTTAAAAAAATATCCATATACGTGTAGTCCAGGCCTAAGTGTAGCAGTCCTCCAAACTCTCAGGAAAGACTTCTGGTAGCAGACACATAGAACATGGCCATTTCGCAGACAGTTTTATCCAAAGTGATTTATTTAGTGAAGATTCATTCAGTAGAATATTTGGCAACATGTGGGAATTGCAACACACAACTATAGTGTTGCAAGATCCATGATCCATGATGAAGTACTCACGGCATTCTCTGGGTGGAAGATGTAGGATGCAGGAGAGTTGTCTATGATGATGACCTTGCTGAGCTCTCTCCCCAGCCTGCTGAGGTCTTTCACGTAGTTCCCTCGATGGAACACGCAGGATTCCCTGAAGAGTCTTACTCGGAAAACCCCCCACTGGTCCAGCAGGTCGGCTACAGGGTCGGCGTACTGCAACACACAGGGACCGACAGGACCGACAGGCATCACACATACACTCAGATATGCAGACGTTTCCAACGTGCCCTGAAAACGTATTTCATATTTTCTCAATAAGTACAGTAACAAACACAGGAGTCGTTAGATAAAGCCGTACTACCTGTGAACTCTGTTACATCACAAAAACCAGCGTCACGGAAAATGCTATATTGCTTGTGACGTAGGCCAGGATTTCAGCCTTAAACGCCTCAAGCAAAATGTAAGAATCCCTTTTTAATGTGTACAGTAATTTCCCCCTTGTCTAATGTCTTATGGCGTGAGGATCATTACGGAGGAAAATAGTTGCAAAAACCTTGGCTAAGCTGGCTGTGAAGAGAACACATTCAAACAGCTCTCCCATCTTCTGCAGGAACTCATCCACGTAGGGCCTCTTCAGCACGTACACCTGGAACAGAAACACATGGCTGGTCTAAGGGGGGCTAGGAGACAGTAACACATGGCTGGTCTAAGGAGACAGTAACACATGGCTGGTCTAAGGAGACAAGGAGACAGTAACACATGGCTGGTCTAAGGAGACAAGGAGACAGTAACACATGGCTGGTCTAAGGGGGGGAGAGAGACAGTAACACATGGCTGGTCTAAGGAGACAGTAACACATGGCTGGTCTAAGGAGACAGTAACACATGGCTGGTCTAAGGGGGGGGAGGGAGACAGTAACACATGGCTGGTCTAAGGAGACAGTAACACATGGCTGGTCTAAGGGGGGCCAGGAGACAGTAACACATGGCTGGTCTAAGGAGACAGTAACACATGGCTGGTCTAAGGAGACAGTAACACATGGCTGGTCTAAGGGGGGGGAGGGAGACAGTAACACATGCAGTGGAGGCCCAGACACAGAGCATAACAACCCAAAACACATTCTCACCACAACATGGATACATTCTCTCTCTTCTTCTTGTTGTCTCTGTGGATCAGTTGCTGCCTCCCAGTGCAAGTAACCAAGAACAGGCTGACCAGATACACACAGCCTATCCTGGATTACTTGAACAAGGTCACAGCCATGACACTGCTTAACACTCTGCTTAACACTACTTAACACTGCGTAACACTGCTTAACACCGCGTAACACTCTGCTTAACACTCTGCTTAACACTGCATAACACTCTGCTTAACACTGCTTAACACTGCTTAACACTCTGCTTAACACTCTGCTTAACACTGCGTAACACTCTGCTTAACACTCTGCGTAACACACTGCCTAACACTGCTTAACACTCTGCTTAACACTCTGCTTAACACTACTTAACACTCTGCTTAACACTGCTTAACACTGCTTAACACACTGCTTAACACTCTGCTTAACACCGCTTAACACTGCGTAACACTGCTTACCACACTGCGTAACACTCAGCTAAACACTGCTTAACACTGCTTAACACTGCGTAACACTCTGCTTAACACTCTGCTTAACACTCTGCTTAACACTGCTTAACACTCTACTAACACTCCTTAACACTCTGCTTAACACTCTGCTTAACACTGCCTAACACTGCTTAACACTGCTTAACACTGCCTAACGCTGCGTGACACTCTGCTTAACACTGCTTAACACTGCGTAACACTGCCTAACACTCTGCTTAACACTGCTTGACACTGCGTAACACTGCTTAACACTCTGCTTAACACTCTGCATAACACTGCTTAACACTCTGCTTAACACTGCTTAACACTGCTTAGCACTGCTTAACACTGCTCAACACTGCTCACCACAGCTTAACACTCTGCTTACCACACTGCTTAACACTCTGCTTAACACTGCTTAACACTCTGCTTAACACTGCTTAGCACTCCGCTTAACACTCTGCTTAACATACTGCCTAACACTCTGCTTAACACACTGCTTAACACTCTGCTTACCACTGTTTAATACTCTGCTTAACACTGCTTACCACTGCTTAGCACTCTGCTTAACACTCTGCTTAACACTCTGCTAACACTGCTTAACACACCGCTTAACACTCTGCTTAACACTGCTTAGCACTCTGCGTAACACACTGCTTAACACTACTTAACACTCTGCTTAACACTCTGCTTAACACTGCTTAACACTGCTTAACACTGCTTAACACTCTGCTTAACACTGCCTAGCACTGCTTAACACTGCTTAACACTGCCTAACGCTGCGTGACACTCTGCTTAACACTGCTTAACACTGCTTAACACTGCCTAACACTCTGCTTGACACTGCTTGACACTGCGTAACACTGCTTAACACTCTGCTTAACACTCTGCATAACACTGCTTAACACTCTGCTTAGCACTGCTTAACACTGCTTAGCACTGCTTAACACTGCTCAACACTGCTCACCACAGCTTAACACTCTGCTTACCACACTGCTTAACACTCTGCTTAACACTGCTTAACACTCTGCTTAACACTGCTTAGCACTCCGCTTAACACTCTGCTTAACATACTGCCTAACACTCTGCTTAACACACTGCTTAACACTCTGCTTACCACTGTTTAATACTCTGCTTAACACTGCTTACCACTGCTTAGCACTCTGCTTAACACTCTGCTTAACACTCTGCTTAACACTGCTTAACACACCGCTTAACACTCTGCTTAACACTGCTTAGCACTCTGCTTAACACACTGCTTAACACTACTTAACACTCTGCTTAACACACTGCTTAACACTGCTTAACACTCTGCTTAACACTGCTTAACACTGCTTAACACTGCTTAGCACTGCTTAACACTCTGCTTACCACTGCTTACCACTGCTTACCACTCTGTTTAACACTCTGTTTACACTGCTTAACACTGCTTAACACTGCTTAACACTCTGCCTAACACTCTGTTTAACACTGCTTAACACTCTGCTTAACACTCTGCTTAACACTACTTAACACTCTGCTTAACACTACTTAACACTGCTTAACACTCTGCTTAACACTCTGCTTAACACTCTGCTTAACACTCTGCTTAACACTACTTAACACTCTGCTTAACACTGCTTAACACTCTGCTTAACACTCTGCTTAACACTGTGCCATCGATAGGAAAAGGTGCTGAGTTCCCATACACACACCGAGAGGCATGCACACAAAAAACAGAAACATTACGGACATGCGGACCTTTTCATCAAACCCTGTCACATATTTGTTGATCTTTAAAAAAAAAAAAATATATATTGGCCTTGTCCATTATTAGTTTTGGTTTGTTGTGATTGATTGAATTATTTGAACTGTACATGGATGTTCTGTGGGAATCCTGTATTCCCCTTGTGTAGAGTACAGTAGAGTACTAGTATCTAACAACCAGACTGATGTTCTCACAGCCGACCTCTATCTCAGTAACACTCACTGTACCTGATGAACGGTCCCATCAATCTCCACAGGAACAATGAAGTCTGCATTGCTGATTGGCTGCAAGGAGAGAGAGAGAGAGAGAGAGAGAGAGAGAGAGAGAGAGAGAGAGAGAGACATTCTTAATGTTAACTTCATCTCTCTCAAAACAAACAAACACAACTACCACGCCCCTACTGAGGTGTTTCTCCACACCAGAGAAAGTACAAGCTTGACTGAGATGCCTTGAGGAGACTAGGGGAGCCTTCAGCGTGGTGTGGATGGAGTACTAACTCCAGTGTGTTTCAGACGGGTTAGCCTCGGGGGAGAACCTGTGTGCTGCTGCCTGACAGTCGCTACGGGGAGAGAGGGACTTCTGTCGTTCTCATAGGCTGACTCCACTCATCTTTAAAGAAGAGGGAGGAAAGAGGGGGGAGAGGGGTAGATGGGTAGAAACAGTTCCGACAGAATGAAAGGACTTAGTGGGCGATGCAAGAGAGGGAAGAGACAAAGAGCTTTTCTTCTCAATATCTTGCAGAAGATATTCTACCACTAAGCAGTTAGTGGTGACAAACAATGGAGTATAAGGCTTATTTTTATTTTTTTTACAGCTCAATGACACACATGCAAATATTAGTCAAAGACCAACATACATACAACATATACTCTGCTGAACTTTGATCCATGCTACGGTCTGTCAACAGCTTTAAGCTCTGGTCAAAATATCAATGCCATGTGGAGTGATGTTCAACTCCCATCCAACCCCCACATGATTAGGGGGTCAACTTCCACAGTATCCAGCAGGGGGAGTGTTTGCTGTAAGAATGCAGCAGATAGAGGTCTGACCTCTGATCACAGTCCAGTCTACTTACTGTATAGTTATTTTGGCATTCAACCGTGAGCTGTTCTCTCTCACTAGCGTCCTCCCACTGTGGCCCATGACCCGCTTCAGGTATCTCTGTGTGACCCCACCAAACCAACTACTGAACGACCCCGAAGGAACTAGCAAAGACTACGCTGTTTACATTTACATGTTTGGCATTTAGCAGAAACCTTATTCCAAAGCGACTTACAATCGGTACATTTGACTAAGCAAGTGAATCATCAATCCACCAGTCGTAGTAGGAAGAGTAATCTAGCTCAGGCCAGCGGCCATTGGCAGTCTCAGTGATAGAAGGAAAAAAAATATATATATAGACACTGTAGAAAAGAGAGACAGTACAAGGGGGGCAGTAGAAGTCATAAGGGACATAGTAAAGGGGAAAAGCGGGTGTCTCAGGAGACACAGTGCTGGGGGGTAGTGGAGGTCTCAGGAGGAGCAGTTAAGGTGTAACCTGTCTGTGATCCGCAAACACAGACACAGGTCCTTTACCCACAGCTTAGGAAACACTGCTCTCCCAGTCTGCACAGCATCTGTCCTGGGTGGACAGGTGTGTACTGTAGACATGTGGCCTTGTGCATCTACAGACACAGCCAGTGTGTGACGAGACTAGCCAGCGGTGGCTGGGCTCAGAGAGGGGACCTCATCTCCATCTGAGAACAGAGAACCTGGGCTTCCTGAGAGCTCCTCCTGCTACATCAGGACTTTCTGCTCCTCCACTGGGTCATACAATCATCTGGCTGAAAACCAAACTACACACAACAGCTGCTTATGTCTCAACTCTCTTTAATTGGCGTAGATGCCAAGACAGCCTGAAGGGAGGGAGATCCAGCATGAAAAGAGGAGAGAGAGAGGGGGGGGGAGAGAGAGTGATAAAAGAGAGTGATAGAAACAGAGTGATAGGGAGAGAAAGAGAGATGGATAGAGTTTGGTTTAGTGTGTCGTGATTCTAGAAATCACGTTGACCTTTCTCTCCAAACAAGCTCAATGAGTTCTAACACACCTTCACTTCATCTGTGTCCTCTACCAGTGGCCTCCCTCCCTCTCTCTCTCTCTCTCTCTCTCTCTCTCTCTCTCTCTCTCTCTCTCTCTCTCTCCCACTCTCTCACTCTCTCTCTCCCTCTCTCCCTCTCTCCCTCTCTCTCTCTCTCTCCCTCTCTCTCTCTCTCCCCCTCCCTCTCCCTTCCCCCCCCCCTCTCTCTCTCTCTCTCTCTCCCTCCCCCCCTCTCTCTCTCTCTCTCTCCCTTTCCCCCCCCCTCTCTCTCTCTCTCCCTCTCTCCCTCCCTCCCTCCCTCCCTCTCCCTCTCTCTCTCTCTCTCTCTCTCTCTCTCTCTCTCTCTCGTGGACAGACTCTCACACACAGACACACACACACACACACACACACACACAAACACAAAAACACAAACACACAACCAGGTACAATCAGTTTGGAAAATAGAAGAAGTGGGTCACTGGGGTGCGAGCAGGTTCTCCCCGGAGGGGTCTTTGGAGAGAAGAGCGTGTCCATGTGAAGAAAAGAGCCCAACTAGAATGAGGCAGTAACTCCCCTTCCTGTTTCATAAGAGACTCGACCGAGTCTGTGTTAACTGTCTCCCATTCTCCAGGCTTACTGAGCTGATACTGTATGGTAGGCTGGGTCATTATGCACTCATACACACTGTCTGACTCACTCAATGCTCTCGGAGAAGGTCTTAGTGAATTTGAACAGCACCGATACTCTAACGGTATTGTACGCCAGTTTACCTTGAAGGAGCTGTGTACCAGAGTCTCGTCTAGGTCTATCACCACACAGCTCTTCCCATAGTCTGGTATGCTAACCTCTGGCAGGAGGAACTTGGCTGGTGGCTGGAAGGAGAAACACAGCAGATACACACACACACACACACACACACACACACACAAGGTCATTAGAGAGGAGAGAGATTGATAGAGACTGCACACACACACACACACACACACACACACACACACACACACACACACACTCACAAAAGACACACACACACACACACATACACACTCACAAAAGACACACACACACACACACACTCACTCACAAAAGACACACACACACACAGCTATTGGCACAGACAGATGGACATTGTACACATAGTAATTAGTGGAGAATGAGTGGGTGATGAGGGTGATGAGGGAGCATCTCTGAGATGAAGAGGACAGGCGGAGTAGGCCACGCTGTCCAAGGCTCTGACAGTACACCAGACACTTACTAGCAGCGTATTACCCAGCAGGCCACACTGCATGCTCTACAGTGCCTCGTTGGCCATGGTGTCCTCCCAGTAAGCCATGTACAGCCCATGTAGACGCCACCAAGGTTACATAATAATAATAATAATAATAATAATAATAATACATTAGACTTTTAGCGCTTTTCTAGACACTCAAAGAGGCTTTACAAATGGAACAGATTGAGTAGTAATAATAAAAAGAAACAACAAATAAATAAAAGATAGTATAGGGTCTAATTCATTTTTAGATGACTAAATCTAAGTGTCTTTGTAGGACAGTTAGACTAGATTTCGGGCGGACAACCACCGCCAGCGGCGAAATGAGTCCTAGCTAGGCCGTTAAAAAGCAGATTTTTTTCTCCCTATTCTAATGTGTTACTGTGGCTCCTTCTCCTATCTGGTCTAGTCTGGTCTAGTCGAGTCTAGTCTAGTCTAGTCTAGTCTATACTGCCTCGTCACGTTGACTTACTGTAGCCTAGCAGGGCAGTGACTACACCGCCTCTGGCACATCTCCCAAACAGAGAAGATGCAGAAACACTAATGTGATGACATGTCCTCTGCCAACCTGGCAGATGGGAGCGCCATAGGGGGGATACACAAACACACTCACACACAGACATGAATTTACTGTACGCTAACATTGTACGCAAACATGATTGTGTTGTGTGTATGATACAGTGTTAAAGAAATCTAGATAGAGTTTATAGGACCCCCTCGACAACGAGATAGCATATCTCAAGGGGCTATTCCTAATAAAGCAATTTCTTATATATATATAGTATGTTTCGTTGAATCGTCCCTTTCGCACAGCGCCGCGTCCTGATGGAGTACAGGAACGAGGGCGTTGAACGACGTCCCGTGAGGCTGTGACATGTGTGATTTCTCCAGAGCAGCAGAGTGAGGGAGACCTTGACGTTCTCCAGGCAGAGCCAGAGTGACAAACGGCCCTTCAGCACCCCAGCGTGAGTCACACTGAACCACAGCCAGGGGGCGCCACCAGGGTGCACGCAAGGTTTAATACCGTGCAATGACTTCACTAACTGGTCCAGTTAAGAGACTGATTGACTGATGAACAGATCCCAAACTTCTCCATCAAGACAACATGGACTTAATGCCAGGGTCCAGAGACACTATCATGGCAGCATCTGCAAAACTGCAATGATCAAACTCTCCCTATTTAAACCTCTGTCTGGGTCTAGTTCCATTTTTTTTAATCTCCTAAATAATTCAATTGTACTAAATAATTGAATATTGCCTACAAAAAGACTCTATGAGAATGTTTTGAATCGAATTCCCATACATTTCTTGAATTAATCAAAGTTTGGGAATCGGTATCTTATCACTACAAGCTTGTTCTGTGACCTGGGGTCCATTTAGTTGACTTAAACCCACCATCTGTTAATAATTGGGGAAAAAACTGTTGAAGTTCTCTATCCTTATAATTTCTCTCTTCTTTTTCTGTATTTTCTCTCTATTCTTTATTCTTTATCTTTTTATTTTTTGTTCTCTTTAAAAAAAAAAATGATGCAGGATGAACTTAGACAAGTGAAGAAAACTTGTAAAGTGTATGAAATGAACTTGAAATGTAATGTACAACCCTGCAATAAAGTATTAAAAAAAAGTAGCAGTGGAACAGAGCAGGTATTTCAGGTGTTATTGGGCTGTAAGGGCCAGTTAGGTATATTAGTAAGGGCATTTTACCAGATATTTGACCAATCTGCGAAGTAAATCGTTACCAAGAAATTTCTTCACCAATGTGTTTCTAAAGGTGTGTAATAACATGTCCTAAAAGGTTGAAATTCAACTCCTGTGGGAAACCTCATAAAAAACTGCTCAAAGTTGGGGTACCGATAACCGATTTTCGAAAATTCGAAAATGCTTAAATTGGACTTGAGTAACTTTTGAGGGGTCAAACTAGGCATTTTTCATGAAATTTAAGTACTGGAAGTATTACTAGGCCTGGTACTTAATGGGACTTAGTCTGTGGACACTAGAGTCTAAGCTCCAGGGCAGGGAGGCTGGTAGGTAGAGTGGCTGAGTAAGAGGCTCTGAGACTGGGCCTAGTGTTGTAGGACATGTGTTGTAGTACTGGTCCTGCCAGTACTACTAGTAACTAAAAACGTTTTTTAGGATACCAGGGATGCATTCTTCTGGAAGTCGCGGATGGCTGTCCTTATCAGTGGGGGGGTGCTTAAGTGTGGGGGCCCGGGACCGCCTGGTGCACGTGGTAGGGTGTGGAGGAACCAGGGGGTGTTATGGAGGAAAGGAGTCCGATGATGAGGCACTTAGACCGGGCACTATAGGGTAGGTCATAGGCCCTGGAGGTCAGAGCTCCAGAGGAGGGTTGAATGGTAGACAGCTAGGCCCAGTGAGGTCACTCCTAATCGGACTGGCAGTGTATCACATAGGCTCTGGAGGTCAGAGCTCCAGAGGAGGGTTGAATGGTAGACAGCTAGGCCCAGTGAGGTCACTCCTAATCGGACTGGCAGTGTATCACATAGGCTCTGGAGGTCAGAGCTCCAGAGGAGGGTTGAATGGTAGACAGCTAGGCCCAGTGAGGTCACTCCTAATCGGACTGGCAGTGTATCACATAGGCTCTGGAGGTCAGAGCTCCAGAAGAGGGGTGACTGGTAGACATCTAGGCCCAGTGAGGTTACTCCTAATCGGACTGGCAGAGTAGCAGTTAGCCCCTGGAGGTCAGAGCTCCAGAAGAGGGGTGACTGGTAGACATCTAGGCCCAGTGAGGTTACTCCTAATCGGACTGGCAGAGTAGCAGTTAGCCCCTGGAGGTCAGAGCTCCAGAAGAGGGGTGACTGGTAGACATCTAGGCCCAGTGAGGTTACTCCTAATCGGACTGGCAGAGTAGCAGTTAGCCCCTGGAGGTCAGAGCTCCAGAAGAGGGGTGACTGGTAGACATCTAGGCCCAGTGAGGTTACTCCTAATCGGACTGGCAGAGTAGCAGTTAGCCCCTGGAGGTCAGAGCTCCAGAAGAGGGGTGACTGGTAGACATCTAGGCCCAGTGAGGTTACTCCTAATCGGACTGGCATAGTAGCAGTTAGCCCCTGGAGGTCAGAGCTCCAGAAGAGGGGTGACTGGTAGACAGCTAGGCCCAGTGAGGGCTCTCCTAATCGGACTGGCAGTGTATCACATAGAGCCTGGATGTCAGAGCTCCAGAAGAGGGGTGACTGGTAGACATCTAGGCCCAGTGAGGTCACTCCTAATCGGACTGGCAGTGTATCACATATAGCCTGGAGGTCAGAGCTCCAGAAGAGGGGTGACTGGTAGACAGCTAGGCCCAGTGAGGGCTCTCCTAATCGGACTGGCAGTGTATCACATAGAGCCTGGATGTCAGAGCTCCAGAAGAGGGGTGACTGGTAGACATCTAGGCCCAGTGAGGTCACTCCTAATCGGACTGGCAGTGTCTCACATATAGCCTGGAGGTCAGAGCTCCAGAAGAGGGGTGACTGGTAGACAGCTAGGCCCAGTGAGGTCACTCCTAATCGGACTGGCAGTGTATCACATATAGCCTGGAGGTCAGAGCTCCAGAAGAGGGGTGACTGGTAGACAGCTAGGCCCAGTGAGGGCTCTCCTAATCGGACTGGCAGTGTATCACATAGAGCCTGGATGTCAGAGCTCCAGAAGAGGGGTGACTGGTAGACAGCTAGGCCCAGTGAGGTCACTCCTAATCGGACTGGCAGTGTATCACATAGTACCTGGAGGTCAGACCTCCAGAAGAGGGGTGACTGGTAGACAGCTAGGCCCAGTGAGGGCTCTCCTAATCGGACTGGCAGTGTATCACATAGAGCCTGGATGTCAGAGCTCCAGAAGAGGGGTGACTGGTAGACATCTAGGCCCAGTGAGGTCACTCCTAATCGGACTGGCAGTGTATCACATATAGCCTGGAGGTCAGAGCTCCAGAAGAGGGGTGACTGGTAGACAGCTAGGCCCAGTGAGGGCTCTCCTAATCGGACTGGCAGTGTATCACATAGAGCCTGGATGTCAGAGCTCCAGAAGAGGGGTGACTGGTAGACATCTAGGCCCAGTGAGGTCACTCCTAATCGGACTGGCAGTGTCTCACATATAGCCTGGAGGTCAGAGCTCCAGAAGAGGGGTGACTGGTAGACAGCTAGGCCCAGTGAGGTCACTCCTAATCGGACTGGCAGTGTATCACATATAGCCTGGAGGTCAGAGCTCCAGAAGAGGGGTGACTGGTAGACAGCTAGGCCCAGTGAGGGCTCTCCTAATCGGACTGGCAGTGTATCACATAGAGCCTGGATGTCAGAGCTCCAGAAGAGGGGTGACTGGTAGACAGCTAGGCCCAGTGAGGTCACTCCTAATCGGACTGGCAGTGTATCACATAGTACCTGGAGGTCAGACCTCCAGAAGAGGGGTGACTGGTAGACAGCTAGGCCCAGTGAGGGCTCTCCTAATCGGACTGGCAGTGTATCACATAGTACCTGGAGGTCAGAGCTCCAGAAGAGGGGTGACTGGTACACAGCTAGGCCCAGTGAGGGCTCTCCTAATCGGACTGGCAGTGTATCACATAGGTCCTGGAGGTCAGAGCTCCAGAAGAGGGGTGACTGGTAGACAGCTAGGCCCAGTGAGGTTACTCCTAATCGGACTGATAGTGTATGACATAGGCCCTGGAGGTCAGAGCACCAGAAGAGGGGTGACTGGTAGACAGCTAGGCCCAGTGAGGGCTCTCCTACTCAGCCTGGTAGTGCAGGACCTGAGGCCCTGGAGCTCATGTGACCTCCAGCATAGGGCCACAGGCCTAGTCACAGCACCCATGGAAGGTGTGTTGTCTCTGGGCTGTGTGTCTAGCTGAACACCTCTGGTAGTCCTTGGTACATCTCATGTTGGTACATGAGAGTGAAGCTATTCAGCTTCACTCTCACCTCCCTTTTTTTTTTAGGCCTCCATTACAGGTAGGTCACTGCCCAGCAGAGTGACTCTCTGCTGGGCTGTGTGTGTATGTGAACAAGCCTGGTTCTATCGTTCCACATGCAGTGAGGCCCATGACTCTGCATCAGTGCCCAGCAGAGTGTCTCTCTGCTGGGCTGTGTGTGAGTAGCTCAAAGGCCTAAAGGTCAACTCATGTGACCTCCAGCACAGGGCCTATGGGTCTTTAACCATGCCCATGATAGTGACTCTCTGCTGGGCTGTGTGAGTAGCTGAACACCTAGCTGGTAGTCTGGTTGGTACATCTCTTCCACAATGGGAGGTGAGAGTGAAGGCCTCCATAACAGGTAAGTTACTGCCCAGCAGAGTGTCTCTCTAAAAAAAAGGGCGTGGCAGTTTCTCTACCAGGAAGTGGTCTTGGTGACAAATAAATGCTTGCAATCAACTCAGAATCATGAAAAATGCCTAGTTTGACCCCTCAAAAGTTACTCAAGTCCAATTTAAGCATTTTCGAATTTTCGAAAATCGGTTATCGGTACCCCAACTTTGAGCAGTTTTTTATGAGGTTTCCCACAGGAGTTGAATTTCAACCTTTTAGTACATGTTATTACACACCTTTAGAAACACATTGGTGAAGAACATTTTTGGTAACGATTTACTTCGCAGATTTTCATATGTTTCCCTTACTATATGTACATGTATATATATATATATATATATATATATATATATATATATATATATATATATGTATATATGTACCCAGTATACACCCAGAGTGTAGTCACCTTTGTGAGTCCTTGACTGGACACAGTTAGAAGTAACACCAGACCTGGTCTCCACAGGCACTTCCTGTCTCTGCTGAGCTCTGGTCAGAGCAGACAGGAGGACGGTGGTTCTACTGCGTAATGTTGTAGACCGGCTAAGGTAAATATCCTCAATTAACCCAA
>NC_137692.1:6688683-6711183 GCF_963989245.1 Nansenia antarctica | reverse complement strand
TTGCCTCCTCCTCAGTGAGAGTGAGCAGTGTGTTGCCTCCTCCTCAGTGAGAGTGAGCAGTGTGTTGCCTCCTCCTCAGTGAGAGTGAGCAGTGTGTTGCCTCCTCCTCAGTGAGAGTGAGCAGTGTGTTGCCTCCTCCTCAGTGAGAGTGAGCAGTGTGTTGCCTCCTCCTCAGTGAGAGTGAGCAGTGTGTTGCCTCCTCCTCAGTGAGAGTGAGCAGTGTGTCGCCTCCTCCTCAGTGAGAGTGAGCAGTGTGTTGCCTCCTCCTCAGTGAGAGTGAGCAGTGTGTTGCCTCCTCCTCAGTGAGAGTGAGCAGTGTGTTGCCTCCTCCTCAGTGAGAGTGAGCAGTGTGTTGCCTCCTCCTCAGTGAGAGTGAGCAGTGTGTCGCCTCCTCCTCAGTGAGAGTGAGCAGTGTGTTGCCTCCTCCTCAGTGAGAGTGCAGTGTGTTGCCTCCTCCTCAGTGAGAGTGAGCAGTGTGTTGCCTCCTCCTCAGTGAGAGTGAGCAGTGTGTTGCCTCCTCCTCAGTGAGAGTGAGCAGTGTGTTGCCTCCTCCACAGTGAGAGTGAGCAGTGTGTTGCCTCCTCCACAGTGAGAGTGAGCAGTGTGTTGCCTCCTCCACAGTGAGAGTGAGCAGTGTGTCGCCTCCTCCTCAGTGAGAGAGAGCAGTGTGTTGCCTCCTCCTCAGTGAGAGTGAGCAGTGTGTCGCCTCCTCCTCAGTGAGAGTGAGCAGTGTGTCGCCTCCTCCTCAGTGAGAGAGAGCAGTGTGTTGCCTCCTCCTCAGTGAGAGTGAGCAGTGTGTTGCCTCCTCCTCAGTGAGAGAGCAGTGTGTCGCCTCCTCCTCAGTGAGAGTGAGCAGTGTGTTGCCTCCTCCTCAGTGAGAGTGCAGTGTGTTGCCTCCTCCTCAGTGAGAGTGAGCAGTGTGTTGCCTCCTCCTCAGCGAGAGTGCAGTGTGTTGCCTCCTCCTCAGTGAGAGTGAGCAGTGTGTCGCCTCCTCCTCAGTGAGAGTGAGCAGTGTGTCGCCTCCTCCTCAGTGAGAGTGAGCAGTGTGTTGCCTCCTCCTCAGTGAGAGTGAGCAGTGTGTTGCCTCCTCCTCAGTGAGAGTGAGCAGTGTGTTGCCTCCTCCTCAGTGAGAGTGAGCAGTGTGTTGCCTCCTCCTCAGTGAGAGTGAGCAGTGTGTTGCCTCCTCCTCAGTGAGAGTGAGCAGTGTGTTGCCTCCTCCTCAGTGAGAGAGAGCAGTGTGTTGCCTCCTCCTCAGTGAGAGTGAGCAGTGTGTCGCCTCCTCCTCAGTGAGAGAGAGCAGTGTGTTGCCTCCTCCTCAGTGAGAGTGAGCAGTGTGTTGCCTCCTCCTCAGTGAGAGAGAGCAGTGTGTTGCCTCCTCCTCAGTGAGAGTGAGCAGTGTGTTGCCTCCTCCTCAGTGAGAGTGAGCAGTGTGTTGCCTCCTCCTCAGTGAGAGTGAGCAGTGTGTTGCCTCCTCCTCAGTGAGAGTGAGCAGTGTTGCCTCCGTCTCGACGCCCCGGACCAAGTCAACCCTCACCCGTGTACTAAAGGAATCAGTGATGACTGAGGAATGATTTTTCAGGTGAAAACCGAGACATTTGTAAGGGAACACTGCTGTACGCTGACTAGCCTACGGTATAACAAACACAGCCGGAGCTGAATGCTAGCTAGCTTCAGATATGTTCTACCAGTGCACATGGTGCACCAGTGTTCTCTCATTTACTCCTAAACATATTGACGATAAGAACTTATTGACATGAATATACTATATACCGTATTTTCCGGACTATAAGTCGCTCCGGAGTATAAGTAAAAAAATGTGTCATGAACAGGAAAAAAACATATATAAGTCGCACTGGACTATAAATCGCATGTATTTATGAATGTATGTAGTTTTCGTAATATTTATGAATTTATGAGTATGAATTAACATTTAAAAACATGTTAAATGATACATATTTTGATATATAAGTCGCAGGACCAGCCAAACTATGAAAAAAAGTGTGACTTATAGTCCGGAAAATACGGTAATGTGTTTTCACATTCCATTCCCATCCACTCCGGCTAAATGCCACAGTCTCCCCTGATCCCAGTCAGCCTAGAGGGTGACACCAGACTACAGCCCAATAGAGCTCTCAGGTCTTCTGACACTGGTTTTCTCTGTGTACCACATGTCCAAAAAGAAGAGATTTGGTGAGGCTGCATGCCCATTTGATGCACCCAAATTGTGTCTTCACAGCCAGTTTACATTAGAGATTCAACCTTAGCACATATTATGTTCAAGTCAAGACTAAAAACCCATCTTTTTAATATTGCCTTAAAATGACTAAATAATAAAATGATGATTATATAATGATTGTAGGGCAGTGAAGGTCTGTCACCTTGGGGGGGCTGCCGTTCTCCTCCGGGGGCGGGGCCGGGGGGAGGCTCTTGTTGTTGGGGGAAGGTGGCTCCACATTGTAATGGCGGAAGCAGCAGAAGAACGGGCTGAAGATGCTGCGGCTCCTCTGCTTCTTTAGGCTGCTGTTGGACTGGGAGACTGAAACACAACCACAACCACAACACCACACACACAACCTCTTGTTAGCCTATTATGCACATTTTAGAGACTCAGAATGTTGTTCGTGACACTGTTCGTTCAAAGTTATCGAGATAAATGTCATTTCTATAGTTCCTGTCTGTGATGCCCCTACCGAGGGATTATCTGAACCCTTTAAGTACGAACATCATTACAGTACAGAAGGAACTGTCATGCCTTGTAACAGAAGAACTAAGATGTGTTTACGCAATATATATACATATATATACATTTGAGCTTTTCATGCAATAGGGAACACAGGGACAGAAATAACCACCGTCGGACTGCCCTCTGGGAAGGTAGCCTAGTTAATTAACGCCAAAGGTTCTCCAACCAAGGAGGAGAGACAGAGAGAGAGGGAGAGAGAGAGAGAAAGAGAGAGAGAAAGAGAGAGCGAGAGAGAGAGAGAGAGGGAGAGAGAGAGAGAGGGAGAGAGAGAGAAAGAGAGAGAGAGAGAGACAGACAGACAGAGAGAGAGAGAGAGAGAGAGAGAGAGAGAGAGAGAGAGAGAAAGAGAGAGAGAGAGAGAGAGACAGAGAGAGAGAGAGAGAGAGATAGGATTATTGGAGTGTGGAGTCCCTCCACATTGAAAGCGATGGCTTTAGGCTATTCGGCTGCATACTGTACTGTAGGAATGTGACTGAACACAGCTGCTATTCCCTACAACCAAGCTGCCGCCCTCCCCTTCACTACAAAGACCACCTATCACACCGAGGGGACTGGAGCCTCTAATGAAGAGAGAAACATCCAGTCATCACCATGCAACAGACGCTGCATTCTAATGGGTAGTGACACAAAGTAATTTGCGTCACAGGCCTACATTTAAGAACGACATGCAGACGGAGAGCATGACATCAACATCCACGGCTTTGACGTCGGTCCCTGACTGACGGTACAAAGTCCAAGAGCCGAACGTGACACATAGGCTTCAGTAGTATCCATAGTTACATCATCCGCCTGTGAAGGCCTCGGCCTACTTTCAGTCTGACAACAGGGGCGAAGGAGCGTTTACAACCCTGGAGAATTGTTTGATGTGGGGATAAATTAGGCCCTAATTGCATTTTGGCTGGCGAATGCAATCAAATGTAATGCCGAGCAGCCCGTCCATCGCAAAACAGAGTTATGAGACAGCTTTATGGTTTTTGTGGACTCTGAGTACTTGGTAAAAAAACGAAATAAGAATGCCTGAAAGTATCACGCTAACCAAAAACAGACTTTGGGGGGCTGCATTTCAATCACAAAATTCAAAGTCCCCCCCCCCAGAAGGCTGTACAGTGCTGAATAGGTCATTCTACTGCTCCTTTAAAGGGGCTTTGCTGAGATTTGTTCGATGTAACTGACACAAAATACACATCACAGACGTGTCCCTGCATACATCTTGTTAGTGTACGGGCAATGCAGCCAACCATGTGACTCTGTCAACACAATGACTCATGGCTGTAGCTGAGATGAGGCTGTCTGTGGCCTCCTGCACAGCATCCAGCCAGGAGAAGTCTGAGAGCCATCAGATTGATGTTGAAGAATCCGCTCATGTTCTCTCTGGTCTCTCAGTGCTTACGGTCCAGTCTGGATATGAGACTTGGTTCTCCTCTTGCCAGACAGACATTCTCAGGAGTGGTATTGTTAACCGTATGAAGGAACTCAGGGTTCCTACAAGTTTCAACAAGTCAAATTTAAGACCTTTTTAGACCTTTTTTAGACCTCTTTGGATATAATTTTAGACCTATTCGTGACACCATATGATATCTTTTTGTCATCCTCAAGGTGATGAAATTAGGGATTTCCCTGCCATACAGACAAAAAAGTCTGAAGGATAATTAGCCTAATATAAAATAAATAAGTCCCATAATTACTCAAAAGTAAATGTATTAACATTAACAGTTAACTGTAGAGGGGGCGCTAGTGAGTAGCGGATGGAGTAGACATGCTTTCCAGAGCTCCTCTCTGTTTATTTCTTATTTGTTTACATTTACTGTCTTTTCAAACAAGTTTGCTCTCAAAACTCACCACAACCTGTTTAACGAACTCTACATGTTCCAGACCTGTCGAAAAAGTTCAGAGAATGCCGAATAAAAGGGGAAAAGTAGCTAAGAACGAACAGCTAGCAAGCGCCATGATTAACGCCTAACCCAGAGACACTTCGAGTTGGGCGACAAACTGAAGGGAGCACAGGCGAGCCGTGCAATCCACAAAATGAAATCTAAGAAGGGCAATTTGTTAACTAATCCTAAGGAAATAAACAACCGCTTTAAATAATTTTATTCAGAATTATATACCGCCGAATCTCAGGCTACTAGTGCAGACTTTGCCGTGTTTTTTGACTCCCTCAATTTACCAAAGCTGGATGAGTCGTCCAGGTTAGAGCTTGACTCAAATATTTCAGAAAGTGAGCTAGTGGAGGCTATTAAAGCATTTCCCTCTGGTAAGACGGCAGGCCCAGACGGATTTGGTTGTGAATTCTACAAAGCATTTCATAAGGTACTTGCCCCGCTTCTACTCAGGATGAGGATATTGCATGGGTCAAAATGCTATATCTCTGCCCAACGTCATCTATCCTTACTAACAATGATAGGTCTGGTCCTTTTGATTTGCAGCATGGGGTCAGACAAGGGGATCCTTTGTCTCCTTTACTCTTCGATCTCGCTCTGGAGTCCCTCGCAATAGGAATCAGGAGTCACCCAAATATCAGAGGTATTAGGGTAGGAAACCTGGAAAGCCGGGTGAGTCTTTATGCAGATGACACATTGGTATACCTTTCTAATCCAGAAGCCTCTATCCCTTTATGCAGATGACACACTGGTATAACTTTCTAACCCAGAAGCCTCCATCCCTCCCCTGTTAGATTTCATTAAGTCATTTGGCAACCTCTCGGGCTACACAATCAACTGGGGTAAAAGAGAGTTTATGCCTCTATCTGATGGGATGGACTCAGTTTTCCTTAATGGAAATGTTATCTCTCCCTAGATTTTTGTATTTATTTCAGAACCTCCCAATCTTCCTCACTGCAGCATTTTTTAAGAAATTGAACTCCATTATCCTTCCATTTATCTGGGGATATAAAGCTCATCGAATATCGAAAGCGCATCTGCAAAAGTCAAAACCTGAGGGAGGATTAGGCCTACCCGTATTTCGTAACTATTTCTGGGCAGCCAACGCTAGGGCTTTATCTTATTGGCGGTGGGGTTTCCCTGGGGAGGCAACATCTAACAGTGCCCCTTGTGGCTGGGCATTGAAACTACAGGTGTGACAGGTTCTTCCCTTAATACTTTGCTTTTCTCAGGCAAACTGATTGGTCATAATTTCATTTTAAGAAACTGTCTTAGAATTCTGAATCAGATAAGAAGTGTTAACAAACTGTCAAGTGTTTCTATACATACTCCTATTATGTCAAACCCATACTTTTCTGCCATCTCAGACGGACGGGGCGTTTGCTGTCTGGAGGGACAGGGGACTTGTTACCCTCAGAGATTTGTATATGGACAGTTTGCATCATTCAAACAGTTACAAACTAAATGTAACATCCCTAACTCCCACTTCTTTCGCTATCTTCAGATTAGGCATTATGTCAAAGACAAAATTCCAAATTTTGAAACCATGCCAGAGAATTGTCCATTCTACGCCCTCCTTCGGCTCCCTCCAGACTCCAAACATTTGTTATCTGGTTTTGTGTCCCTGTTTGCCACATCTGTATCCACTGACCATCTGAGGGAAGCCTGGTCTGCTGATCTTAATATTGAGGTGACTGACGACACTTGGAATGAGGGTTTAGCTCAAATCCAATCTTGCTCAATTAATGTCAGGTACAAATTGATCCAATTCAAAGTCATCCATAGACTATCCACTATTCAAACTAGACCAAACTACACCGAATGTATCCATCGGTTTCTCCATTGTGTGACAGATGCAACACTGCAGATGGCTCTCTAGCGCATCTTTTCTGGTTCTGTCCTCATTTGCATAAATTCTGGTGTGAAATATTTCAGTGGTTTTCCGGGGTCTATGGAAGGGACATTCCCCCTGATCCTGAACTGGCACTCTTTGGATGCTCAGAGACTGCTTCAACTATACGCCTGAGTCTGAGTCTGAGTCTGAGTCTGAGTCTGAGTCTGAGTCTGAGTCTGAGTCAGAGTCTGAGTCAGAGACTGCTTCAACTATACGCCTGAGGAACGGTCTGCTATACGCCTGAGGAACGGTCGGCATTCATGACTGGTCTGGTAGCTGCTAAGAAAAGGATTCTATTGGATTGGAAATCACCTCCACCTCCCTGCTTCCAGAAATGGCTCAACGAATTAATCAGTATCATGCAAATGGAGAGAATACGCTTTATTATGTATTATTGGTTATCTAAAAATGTAAAGAATTGTTGATTATATCCTGTAGTGATGCAAGCCTGTACTCTTTTTCTCTTTTTTTCTTCTCTTTATTTTATTTTACTTGTATCCTTGTAATACCTGACAATGTTGCATTTTGGGAATTGGTTGGAACCAAATCATACTAGACATGTATGCCTGGCAGCTTGTTGTTTGTTTGATAGTTTGTTTGTTTGTCTTGTGTATAAAACTGAAAAACTGAAAATAAAATATAAAAAAACAAAAAAACTGTAGAAAGTCACTTCAACGTGAAGAGAACAAAGTGCACAAAATATTCCTTGCAGGACAAGCTAATCAAATGTTTAAGACCTAGCACCTCATTTTTTAGACCGATTTTGGGGAAATCCCTTACATTTAAGCCCTTTTTAGACCTTATAAATCAGATCGCTGGATTTTAAGACCAGCGCAGGAACCCTGTAAACAATCAAAGGTACAGCTTGCTCTGAACGGCCTTACAGAACAGAACTCGTCCCACACAGAGGTTACATAAGCGTTCATACCTATCAACCACCATTGGCCTCAATAACACAACAACAATGTGGCGCACTTGGAGATCAGTGGAGGCCGAAATCGGAGGATGGGCTCATTGTCATGCAAGGCACAGAATGAGGAAATCTACACCGTTTAGCTAAGACGTTTATCCAACGTGACTTTCACTGCAGTGAGTGAATCCATGTTTCAGTATATATGCTCCTAGCGGGAATGGAACCCACAAACGAAGCGTTGTTAGCGCCATGCTCTATCCACTGAGCCACAGAGGACCGATGGTATCAAACCAATGAGATGTAGGGAACATCAATAGTCATGTGTATTAACACCGGCCTCACCCCTGCTAGTGCATACTGATCAGCACTCTGACACAATCATATTACCATAATAGTATTACATAAAGTTATAGGCCTGATACTCAGAATAGTAGTGTTTTGGGCTAGATATGTGGGTTGGGGTGCAGACAGTATATGGGTGTTAACCCTTATCTAGAGACAGACAGTATATGGGTGTTAACCCTTATCTAGAGACAGAGAGCAGTAATAGTTGGTGCATGAGGATAGTCAGATGGGAACTGATTAGAGCCATGGGAATACACGCAGAGAGCATTAACCCCATGAGAAAGGTCCCAGATCAACACACACACACACACACACACACACACACACACACTGTACACACACACATACTGTAAATACACACACACACACACACACACACTGTACACACACACATACTGTAAATACACACACACACATACACAGTGCACATAGCACACACAAGCACACACAGTAATTAGTAATTCCAGAGCCCTGTGGGGAACAGTGTGATGAAAATAAGCAGTCAACAACCTTCTACTACTACAGTCCTACTATTAGGCCTACCATCGCTGCTGACGTCATGACTATCTTTTACATGAGCACTGATAACTACTGATAACTAAATTCAGATACTCTCACAGACAGCAAAGCAGAGGTGTGAAATTGGACACAGGTTCATAAAGTAAGAGCATACTTCATCTAGGAGACAGCGTGAGGGTCCATCTATGCCGCCAGGTGTGAGTTCATTAGGTGATGATTAGTCATATTTAATTAACACTAGAAGAGCCGTGAGGGGTCAGAGCGGTGACCCCTGTGACAAAAATGTTTTTAATATCTTTGCACTCAATCAAATTTCAGGACCCTCCTTTCATGACTTTTCCTAGATATGTGCGTTCTACCACCCAGTATCCTTACATTTCCAAAATCACTTCAGGATAAGATAGTATGAAGTTTTTCTGTCTAGGAGGCAGGCTAAAAAAAGAAGCGCCCTCTAGTGATCTCTGTGTGTAAATAGCAGATTTACATTCTAAAAAGGGGGTCTATTTGACCCCTAAGGCGGCTCTACTAGTAGGTAAAATAGGCACGGCTGTTGTAGCGTTAAACGTTGAGAACTAGGGACGAGCAACATCCATATTGTTCTCTCCAACAGACAAGAATATGTAAGTCTTTATAATAGGCTACAAGAACATGTAGGCCTAAGTCTTTATAATAGGCTACAAGAACATGTAGGCCTAAGTCTTTATAATAGGCTACTTTCCTTGATAGGTTGCAGAAGAGGAGGACATGGTCAACCATCTACAGTAGAAAAGGAGGACATGGTCAAACATCTACAGGAGAAGAGGAGGACATGGTCAACCATCTACAGGAGAAGAGGAGGACATGGTCAACCATCTACAGTAGGAGAGGAGGACATGGTCAACCATCTACAGGAGAAGAGGAGGACATGGTCAACCATCTACAGTAGAAGAGGAGGACGTGGTCAACCATCTACAGTAGAAGAGGAGGACGTGGTCAACCATCTACAGTAGAAGAGGAGGACATGGTCAACCATCTACAGTAGAAGAAGAGGACATGGTCAACCATCTACAGGAGAAGAGGAGGACATGGTCAACCACCTACAGGAGAAGAGGAGGACATGGTCAACCATCTACAGTAGGAGAGGAGGACATGGTCAACCATCTACAGGAGAAGAGGAGGACATGGTCAACCATCTACAGTAGAAGAGGAGGACGTGGTCAACCATCTACAGTAGAAGAGGAGGACGTGGTCAACCATCTACAGTAGAAGAGGAGGACATGGTCAACCATCTCCAGTAGAAGAAGAGGACATGGTCAACCATCTACAGGAGAAGAGGAGGACATGGTCAACCACCTACAGGAGAAGAGGAGGACATGGTCAACCATCTACAGTAGGAGAGGAGGACATGGTCAACCATCTACAGGAGAAGAGGAGGACATGGTCAACCATCTACAGTAGAAGAGGAGGACGTGGTCAACCATCTACAGTAGAAGAGGAGGACATGGTCAACCATCTACAGTAGAAGAGGAGGACATGGTCAAACATCTACAGTAGAAGAGGAGGACATGGTCAAACATCTACAGTAGAATAGGAGGACATGGTCAACCATCTACAGGAGAAGAGGAGGACATGATCAACCATCTACAGTAGAAGAGGAGGACATGGTCAACCATCTACAGAAGAAGAGGAGGACATGGTCAAACATCTACAGGAGAAGAGGACATGGTCAACCATCTACAGTAGAAGAGGACATGGTCAACCATCTACAGTAGAAGAGGAGGACATGGTCAACCATCTACAGGAGAAGAGGAGGACATGGTCAACCATCTACAGGAGAAGAGGAGGACATGGTCAACCATCTACAGTAGAAGAGGACATGGTCAACCATCTACAGTAGGAGAGGAGGTCATGGTCAATCATCTACAGTAGAAGAGGACATGGTCAACCATCTACAGTAGAGGAGGACATGGTCAACCATCGACAGGAGAAGAGGAGGACATGGTCAACCATCTACAGTCGGAGAGGAGGACATGGTCAACCATCTACAGTCGGAGAGGAGGACATGGTCAACCATCTACAGGAGAAGAGGAGGACATGGTCAACCATCTACAGTAGGAGAGGAGGACATGGTCAACCATCTACAATATGGGGTGTTTAAGAAACAGCACTGAGCACCAATGCTAATCGCAACAGACATTTACTTTTTTCCAGCAAAGAAGCCATCTATTCCCAGGGCTAAACTAAGACCAAGCTGACAGTTTAGCAATGCCTCATAAAGAGTGACTGTGACTCTAAATGGGACTTTAAAATAGTATCTGACCTGTCTGGCTTTCTCTCATCCCCATTTCTCCTCCTCCAGCCCTCACATCCCCATATTACCCACCCCCCACCCCTCCCCCACCGGCCCCCTTCCTCCTCCTCTGCTACTCCATTTTGAGACCATGTCTCTATTTTCCCACCTTGGCTGCCAGCCTGCCTAAAACAGCAGGTGGGGGAGACACAGAGAAGGGGGAAAAGAGAGAGAGAGGGAGTGGGAGAGACAGTAGAGGAGGGGAGGGAGGGAGAGAGGGAGGGGGAGAGAGAGTAGAGGAGCGGAGGGAGGGAGAGAGGGAGGGGGAGAGACAGTAGAAGGGGAGGGAGGGAGAGAGGGAGGGGGAGAGACAGTAGAGGAGGGGAGGGAGGGAGAGAGGGAGGGGGAGAGACAGTAGAAGGGGAGGGAGGGAGAGAGGGAGGGGGAGAGACAGTAGAGGAGGGGAGGGAGGGAGAGAGGGAGGGGGAGAGACAGTAGAAGGGGAGGGAGGGAGAGAGGGAGGGGGAGAGACAGTAGAAGGGGAGGGAGGGAGAGAGGGAGGGGGAGAGACAGTAGAAGGGGAGGGAGGGAGAGAGGGAGTGGGAGAGACAGTAGAGGAGGGGAGGGAGAGAGAGAGGGAGGCGGGGAGACAGTAGAGGTGGAGGGAGGGAGAGAGGGAGGGGGAGAGACAGTAGAAGGGGAGGGAGGGAGAGAGGGAGTGGGAGAGACAGTAGAGGGGAGGGAGGGAGAGAGGGAGGGGGAGAGACAGTAGAGGAGGGGAGGGAGGGAGAGAGGGAGTGGGAGAGACAGTAGAAGGGGAGGGAGGGAGAGAGGGAGGGGGAGAGACAGTAGAGGAGGGGAGGGAGGGAGAGAGGGAGGGGGAGAGACAGTAGAAGGGGAGGGAGGGAGAGAGAGAGGGGGAGAGACAGTAGAAGGGGAGGGAGGGAGAGAGGGAGTGGGAGAGACAGTAGGAGGGGAGGGAGGGAGAGAGGGAGTGGGAGAGACAGTAGAAGGGGAGGGAGGGAGAGAGGGAGGGGGAGAGACAGTAGAGGAGGGGAGGGAGGGAGAGAGGGAGGGGGAGAGACAGTAGAAGGGGAGGGAGGGAGAGAGGGAGGGGGAGAGACAGTAGAGGGGAGGGAGGGAGAGAGGGAGTGGGAGAGACAGTAGGAGGGGAGGGAGGGAGAGAGGGAGTGGGAGAGACAGTAGAAGGGGAGGGAGGAAGAGAGGGAGAGAGGGAGAGGGAGAGACAGTAGAGGGGAGGGAGGGAGAGAGGGAGGGGGAGAGACAGTAGAGGAGGGGAGGGAGGGAGAGAGGGAGGGGGAGAGACAGTAGAGGAGTGGAGGGAGGGAGAGAGGGAGGGGGAGAGACAGTAGAGGAGGGGAGGGAGGGAGAGAGGGAGGGGGAGAGACAGTAGAAGGGGAGGGAGGGAGAGAGGGAGTGGGAGAGACAGTAGAGGAGGGGAGGGAGGGAGAGAGGGAGGGAGGGGGAGAGAGAGTAGAGGAGGGGAGGGAGGGAGAGAGGGAGAGACAGTAGAAGGGGAGGGAGGGAGAGAGGGAGGGGGAGAGACAGTAGAAGGGGAGGGAGGGAGAGAGGGAGTGGGAGAGACAGTAGAGGGGAGGGAGGGAGAGAGGGAGGGGGAGAGACAGTAGAGAAGGGGAGGGAGGGAGAGAGGGAGGGGGAGAGACAGTAGAGGAGGGGAGGGAGGGAGAGAGGGAGGGGGAGAGACAGTAGAGGAGGGGAGGGAGGGAGAGAGGGAGGGGGAGAGACAGTAGAAGGGGAGGGAGGGAGAGAGGGAGGGGGAGAGACAGTAGAAGGGGAGGGAGGGAGAGAGGGAGTGAGGGAGAGAGGGGTGTAGAGTGGGTGGTGGTACAGTGGCGAAGGCGGGGCAGCCTATACTTGGGTTTTATTCCCAACCCCCCCCCCCCCCACCACCACCCCCCCCCCCCCCCCCCTCCACCCACCACCCCACACCCCCACCACCCCCTCCACCAAACACCATCCTACACAAACACCACCCTCCACAAACACCACCCCTCCACCAAACACCACCCCCTCCACCAAACACCACCCCCTCCACCAAACACCACCCTACACAAACACCACCCTCCACAAACACCACCCCTACACAAACACCACCCTACACAAACACCACCCCTCCACCAAACACCACCCCTCCACAAACACCACCCCCTCCACCAAACACCATCCTACACAAACACCACCCCCTCCACCAAACACCACCCCCTCCACCAAACACCACCCCTCCACCAAACACCACCCTCCACCAAACACCACCCCTCCACCAAACACCACCCTACACAAACACCACCCCTCCACCAAACACCACCCTACACAAACACCACCCCCTCCACCAAACACCACCCCTCCACCAAACACCACCCTCCACAAACACCACCCTCCACCAAACACCACCCTCCACAAACACCACCCTCCACCAAACACCACCCCCTCCTCCAAACACCACCCCCTCCTCCAAACACCACCCCTCCACCAAACACCACCCCTCCTTCAAACACCACCCCTCCACCAAACACCACCCCTCCACCAAACACCACCCCCTCCTCCAAACACCACCCCTCCACCAAACACCACCCCCCCACCAAACACCACCCCCTACACCAAACACCACCCCTCCACCAAACACCACCCCTCCTCCAAACACCACCCCCTCCACAAACACCACCCCTCCACCAAACACCACCCCCTCCTCCAAACACCACCCCTCCACCAAACACCACCCCCCCACCAAACCCCACCCCCCCACCAAACACCACCCCTCCACCAAACACCACCCCTCCACCAAACACCACCCCTCCACAAACACCACCCCTCCCACCAAACACCACCCCCCCACCAAACACCACCCCCCCACCAAACACCACCCCTCCACCAAACACCACCCCTCCACCAAACACCACCCCTCCACAAACACCACCCCTCCCACCAAACACCACCCCCTCCACCAAACAGGGCTTTCTCTCAACCGACACAAACAACATTTCTGAGATTCAAATGCTGCCAGAGCACATACACGCATTCAAGAAAACACACACAAACACACACACACACACACAAATACACACACCGAAATACACACCCACACACATACACTATGCACAAACACACACGCAAACACACAAACCCACACACACTACACACAAATCTCTCCCTTTTTCTTCCACTGTCCACAGGAATGTGTGTGGAGCGGGTTCGCATGGTAACTCTGTCTTCTGAGGTCCTGGGAATAGAAATTGTTCAAGTGCAACATTTCCCATTAACACCGCCGGCCCCTGGGTCAAACATGAACAACAACAATAACAACAACAACTCTGTTTTCATTCCAATCAATTCAAGGACATATCAGATACACTGCACTCTGTAGAACCCAAGCCTAGAAGAGTTGACAGTGTGCTTGTGCCCGGGCGCGGGACAAACCCCATTAACATCTAGGTAAAGGGTGGTGCACGTTGCTCTGCGGCTCGTCTAACAATAGCTCTCACGAAAAAGTCATTACATCCTCCTCATGGCAGGAGCACTCTTTGCCCACAGTGTAAGTAAGCTACACAGCAGCATCCTATCGTATTGTGTTCTTTGTTCTCGTGCAGACACTAGTGGAAATGTGACCCAAGCACACTAGACTAGGGCACCATGTGAGTGTGTTGTGAGCAGTCGCTTAGATAACCTGATAGTAGGCTCTTCTCCTCAATCACACAACCACAGCCCTGGCTGTCACATGCCCTGGCAGAGCCACAAACAGGGCCGGAAGAGCGGGAAAACGCAGGAAATTCCCAACATTCCTGACAGGAAGAGATATTCACCCCGTGACCCCACCACATGGGAAAAACGCCAGGTTGGAGAGAATATTATGATCCGAAACTTAGCGAAAGATGTAGGAACTCTCCCACAAGGTGACATATAAAAGCATGCGCATAAAGCTATGGGCACACACACTCAGAGCCGGTCAGCATCGTGCCAAATTTAAAATAATATGATACAAAGTTTAAGTTTAGATGAATGAATGAATGAATGGACTTTATTGTCATTGCTACAGTACAGGTACCAAACAACGACATTTAGGAGGGGTGGCTCCCCTGGTGTTAGGAAAGGGAGAAAAAAAAAACTTCACAAGAAGGGAAGGAGCTGGTTTACATAAATAAAGGCTAGATGTGGGTCTTCTCTTTTTTTTGTGGATCAGCATTAGGGTTAGCCTAATCCACTCGTAGGCCTTGTTATAGGAGGCGTGCAACTGCGCTCCTCACAGGTCACAATGTTGGCTGGTTTTCATTCTTGCCTTTGAAAAAGTGACTGATAAGGTGTGTGCACTTTCTGGCCAAAGAGAAACATTCATTGATCAGTTCAATGACAGGGAGAAGGTCCTGAGAGGTGTGAGAGCTATGGGAGGTATGAGAGCAAGCAGGTACAGTAGTGGAGTGGCTGGGGGGTATGGAGATAACTGTGAAAGCAGGGTGGCAGGGTGGCAGCAGGGTGGCAGTTTAGTAATTCAGATGGAAACAAGGTTGGTTTTATGTGGCACCGTGACACATACCAAAATATACAGCAACGAGCCCAGAGGTTTGCTGATTTCAACCACTCTTGTGATTGCTACTTTATACAGTAGAACTGAGATTTGGAACACTGTATAATGTGACCGTGAGGCAGAGACATACATGCATCAGTTTGACTCTAGGTTTAAGCATTAGTTCAAAGCGATTTGCCTCCTCCTGTTTCAGCGATTCAAGAATCGACTGTATGCGCCAGAAGTGGGACCAGCTGTTAGTCTGAGGTTTATATAACCTTCCATGTGAGATATGTGACACATATGAAAAGGGCTGCATATCGGCAAATCTCAAGTAGTGCAAATGAGCAGAAAGCTTTTCTTTTAGCCTAAATGTGACACAGTCTGATGCAATCAATCAAAATGTTCAGACTTTTCTTTGGAAACACAGAACTACATTTCAATGTTGTTGAAAATCACAACACAAACTCGCTAGTCAAGCCAAAATACTACAACGCATTGGATTAGGTGAGTAATCCCCACTGCTACCTAGTTAACTATAACATTACCGTACTTTACATTGTTAGCAGGCTCACAAAACAAGCTGTGTTAGTTGACTAGCGAGTGTGTCATTGATTTTCAATAATGCGAAAATGTATTCACATTTTTCGAAAGAAAAGTCTGATCATTACATCAGATCCCGACATGAGGACCTAATGATCAGACTGCGTCACAAATGTGTTTTACATTTTTGTGCGTATTCCGAGTATTACTTAAGCCCAATGCACACGGCATGCGATGCGATATTGTCGCACGACAACATTCGATTCTCCATTCACACCCACACACTTCGTGTGAATTGAGAATCGAATGCTGTCGTGCGACAGAATCGCACGCCGTGTGCATTGGCCTTAAGTGTTGAAGAGCCCACTCGATACAACAAACAACAGTTTTAGGATCACAATTGTGAATTGGATTCTCTGTCTCGTCTGCTGTCAGCTACTGGTAAGTGATACATGGCTTGTAAAGAAACGTATGTTTTAGGACGTGATCATCTGGCTGAGTCGTACCATAAAAATGGTACCTGATGCCTCCCTGCTTGGCACTCTGCATTAAGGGTTGGATTGGGGGTAAGACCCTGCGACACACCAGCATCATGTCCTACATCAAGCCGCCTCACACTATGGAAACAGGAGATAGGCTCCTGCTCTAAGGGGAGATAGGTTGCTGCTCTAAGGGGAGATAGGCTCCTGCTCTAAGGGGAGATAGACTCCTGCTCTAAGGGGAGATAGACTCCTGCTCTAAGGGGAGATAGACTCCTGCTCTAAGGGGAGATAGACTCCTGCTCTAAGGGGAGATAGACTGCTGCTCTAAGGGGAGATAGACTCCTGCTCTAAGGGGAGATAGACTCCTGCTCTAAGGGGAAATAGACTGCTGCTCTAAGGGGAGATAGACTGCTGCTCTAAGGGGAGATAGACTCCTGCTCTAAGGGGAGATAGACTCCTGCTCTAAGGGGAAATAGACTGCTGCTCTAAGGGGAGATAGACTCCTGCTCTAAGGGGAGATAGACTGCTGCTCTAAGGGGAGATAGACTCCTGCTCTAAGGGGAGATAGACTCCTGCTCTAAGGGGAGATAGGCTCCTGCTCTAAGGGGAGATAGGCTCCTGCTCTAAGGGGAGATAGACTGCTGCTCTAAGGGGAGATAGACTCCTGCTCTAAGGGGAGATAGACTGCTGCTCTAAGGGGAGATAGACTGCTGCTCTAAGGGGAGATAGACTGCTGCTCTAAGGGGAAATAGACTCCTGCTCTAAGGGGAGATAGACTCCTGCTCTAAGGGGAAATAGACTCCTGCTCTAAGGGGAAATAGACTGCTGCTCTAAGGGGAGATAGACTGCTGCTCTAAGGGGAGATAGACTCCTGCTCTAAGGGGAAATAGACTGCTGCTCTAAGGGCCGTTAGGCTCCAGAACCATCGGTTCCCATGGCTACTTTACTTAGCTACTTATGTGTTTTTAGCATGTTGATGTTCTACCAGCAGGTTGTGATGTGCTAAACATGCAGTTAGATGTTTGTAGCGATGTTCCTTTTTACCGCTTAAGTATTAGCAGCTGTTTCGTCTGTGTTTTGATTTAGAGCGCGTCTCTCCGCTATTTGGTTTGAGGTGGACCGACATTCAATCTTCTTCAACGATTTCAATGTATGACACCATAATTTGAAAGCTTACAATCTGCACTTTCATAATCTGGAAAAACACACACACACACACACACACACACACACACACTATCCTTTGCTGAGTCTGTATTGAGAAGGCAGACAGTGGGTAGGTGAGATTTATGCTTTCATGTTCCTGACTCTAAACGGTTTGCTTCCAGCATCTCCTAACAGAATGAATAGCAGTGAGCAACAGAGGGAAACTCCATGTTGTGCATTGTGTCAGTGTAAGAAGAACAGTTACAAATATACCTAAGCTGAAGCTCCTGCTCCTCAAATGAAAACAGATTTCGCAAAGCTGGCCAATAGGAGACAATCCCACCTAGAGCACCAGCAATTATTACAACAGAACGGCTCCTACAACAGTTGGATTCCAGCACATCTGTTTCCAAACACACACAGCGAGCAGAACAAAACAGCTGGGTGGGGTTGGTTTCGCAAAGCCAGCTGAGGCTGACTGTACACACTCTCTCTCTCTCCCAGCACATGCCTTTAGTCACATAGAGGGACTGACCCTCCATTGACCCAGTGGTCTTTACACCCCTATTATTCAGAAAAGGACTTATATATAGCTGACATCATCTTATATAACTGACATTCAGAGTGACGCATGTACAACACTGACAGGGTGACAAAGCGACTTGTGAGGTTTGCCGGGGTTTAAACCCACAACCCCCTGGCGCCCAGCAGCTTGATCTGTTGAACTAATCTCTGACTGACTATGTTCAGAGAGAGACCCCTAGCTCCCGTCACTGGGTGAGAGTGGCCCTCCTCTCCTGCCGTAGTTGGCTGTGTGCGGTTTGCGGTATGAAGCATCGCCTGTCTGCCTGCCTTTCGGACCCTGGGGGGCGAGGCTGCTGTCACTCAAGCACACGGCGGGATGAAGGACGTGACAGGCGCGGAGGAATAAGTCCACCGAGGGCTCCGAGAGAAATAATGAGGGAGATCTGAGTGTTCAACTGAGTTACGCAATCCGAGGCAACAACAGCCCACGCTGTTTAGGGACGCTGGCTGCTCCGGTTGGAATGTCTCTTTTATTTTTCTCTGGGTTTTCAAACGAGAGCTGCGAGGCAGAAGATAAGTGGCTGATGGGGGAACCCTCCGCCACCGTCAGTCGAAGAAAGTGAACGTGGATGTCACACACGATCAACGTTCTCCGTGACCACGCTCACAATGACACATAGGCTACTGTACAATGGTGACTAAAGAGGACCCCGTCCCAAAACGGATATAACAAAGCCCTGATGATATCGCAACAAGCAGCTATAGGCTAATACAAGTATCTTTCTCCTCAGATATAATATGTGACGTGTTCTAGTGTTTTGGTCCGCATGTCGGCACCCAATCAAAATGTTCAGACTTGTATTTTGAAACACGGAAATACATTTCAACCTCACAACACAAACTCGACACAAACTCGTTGGTCAAGCCAACATACTGCAATGCAATGGATCCAGTGAGTAATCCCCACTGCTACCTAGCTAACTATAATACTACTTTACATTGTTAGCAGGCTCACAAAACAAGCTGTGTTAGTTGACTAGCGATGTGTCATTGATTTTCAACCAAGGTATTCACATTTTTCGAAAGAAAAGTCAGAACATTAAATCGGATGCCGACATGCGGAACAAAACTCTACAACTAATTAATGCAGGTCTGTAACTCGCATGGGATTAATATTATCTAAGGACCTCAGGTGATTTAGAAATCACCCCCCCCCACGTCTGTGTTTCGTGTGGCATTCGCACGTGATAAGTGTAAGACTGTATTTTACTTGAATTTACTGACATTATCCCCCGGATATGATGTCAAGGCTCTGTGTAACATGCAGTGCCTATAGAAAGTCATCATACCCCTTCACTTTTTCCACATTTTGTTGTGTTATAGACTACATTTAAAATGGATTAAATAAAACAAAATTGTCATCAATCCACACACAATACCATAATGACGTTAAAACTAGTTTTTAGAAATTTCAGCACATTTTTTAAAATGTCAACACAGAAATACCTCATGTGCATAAGTATCCATACCCTTTGCAATGACACTCTTAAAATGAGCTAAAATGCTAAAATGTCATCAGCAAATCACTGAATAAGTTGAATTGAGTCAAGGATAATAGTTAATGTAATTTTGGAATCAATATAGGCCTATTTGTTTTTATATACAGTATCTATGTAACAAGATATAGGCTATATACAGTACCAGTCAAAAGTTTGGACACACTTCCCCCATTCACTTGAATATAATGAATATAATCATCTATTATACATAATACATATGTCACCCATCTCTGGATTTGAACTTGCCCTTTTTACAAATGTGTAGCAAGATGAGCCTCCTGAATTGGCGCCCAAAATGTTGTCAAAACATTCCTTTATCATTTCGACCACAGCAAAAAAACACATGGCAGAAAAAAGGCGCAGAGGAACCAAAAAAACCATGCAAACGACCCCAAACCACAGAGATGCTGATTCACACGGGACTGACCTCTGTTTTTGGCGAAATATGGTAGGCCTAGGTCATTTGCGGTGTAATTTTTACTTTTAAATTACGGACATGGCAGATCCACAAAGGATTAAGATCACAGGCTAATATTAGCCTTGTGCGAATAGGACAAGAGTAAGTGAATACAATGAACAGCACAGTGTGTGTGTGTGTGTGTGTGTATGTGTGTGTGTGTGTGTGTGTGTGTGTGTGTGTGTGTGTGTGTGTGTGTGTGTGTGTGTGTGTGTGCTACTGCTGCTACTGCTCTCTCTCTCTTTCTCTTGCTTTCAGAGAAACATTCCATCTCCACACACAGCATGTCCCACTTACTGTCCCTGGAGAATCCCTGAGTTAAATAGAGTTCACCCTGAACTGCCGTACAGAGAGACTGAAAACACTCCCTCCCGGGTCTCTTTATCTTCTCTCTAAACTTGATTCACACTGCTCTTCTTCTTTAAATACAAATATTAACTGTTCAGTTTAAGGAAGGATTTAGGGATGCACCGAAATGAAAATTCTTGGCCGAAGCCAAAAACCAAAATGAAGGAAACACTTGGCTGAATACCGAATGCCAACCGGCAGTTTTTCATTTATTTAGCCAATTTTTGTACCATTGCATAAATTAAATAAATGTAGCTTTTTATTCATGCTCGTATGCTTATTCATGTAAAATGTAAAGTGATAATGATAAAAATTACACAAGATATAAAAACTGTGACAGCGGCTGGTGAAAGTCACCAATCAAAATGTTCAGACTTTTATTTTTGAAAAACTGACTTTTGAAAATCACAGACTCGCTAGTTAAGCCAAAATATTGCAATGCAACGGATTCGGTGGGTAATCCCCACTACTACCTAGATAACTAGAACACTACTTTACATTGTTAGCAGGCTCACAAAACAAGCTGTGTGGCGAGTGTGTCATTGATTTTCAACAACGCTGAAATGTATTTACATTTTTCTAAATAAAAGTCTGAACATTAAATCGGCTGCCGGCTTGTTACCCCCTTTCACCAGCAGCTGTCATATAATACTGCGATCCCATTAGTTTCCAGTGATCGCTTAGCTCCCGCTTTCATTTTGAAGTCACGAAGTCTTAGGCCCAATCCCGTTTCCCTTTCCTACCCCTACGGCTCGTTTTGCAGTGCCACTCACTTTTGAAGCCAAGGCCTCTGAACAGAGCCACAAGCCGTAGTGGTTGAAATCTTCCCAAATGAAATGGGACGGCCCTTCAAAACCCCAAACGTAGTCTGAGACATGAATAGCCCTATGGCTCAGGCCTACCCTCAATGGAAACAAGAATTGGGACACCCCCCTACCCTACATGTAAACGCACAAAACCGAGCCGTAGGGGTGAAATGGGATTGGGCCTTAATGTCGGAATCTGCCTCTCGTTGTCGTTGAGAGAACAGATGCCGAACTGCCGACATGTTTGCTGTAATAATATGACTTGGCAGTAGGCAGCCATCACTCAATGCTCGTCTCATTCACAGAACAGCATGGGTTGCTTGCACTGTTTGATCACGTCATAAAGAAAAGTATTGCTTTTTTTTCTATTTTCTGCCGAATAACTTTCGATGCTTCCCTAGAAGGATGATCAGTTTCATGTAGGCCCAGTGATGTTCTATCTAGTGCTGTCTGTTATTCATCCAAGTAGCCACTGTAATATCAAGACTCTGCAGATCTCAGACAGGTTACCTCTCACACAGCAAAGAGGAAGTATGATAGAAAATCATATTAAAAAAAGATGTTCTCCTTTCTTGACGGCCAATTAATAGAGACCTGTGCCAGAATGAATAGGGCACTGTACATAAAGGCCATCCCCTTGTCAGGACAGGCATGTTCAGCACAGGAATCTGACACACACACACACACACACACACACACGCACGCACGCACACGCACACGCACATGCACGCACATGCACACACACACAGTCTCTCTCTCTCTTTCTGTCTCTTTCTGTCTTCCTGTCTGTATTGATCTGTTTCGACAATCGCCCTTTAGCTGGACAGACGCACAATTAATATCCAGTTTGTGGGCAAGAGTGTCCCCATGGTGAACAGCCCTGTTAAAAACAAGAGAAGGGCCTACATGCGCTGGAGACGGGCATGGGCTACCAGATGATTGGCGGTCACTAGCTCCAAAGGGAGTGTCAATGGTGGGGCACTGATGAGGGCTTTTACCCACATCTAGCAACTTAACGCTGAACTTCATAGACTTCAATAATCCAACAAGCCATCTTATGCCAGTGATAATCAACTACTGTAAGTCAAAAGATTTCACACTGAAATATCAGTCTTGCTGTCACAAATGAAGAGACTACATGACCCCCCAAAACATCTAATTAAAGAATCTAATTGAGTGTGTTTGCTTGGGGTGAAGTAATTCCATTTATCTGCCTTGCACTTCAAATGTTGCTACTTTCCTGCTCTCCTTTACTAAACTAAAGATCTGAGAGGGCTTTGATAGGTAAAAGCAAAAGGTTTACTTTATAAAAGGATACAGCTTTCCAGTCCTTTCATGTCTCTAAAGCTACATAGAGCTTAGGTGCTATGAGTTGAGTGCTTGACGTGCTCAAAACTGTGACATTTCACTTACTTAGACCAATGTACCGGTACTTGTTGTAAGTCGTTTTGGATAAAGGTGTCTGCTAAATGTTGAAAATGTAAATGTAGGCTAAATGTAATAATGCATACTAAAAGATCAGTTAAAGGCTAGA
>NC_137692.1:6583683-6686183 GCF_963989245.1 Nansenia antarctica | reverse complement strand
GACTCTCAGGGAGGCATATTGTCTGACTGTCATGTTTGCAGCCTGGCACTGTAATAGAGAATGACATACGTCTGTTCTCTGTTCAGGGGTGAGCATATCTGAGGTTAACCTGAGTGCTGTAATTGTATTGTCAGGGACAGAGAAGCAGAACATGAAGTTTGTTTCTGAAATCAGAATAGCCAACTTGAAGTGCCAGTGGAAACTGTATGTTAGGCTTTGAGTTTATTTTAGAAATGGCACTGTCTTGTTCAAATATGCATTTTCAGAATACCTGTATTGTGTAGAGAAAGAGAAGAGAAGAGAAATCGGTCCTTGATGGTCTTTTAATGGCCACACACGGCAGTTTTACACTCTGATCACACACATGCAAGTTTTAGGTGAACACACACACAAACACAAGCACATGCACTATCTTCGGCGGGTCGCCAGGTGGAAATTGTCCTCTGCCTTTGTAACCCATCCGGGCTGCCATTCCTCCACTGGCAGCCAGGGGCAGCGGTCACCCTTTTGGCACGGCTTGAACCGACGCCCGGCGCCCCGGGGACCAAGTAGCGTTCTTCACCGTCGTGGTCAGGGACGGGTGTTCACTTTGGCATGTCTTTCCATGTGGGGTGAAGGAGACCCCTAGTGGGCATGGGGGGAACATGCCAACCCCAAGCCACATATATGTGCCACGGCAACCAGGCTTTCACCCTTTTTGGACTCCCATCCAGGTTACTAACCAGGCCCAGCCCTGCTTAGCTTCTGAGATCTGACGAGATCAGGCTTGACAAGGTGGTACAGTGTGGAACAAACCACTGAGTAGGCTACATGGCTTCAGCTAGCACTAGCAGGATCGATAGCTTCATCTCAATGCATCAAGCACCAATGCATGTGATGGATGGCTTTCCCGATGAAGACGAATGATGGTGTCGATCTCCAAAGACCCAGAGAAATGAAGCAGACAGAGCCTCTGTTTGATCCAGACCAGACCACATTACTGAGGAAGGTGCCATGAAATGACTCACTTTGGAGAAAATAAAGTGGGAGAGTCACATCCAAACCGGAGAATAGGTGGCTTTCACCAAAAGGGGTCTGAAATGAACACAGACTGATATTGGCCAGTCTCATTCCTATCTAACACTAACAATCTCGCTCCTATCTAACTCTACATATAACTAACATCTGCAGCACCATAACTAGACATGTTTAACTCTAACTGTCCCTGTTTAAGGCACCAGTCTACTCGTCATCAGTTGGGGCTCTGATGCTCTAAGTCTGCACTCAAGTTCTGCAGGAAGTGCTAGGGAGACATCTGATTGGCTGTCAACGCCGCTTCAGCAAGGTTAAAGAGCTGAGCTCAGATCCGGCCTAATCTGATTAAGGTAAATGGCTCATCCAATGATACCTGTCTGAGATATTCGAGCAAAGCCTGGCTGATCTGTAAGGCAAGACTAGAGCGGGACTCTGAGCCTCACAACAGCAGCCCGCTACAGTCTGGACAGTGATTACATCTCATTGCATCAGAGTGTGAAACTGAACCTCTGTGGTTGCTGGAAAACACCAACATGTGGAGGGTAGAAAAGCTCTGTTTTCAGCTTTACGTCCTATGGCTCTTCTGAAATAAACTCGTCAAATATTAAAATAAAGGCTGAACAAGAAATGTTTGTGGATACTGTGGGTTCATCTCGTCTTCATTCCTTGAGAGAGAAAGCTGAGTTTGACTAATTAAAAGTGGCCTATTCTAAAATTAAAAGGTTAGTTAGAAACGTTGCTTTCCTTCTGGCTCAGCGATGTCTTTGATGAACTGACTCACAAGGGCAGCAGTTGAACGTGGCTTCTGCTTTAAATAGCATCTCTGTTTATCTGCAGCATTACCTGTGATGCTTCTCATCAACACAAACAAAACCCCCCTGCCATGCAATCCCGACACTCACCTCATTAAACACAATCCATAATGCATGAAGAGAAAAATCTATAACCACCTGCACAAGCAGCTGAAAACATTGCTCAAGTCAATTACTCACTTCTTTGCTTACAATGAAACTGATAGGGCACTGAAAATAGCCTCACCCTGCTCTGAAATATTCAGTATGTGTGGCCTGATTCCAGGATCAGTGGGTCCACAACGCTAGACAGTCTTCTCTGCTTGTGACAGTGGGACTGGTTTCGAGGAGTGCAGTTGCTCTTCAGGGAGCTCCTCTCTCATGTCCCTTTCACAACTGTGGCTTGAGGGGACTGGGTCTCCCAGGGTGAAGACCGGCATTTAACCTGAGAGCTAGCGGTCTGTGAATGGAGTGGTACTCTAGCAGACAGCGGGTTGGATTCCACTGGTCACCGTCGGGGTTCCTACTATGTGATGCGCTGTTGTCCAAGGAGGATGCAGACAAGTCAGAGAGAAATGGACTGCACTTATATAGTAAATGGACTGCACGTAAATGGACTGCACTTACAGTATATAGTGCCTTTATCCACAGCGCTTTACAACGGCCTCTCATTCACCCATTCACACACACATTCACACACCAATGGCGGCAAGCTGCCACGCAAGGCGCCGGCCCCGCTCACTGGGAGCAATTTTGGGTTCAGTGTCTTGCCCAAGGACACTTCGACATGTGGCCAGCCGCGGCTCGAACCGCCGATCTGCCGACCTTGCGATTATTAGACACCGGCTCTACCTTCTGGGCCACAGCCGCCCCAAATTGCCAAGAGAAAATCCCAATCAAGACCTAAACGCTGTGAGACACCACCTGACAGCGAGGGCTCTGAATCCCATCCTCACGCTGTCGCTCCACCACGTCTACTGAAAATGGCAGAGACGGTCCACTCCATAAACAGTCACTTTTCTGCACACATGCAGGTGAACTCTGATGGTTTACCTACACAGCAGGTCAAAAGCAATAGGTTGTCAAGAGTCATTATTTTTCATTGATCTGTTTGTGATGACCTGAGCACCTTTCTGTGCTGTAATTAGCGAGGTTCTGGCTGGTCGGTAGAAGCGAACCACTGAAGATGAGGCTGCAGAAATGACGTATTGTGATAAAGCATTTCATTTCCACGGTTGGTTTCAAAATGACTGGTAAATACAAGAGGTTAGATGAATGTGTCTGAGTCATGGGGGAAGTCAGGAGTTACTGTACACTGTAGAGTGTGCAGGTTAGAAGCACATTTTAATTTTGGTTGATATTTTGATACTGGGGTTATGTACTGTATTACCAAAAGAATAATTTCATTATGTTAAAAGATGGGTTCTCACGGATCACTAGGCTGTTACCCTGTAGTACACTGGTTACCCTGGTTACCCTGTAGTACACTGGTTACCCTGGTTACCCTGTAGTACCCTGGTTACCCTGTAGTACCCTGGTTACCCTGGTTACCCTGTAGTACACTGGTTACCCTGGTTACCCTGTAGTACACTGGTTACCCTGGTTACCCTGTAGTACACTGGTTACCCTGGTTACCCTGTAGTACACTGGTTACCCTGGTTACCCTGTAGTACACTGGTTCATAAAGGTGACAGCAGCTGGTGAAAGCGGGAACAAGTCGTCAACCCATCAAAAGGACTTTTATTCTAAAAAATGTAAATAAATGTCAGCGTTGTTGAAAGTCAATGACACACTTGCTAGTTAAGACTAGGTAGTTGTGGGGATTACTCACCGAATCCTCTGCATTGCAATATTTTGGCTTGACTAGCGAGTGTGTCATTGATTTTCAACAACGTTGAAATGTATTTACATTTTTCAGAATAAAAGTCTGAAGATTTGGTCGGTTGCCGACTTGTTCCCACTTTCCCCAGCTGTTGTCACAAATGTCAACGATGGTTGTAAGGTAACCCTTTCCCAGTAGGATGTTGGGTGTGTTGAGAGCACGTCCATCTTCCCCACAGGCGCCCTCTTAGGGTAAAGGTCCCCAGAACCAAGACCTCCCACTGCACTATCCCTGGAACACTCCCATCACAGAAGTACCTTCTGTCCTGTATTCTACTGTGCATACAGTACTGCTTGTCCCAACATCTGTTAGCATAGCATTTAGTAAACAGAACAATTCATGACAATGTGAGTAAAGCAGATTCTGGCATCATGCGATACTGTGTAGAGTTAGGGTGCTAGCCTAACCGGTGCAGAATACTGGCGACTGAAGAATAGTTCTTTATCATAAGAATACACTGAAGACTACTGACAACACTACTGACAACACCCTACAGACTTCATCAAAACAGAAAGCCTCTGGGGTGTTTGTCACTGACGATATCACAAATGGGTGAAAAAGCAAGCATTTGTCAAACCCCAGCTCATATGGATGAAACGACAGAGGGGGGGGATGTGTTTAGCCTCCATAATCTGGATAGCAGCTGTTGGGATATTTCCAGGCACATTTAAAGAGGGGATTGTTGACATACATGCATAAACAATGTTTATCGCGAGGGTTGCGCAATCAGATGGACAAGTGCTAGCTGTTCACCATGTAGATATCCCATGACTCCCCAAGTCCCCTTGTTGAGAAATAGGCCTACTCTACCTGTAGGGTCTGAATTATAAATGAATTGATTATTGGCCTATCAAACTTATAATAACCATATTTGATCATAAAGAACAATATAAACAGATGTCTGTAATTCTAGGTCTTCAGCACCCTGACTATATGAGAGTTCAGACTACCACCATCTGCAACGTTTCAAAGAAGACCCTATTTTTCTCCTCAGCAAACCAGAATCCTTATTTAATAACACAAATTTAACCACAAATACTCCAATGTTAGATGGCACTTGAGAAAATAACCAATAACCAACTAATAACCAATACTCTGTGATGAATGACTTTGCATGCCAGGCTCACTAAGGTCTCACATGAAAGTCCGAATCAGGACCTGGAGCAAGTGGATGAGATTGCAACATTGTTGCATAAATTATTTCTCCGATTTGCCACAGCCCTTCATGTAAACGAAGTAACATACGCAATCGAAGCAAAAGATGTGGTAGTTGATTGGTCAGAAAAAAATTGAATTGCCTGTTCGTCCCGCTCTTATCCAGATCAACACGCGTGTGCTGTTGTTTTCCTATAGACAGCCTCGATGCGTCGTTTCTAATCGGAGCGAAACCACCCTTTTCAAGCGGAGCATCCGTCGGCTGTTTGCTCCGGGAGCGACTTCGAATGTGCAGTCTCACAGCTCCAAACGACGCAGAGCAAAGCAACTTTTATCCTAAATCCGATTCCAAGTGAAGCAAATGTTCTAGTGAGAACACACCCTAAGTATCAACACATTAGTTACTCAGAATAAAGAAGACCCATCTCAAAAGGAAAGGCTGCTGTACATCTACAAAGTCATGAGGGCTTGAAGTCTCTTTTCAGACTCGTTTCAGCGGTCACTTGGGTTTATTCACGTGGGCAAACTAAGGGGAAAGAGAAAAACATCACAAATACATGCAGAATTATTTCCCCCTATAAGGCCTACTCAGGCCCGTCACTATGGGCGGGCCTCAGGGGGCCAGGCCCCCCCACAGACGTGCTGGTGCCCCCCCAACTGGCAGCCAGATATTAAAAAATAAAATAAAAAAAATAAAAAAATATTTTATGTTAAATGAAGACATTAAAATTGAGAAACAATAGTGTGTTTTTCATTTTGTTGGACGGGATTCTAGTGACAACCAATCATTTGAAAGTTGAAAGTTGAAAGTTGCACGTTACGCACGCTGCTGCTCCCGCCATTTCAGTTGTGTGAGGCAGGTGAGCACTGAGCAGTTGAGTGAAATCTGCGCTTTTTGATGGATAAAGCTTTTTGAATAAAGATGGATATAAGAAAGTGGATTACCGGTAAATCCTCGAAAGGTGCAGCTGCACCCAACCCCGATGGACATACGTAGCACCAGCATTAGCAACTGTGGGCAGCCTGACACTAGCACACCGACGGCTACCACTAGTGAGGTAAGTCCTACTAGCCCAACTGTTAGGGCTAGGGCTACTACTAGCCTTGCTAGCCCCCCGATGAAAGTTTTGTTACTTTTCGAGCCACCAAACAGACTGCTACAAAGCGAGAACATGGACCTGTTCACTGCGGTTACTCTTGTGAACAGTGCATCTGAATGCATAAAATCACTGCGCACAGAGGATGAGTTTACTGTGCTCTGGGACCTCTGCTCTCCTCCAGCCTCAGCCACTGACGAGGCTGGTCCCAGCTGTCCAACTAAGAGAAGACGCACAATTAACAAGAGCTTTGGTGCATTTGTAGTTGAAGGAACGGTTGGACAGTCACAGAGGGACACTGGCGAAAAGACAGAGTTCCTGAGAGTGTTTTACAGTGTTATTGATGCTGTGCAAGGAGAGATGGATGCGCGTTTTGGAGAGCGCAGCTGCAAGCTCATTGGTTGTGGCTGCTTTAAACCCAGAGGCCGAGGATTTCATGGATCCATCGAAGGTCACTCCTCTCCTAAGATTAGCTCGAACTGAAGTGGTTGAATCTGAATATGCTGTGGCTCGTGGTGGGTTCCTGGTAAAGAAGATGGAGGACACCTCGTTTCCCCCCAAAGATGGACAATGGACAATAGCCAATATTCTCAGTATACATTCCACTCAGCACTCCAGGCCATGCCAACTGTCATCCAAGCTTATACACTCGCCCTAACTTTGGGAGCGTCTACCGCGACTTGTGAAAACTATTTTTCAACACTTAAAAATGTTTTCTCTGAGCATCGGCGCAGCATGTTGCACAAGCGCAAGGCTCAACTGATTCAGCTTGCCTTCGAAAAGGACCTCACCCACAAGTTCAAGGATGAGTGGAAGGACTTACTGATGAGGAGATTCAGCACTGAAAAACGCCGCCTCCTTCTTTTCTGAGCCGGGTGTGTGTGTGTGTGTGTGTGTGTGTGTGTGTGTGTGTCCGTGTGAGCACACGCCGTGGTGATGTTTTGCTAGTTGTATTCTCGACAGCTTTTTCAACTGGAGAGATGAGCTGTTTGCACGGTTATGCTATATTTAATGTGCTTTGTGTATAACGTGTTCAATGATGAGGATCTGGCTGATCCTATTTGCTGTAGATGGGTGGTTTTAATGTGATGATCACACGATCGGTCGGTCATACTGTATCCCTTTTGGAAGTGCACTGATTGCGTGCCAGTCTCCTAATTTTAGTTACGTAGGCTATCCCTGGCATTTATTTAATTCTTGTTCTTGTAAGTGTGCCGGGTTGGTGCCAATTGTTGACCTGTGCGCATTGTAATGCACAACTTGGCCTCTCCACGCTATAAAGTAACTTGCATTCAAATAATTTTTGCTTAGGCCTACTCGGGTCGACAAGGCCTTGTAATAAACCAGCTTCGCCTGTGTTTATTGTTATGTTATTTGCTGCATTCTGATAATTTTAGGTCTAGTCTTCATCGGTAGGCTACGTGTCCAATTTAGCCTCTGCAACCTACTATGCATGTCAGTGTTGCATGACGAATACCATAGCATATCGGATTATATAAAATAGTTAATACTAATTGTGCCCCCCCATGCAGTTCATTGGCCCACCCTAAGACTGGGCCCTGGTGACGGGTCTGGGCCTACTACACTATCATTTAGAGATTAGACATATTTTATTACAACATAATCACTAAGCCTACCTCTTCCATGTGATCTTATATTCATTAAATGCTTAATGTGTGTTTGTGGGGAAGTGGATATGCCCTTACAAGGCAGGTGCTACCTCCAAAAGGTGCATTTATTTCCCAATCCCGAGTCCAACATAAAGCATGAGCGCTCAGCCCCCCCACTGTGGCGCAGGAGGTAGAGCCGCAAGGCCGGCGGTTCGAGCCCCGGCTGGCCACATGTCGAAGTGTACTTGGGCAAGACACTGAACCCCAAATTGCTCCCAGTGAGCGGGGCCGGCGCCTTGCATGGTAGCTTGTCGCCATTGGTGTGTGAATGTGTGTGTGAATGGGTGAATGAGAGGCCGTTGTAAAGCGCTTTGGATAAAGGTGGTGCTATAATATAAGTCAGTCCATTTACCATCTACATGCCCGTGCAAACGTTCACATTCCACAGGAGGAACCATGATCTCTAATGTAGCACGAACCACCAGGCTTTTTGCGAGCTAAAACGAAGAGATATTGACATAAATGTCGTTAAATGTGCATTGTAAACCAGTAGGAAGCGTGAGAGTCGGAACCACTTCAATCTGGATCGGCACAGTGACATTCTCCTGACAGCTCGCGACCAGATCTCTGCTCCTGACATTGACAGGCACACATGTATGATATTACCTTCTTATGCATACAAAACCATCTGAAATAAGCCATGTGCATGTCGTATTCGTCACCCAGTTACATGCTAAGTTGAGTTAGTTATGTGCTAAAACCCTAAAACCCTAAAAGCAAGCTATCCATCATCTTATTTTGCAGCTGTACAGATGGTTTTTGCAGTCTAGTTGGATGCATTGCTAAATGCAACACACAATAAAAGCCAAACGCGGAGTAGCAATAATGCACAACCCAAAATAATTCCAATATTTCCATAAGAAATAACCCATATCCTTTCATATCAAAAAGCACGCTCGCCTCCTTACCTTTCTCTTGACTCGATGCAATACTTTCCTCCTCTTTTGGATTTGCAACCTGTGTTATTATGGACGTGTTGTCCATGGAAACGGGATGTTTTTCGTCTTCCAGCTACACACTTCTTATCTCTAGCCAGGCTAGCTCAGCTCCAGTAACACCACCACCACACACACAGGGTCCAGGAGCCGATCTTTGCTGCATTCACATTCCATTTAATTCGATGCATGCATGAAGTCGCTTTATTCTGGACTATGTTGAAAACGACACATTGACAGGAGAGCAGAGAGAAACATAAAGCATAAAGCATAAAGCATCAACCCTGCAATGCATTCGTCTCCCCGTTGTGGTTGAAAACAGCCTCCTCCTCCTTCTGTACAGTGGACTGGGTCAAGGCGCGAGCGTTCTGAATGTTTATTGTGCCTGTCGAATATTATTATTATTAATAATCTGAATTTTAAATTTAAAGATGTTTATTTAATATAAAAATAAGTCTTATTTATGTTCTTGTATTTTTCATATTTTCCCAGAAGATTTGTATCATAATTGTTACTGTATTACAATGTGCATATATTTATTATTATTTATCAAATGAAACATTTCAAGAATAATGTTGTACATGTTCAGTATCTGTACATCCATCAGATGATGACTATACTACTATAGTCATATAATATTATGCAATACTTAAGCAATAAATATACAAATATATATTAAAAAGAAATAAAATATACTACCTAACCTATGTGTTTATGTATCTAACTACCTAACCTATGTGTTTATATTCTCAAAGTGGGAGTGGCTTGTATAAAAGTGGGTGGAGCTTGTATCAAAGTGGGTGTGGCTTAGACAGTTAGGGGGAGTGGCTTGTATCAAAGTGGGAGTGGCTTAGACACTTAGGGGGAGTGGCTTGTATCAAAGTGAGAGTGGCTTATTATTATTATTATTATTATTATTATTATTATTATTATTATTATTATTATCAACCCTGGGGGGTATTCCACGAAGCTCGATAAAGTTCTAAGCCTCGATAAAGTTTTAAGCCTCGAAAATGTTAGCTTGCGTTCGGTGCCATCAATGTGGCTCAAATAATTCGCTGCTTGGTTGAGCTCCTTCTGAGTCAGATATAATTAGCCTGCTCGCGACCAGGCTAAAACACAGGCTATGGTAAGACGCGCATCAAAAAAGGCTCACAGGCGGAAACTACATCCCGAACGACAGTTCCTCTTTTAGGAAATATTAGTTCCCACTTCACACGAGATAGATAGATGGATAGGTTGACTGTGTGATAGATAGATTATTTGATATTTTGAAAGTGTGATCGATCGATAGATAGTTTGATTGTGTGATAGATAACTTGATATTTTGAAAGTGTGATAGATAGATCGCTAGATCAATAAAGAAAAGAGTGTAAAAAAAAAAGTAATTGTCTCAACTTGCATTGCTGTCATCACAGCGGTCTGGCTGGCGTAGTGGTTAAGGCAGCCGACTGGAGTTCCAAAGGTTGCGAGTTCGAGACTTGATTAAGTGATTCGTTTTTTTCTTTTTTTTTACATTTAACCGAAGATTTCATGCAAAGGCTTCAAACACCATTGTAATCGTGTCAGTTCTTGTAAATTAGCCTGCACCATCATTTTATAGCCTACATACTTTTTTAGATGAGATTTTAGATTAGATTCAGACAACGAAATGCAGTAAAAAGTGCGTCTGAAGAGGGATTTGAACCACCGATATAAAATGACGAATAAGCTGCTTAGGGGACCCCCTGATTCTTCTCATAGGATGGCAGTCAAAATGGGCTGACTTGACCTGCAGACAAGAAATATGTATGAACAAAGAAATATGAACATTATGTATGCTGGTAGGTTTTAAGTGCATTATATATATATATATATATATATATATATATATATAGAGAGAGAGAGAGAGAGAGAGAGAGAGAGAGAGAGAGAGAGAGAGAGAGAGAGAGAGAGAGAGAGGGGGGGGGGTATCTCTATTGAAAGATTTGCCTTACATTTATGGTAAACCATTGATAACAATCTGTTTATGGCTGCCATGATGAGAACAAGTTAGATCAACTATCGATAGTCACTTTGAACACATGATATTACCTAATGCATGTTTTTCAAATATTGATGAATATTGTGTTGACTTTCATAAGTCTGGATCCACAGGTTATAGCTTTGAATCAACAAGGTGTTTTCAGTCACAGATGTGGATTAATGTGTGTGGATGTGACAAGGGTGGCATGGAGTTCTGCTCTAGAACACAGACGATCATGTTTCAGAGCCACTTCGCCATCTCTTTTCCCCACTGGACAATCAAGTTCAAGTTACAATGTCACGACTGACCTCTTGAAATCCGACTACACACAAATATTGTGTGCGACCATAGTGTAGTTGTGTTACAGTACAAAGGTAAAACACACAGTCCAATAAATCACTAGTGTTATGAGAGCCAGTAAAAAATGAATTGTCTATAAGCAATCATATTCAAATGAGACATCAGAATAAAACCTTGATTTCAATTATAAGCCACTAAACTAGTAACAAGACAAATATTATTACAGTGTATTATGCTTCAATTAGAGTTTATTAGTATGAGGGTGATTCATCAAATATGAGTATTTCATTATGGACGTTTGTTTAGGTTAAAGAGGTGGTTAAAGGTTAAAGGTTAAAGAGGTGGTTAAAGGTTAAAGAGGTGGTTAAAGGTTAAAGAGGTGGTTAAAGGTTAAAGAGGTGGTTAAAGGTTAAAGGTTAAAGAGGTGGTTAAAGGTTAAAGGTTAAAGAGGTGGTTAAAGGTTAAAGAGGTGGTTAAAGGTTAAAGAGGTGGTTAAAGGTTAAAGAGGTGGTTAAAGGTTAAAGAGGTGGTTAAAGGTTAAAGGTTAAAGAGGTAGTTAAAGGTTAAAGAGGTGGTTAAAGGTTAAAGGTTAAAGAGGTGGTTAAAGGTTAAAGAGGTGGTTAAAGGTTAAAGAGGTGGTTAAAGGTTAAAGAGGTGGTTAAAGGTTAAAGAGGTGGTTAAAGGTTAAAGGTTAAAGAGGTGGTTAAAGGTTAAAGGTTAAAGAGGTGGTTAAAGGTTAAAGAGGTGGTTAAAGGTTAAAGGTTAAAGAGGTGGTTAAAGGTTAAAGGTTAAAGAGGTGGTTAAAGGTTAAAGAGGTGGTTAAAGGTTAAAGGTTAAAGAGGTGGTTGCCTAATACAATGAGAAGAGAAGAGAAGAAGATGGACCATTGCTCCTTTTTTATTCAAAGAGATTAGAGAGAGAAGAGTGCAAAGTGCCAGTTGTTTATTTTAAGACAGAGGCGTTTTATTGGATTTTTGTACCTGTCACATTAGTTAACATCATGTTCCCCATAATGTACCTTTCTTTTCAATATTTGTATTGAGTTTTCTGCAGTCATGGTAAAGTCAGTACATCAAATGCAGGGCATGGCAAAGTGTCTGTCCCATAATGTATCTTTTATGTCGTTGTGATGCTTTCTCTTCCTCCATGGCAAAATAGGAGCAATATTTTGGAGGAGTTAGGAAAAATGCTTTAGAGTACAACTGACTGGAAACAAAAGAGACCATTCATTTTCACTCAAAAGACTTAATATCAAGTGTGTGTGGAGGAAAGGATGTTGAGGCAGAGAGTCAGTGAGATCCCAAAGCCGTAAGCACCGGTTAGTAAACAGAAGTAATTGACAAGACTGTGGGTCTGAGCACAGCACTATTTTAATCGACTCACTCAGGCACACAAATAATCATATTTAGAAAATTACAGCTGCAGGGTAAAGAGAACTTTTTGGAATTCCTCCTTGAAAGGGTCCTGTTATTGCAGTACCAATATAAAAAAGCATGGTATCATGACTATCATGAGGCTAAAATCAGATAATAATATAAAATATACACCTTAACTCATACGGATAGGGCTTTGTCTCGTGGGGAAGGTACATGTATGTATTTACAGTAGATCTAGTGTAGATCAACTATTTGTAAACCTACCTACCCTGTTTGTCCTCTAATAACCTCAGCAACACCTGTGCAATGTTGTTGCCCTGTAGTAACCCCTGACCAAACCAACCTTAAACAACCTGTATCGAAATACTACTATCTATACAAAGTGTAACCTGTGGACTATTATTGGAGCATTTAGAGTAGGCCTTTACCTTACAAATTAGACACAGATTGATTGTGTATTCAATGATTGATTAAGAAGGCCCAGTGTTGTATTCCTTGGACAGTAAATGTATTGGAACCTGACAATGCTGATCTGGCATCTGCCATGGTTGAGGTACATACATGATTGCACAATGGAATGGAATCTTGAGCGGTTTTATCCTCCAATAGACAAGCTGTGCTGGGTGTTTCACAGAGGTGTTATCCTCCAATAGACAAGCTGTGGTGGGTGTTTCACAGAGACTGATAGGACACTTACTGTGATATCTGTTGAACTTAAATGGACAGGAGTGTACTTGGGTATGCTGGCAGGCTGCTCACTATTGACTATTTTATGAAGGTGGGACTTATTGAACTTTTATCGGACTTATTGATCCTTTCATCCTAAAGCTGTCAAATAAACGTGGTCCTTCCCAATCAGAGACTGTCCTGTCTGCAATACATAAGTTATGACTTTGGGATCATAAACTGAAGTGAAACTATTGAATGCTGTTAGATGACAATAATGTTTCATGGTCATGGTTGGCTGATGGTCAATATTTTCAGAAAACGGTGCAGAAGGTGGTAGTGCCATCAGAAGCGACACATTCGTAAGTTGAAGTGCACTAGCGTGTATTCACTTACTAGTCTAGTCAAATCTTGTCCTCAGCCCACTTCTCTATTCCCAAAACATATATACTGCCAGTGAGACAATAAATATCTGATCTCTGTAATGGAAATGTTCCTTTGAGGGTATATTTCATCTTGTGTAGCCTAATGCAAAGATATAATCGTACTGGACAATAACTGTGTATGGTCAGCATGATGTTCTGTTCACAATAACGCTTTTTCTACAAAGCACTACATTGAATTATGGGACAAAGTCTGTATAACCAAACATTTTTTGCATTGTTTATGGTTATCAAGATTTGAGGGAACTTTTGAGAGAAGCTTTGTATGATTCTGAATGCCTCTCCATTCTCTTCTCATTAGTTTGTCTATGTCGCCACCTTGTGGGACCTTGACATGAGGAAGAGAGTCAGCCAACCAGGCGGTGGGAATGACACATTGGTCTGTATTTTGGTTCCTCTCTTTCCAGACCCTGGGACAAATATCCTACCTTCTGGGAGAAATAGTCCAGTTCCACAGGAGTCCTATGGGTATATTGTAGCATTATGGAAGGGCACTAGAGATACACATCTGAACCTCAAACACAATGGCCAAAACCTGAAACTGGTGTATTTTATCTCACACCAATTCTTCACAATGACAAACACATTTCTTGCTTATTACTAATTTTGCAGCTCTAAACCACACAGTTAACAACACACTAAATACAATTCTCTACATTTGGCACAATCTTCCTAGATAAAATCTCTTGTGTTCACATGGAAAACACTACCATTCAGAATGCTAAACTCAAACCACCAATCACACAATCACACTCCTCATATGGGCAAGCACCTATTGCTTTTCAATTAGCAATCATAGCTTTAGCACTAAAAGGGCCAACGGTGAGCTCTCCTGTGTTGACACATATCAGAAGTATATCAGGGCTGGATTTGTCATGCCAGGCGATACTTTCCCCTCTGCTTGGCCAGGGAGAACATTGTCTGTGATGTCGACGAGGTCTTGTGGCCTTTGTGTAGAGCAGCGGTTCCCAGCCTTTTTGGACTCAAGGCCACTTAAACATCTCAAAGGGATTCGCGGCCCACACAGGCATTTTACGCACACGTCCATTTTTTGGGGTGTCTCGTCATTATTCTCTTATTCTTATTGGATATTTCATATGCATCATCATACAATCATCATACATACAGTGCAGTAGGTCTAGTAGTATCACACTGATGATGCATTTTGGTTTTAAAGAAAAAGATACAGTACCATGATCTTTTTATTATTATTAAAACACAGACACACACACATATATATTACTTTAAATATGTTTTAAAAATATATATATTTACTGTCTATGTAATTTCATTGTAACTACTAATAATAACTTTATTTTATTTATTTTATTAAATTAATTACTACAATGAATGTAGGAATTAATGTGCAATTACCATCAAACTTCCCTTCTGGGAAAAAATAATGATCCTGTAATAATGACACGGTGACAAAGTTGAATAGTTCTTATTGATAATAATTTATTATTCAAAGCTTACCATTCTTATCATCTATACTATGTCAATATTATTTACATCAATACTATTTCAAATACTAACACTATGACTCCTTCATAGTCTCATCGGCATCTTGGATGAAGGAGGGCCGTGCTCTGAGCTGCTGCTCTCCTCACAGGCCTTCCTCTTCCCCTGGCCCTGGGGCCTCCCAGACCCCCCTGTCTCCTCACCACCCTGGGCCTCCCTGTCCATGGTGGTCTTACACCACACAGACAGCATCCGCTTGCCCTCTGGACTGTAGTCAGACACTCTCCACCTGCCCTCTACCTCCCGTCCTGAAGGGGTCCGTACAGGGGAGATGACCCTCACAAACTCCCCGAACTCATGAAGGGTGCACCTGGGGTCTACCTTCAGGGCTGCCCAGTCCATCGTCTCAGGGTGGGCCGGAGCCATCAGCGGTGTGAAGGCAGGAAGTCGGGACCTCCCCTGTGCCTCTGCTGCAGCCGCTGCAGGTGGCGTGATCCACTGAGCGGGACGCGCTGCGTTCTCCGCATTGGGATGGTTGGGGGGTTTTATTGGTATGCCAAGCCGTTCCACTGTGAGACAGCCAGTGTGAGTCCGGTTAAACTGGGACTGGTCTCCATGGAGACGGGGGTGAAGAAGAGGAATACTCTGAGATAGGGCCTTGATGTTGCTGACAGTTAGAGGACACCTCGTCAGGTTGGATACCAGCATCTTCACAAGCCTCTGCTCTCCATGGACACCAACTGGATTGACAGGAAAGACAGGATCAGAGCCTTCCTCCAATGGAGTGACTAGTTTGTTTATTTATTGTTTATTTATTGTTTATTTATTGTTTATTTATTGGAAGGATCCCCATTATCTATACCCATAGGCATGAGCTACTTTTAGTGGGGTCCACATTTAAAACATACATTACAAATAACATTTAACATGTAAAACATACTTAAATTACACATATCAAACATTAAAAAGTATCATACATCATACAATTTTACATTTGGCATAGTATAAAACACTTATATATCTAATTGAAGTCCACATTTAAAACACACATTACAAGTAACATTTAACATATAAAACATACTTTAAATTACAAATATCAAACATTTAAATATATCATACATTACACAATTTTACATTTGGCATAGCCTAATATAAAACACTTAAATCTCTAGTTACATAAAAATGTTATACAGGGTTCGACAGTGTGACTGTTTTGATCGCATTTGTGAGTGAATATAATTTCTGTGCGACTTGGAAATACATTCAATCGCACCAGTGCGACAAAAAAAAAAAAAACGGAACTACTGTCATGCGCAGTCAATCTTCTGTTCGTTAATAAGATCACAGCGCGTCTAAACCAATGCAATCCTTTGAAAACAGACACGTGACCCGCAAGCACAACAAGCGCGCATTTACATTTGAAAATCCTGTCAGAAAAAGACCGCTTTTGTGTGAACACTTAAATCTCTAGTTACATAAAAATGTTATAGTAGTAATAGTTAATCAAGCAAACTCAAAAATACCTGCATTATCCCAGTCAGAATCAGAGTTGAAAGCCAAAGTTAAGCAATATCTCTCTCGTCTGGGTAGATTTGCCATTGTTGTATGAGTGAATCTTTTAGCGCAATCTAAGTTAGATCTGAAATGATTTGTTGTGCTACACTTTTCAATTTCAGAACATGCATTGCCTTGGAAACCACCAAACATTCCAAAATTCCAATATCACTATGTGATGACATCATGCAGGTGCAGAGTGGCAGAGTTCTAATATATACCTGTGGAGGTCTATCTCAATACAAATGTAGCGATTTCCCACATGTACCGTAACATATATAAATATATACAGTATATATAAAATGTATATAATGTAATGCAGTTTGTGTATTTGTCACATGCTAGAACGTTTTTAATTCAAAAAGATAGTCAATATCGACATAATCAGAAAAATTTTCACACGCACGTAACATCCACTTTATATCCCAGCCAGTATATATGATATATGATATCCCAGCCAGTATATATGATATATGATATCCCAGCCAGTATATATGATATCACAGCCAGTATATATGATATATGATATCCCAGCCAGTATATATGATATATGATATCCCAGCCAGTATATATGATATATGATATCCCAGCCAGTATATATGATATCACAGCCAGTATATATGATATATGATATCCCAGCCAGTATATATGATATATGATATCCCAGCCAGTATATATGATATATGATATCCCAGCCAGTATATATGATATATGATATCCCCGCCAGTATATATGATATATGATATCCCAGCCAGTATATATGATATATGATATCACAGCCAGTATATATGATATATGATATCCCAGCCAGTATATATGATATATGATATCCCAGCCAGTATATATGATATATGATATCCCAGCCAGTATATATGATATATGATATCCCAGCCAGTATATATGATATATGATATCCCAGCCAGTATATATGATATATGATATCCCAGCCAGTATATATGATATATGATATCCCAGCCAGTATATATGATATATGATATCCCAGCCAGTATATATGATATATGATATCAGGGCCAGTATATATGATATATGATATCCCAGCCAGTATATATGATATATGATATCACAGCCAGTATATATGATATATGATATCCCAGCCAGTATATATGATATATGATATCCCAGCCAGTATATATGATATATGATATCAGGGACAGCAGATGAAAACTAGCCTGCTAGGCTAATTCTGGCTCATTTACAGCATGTTAATCAATGTGCATTGTCCCGATTTTAAATCAATAAATCAATATATTCAAATCAGTATAAAACTTAGAATGACTACAAGACAAACCAGTGAACGGCGCAATGTTCATTTCTCCTACATGTTGAAACATTGAATAGGTATAGGATTGCATAACGCCAGGTAGGCCTACGTGCTGCTGCTGTGCCAGTGACAATAGTCTATAGAGTATATGCAGAAGGCTGATTTTATGTTTTCTATTGTTTGGTCTGTATGAAGAACACTTTACAAATCCAACGGTCATTGCTGAGATGTGTACAGTATTTCAGAATAAAAAAAAACATTATATTCTTGTATTTGTGTGTTTTATATTTGCGTATGAAAACATAACAGTTTATAACGGGCTACTGTACGTATGTAGTGTAACACTGAAAATGCAAAAGGCCTACTGATAATCTTATCATAGTACTGTTTTCCGCTGATCATAGTGTTTTCCATTGTGCACATCAGGGTTCAATTGGTTGTTACAAGTGTCTATTCATTTGATGGTCTTTGTGTGTGTGTCATTTGACGACAACATTTCATTTAGAGAAGACAACATTATTTTGAATGCAGTGTTTGCTTTTGCAAGACATTTGAGGAGTTTAGGGTTTTGTGTGTGAGTTTTTGGATTTGTGTTAAGAGTTAAGAGAAAATGAGCTATGCTTTGAGAAAACTTAAAGCTCGTTAAAGCGATAGAGAAAAACTGTAACACAAATCCAAAAACTTAAATGTGCTTTATTAAAAAAGCCTATATGGCAAATTGTGTGTTTCATTGTGTGTTTCACTTTCTTTTCAATACATTTCCCATTTTTGGGTGCTGATTCATTTCAAGGACTCAATTCAATGTGGTCAATTAACCATTAAAACACAGCAAAGTTACATTTGAGCCTGTTATACATTATATAGAAAGAAGAAGAAGAAAACAACTTGAACCTGCTTAGGGGACCCCCTGATTCTTCTCATAGGATGGCAGTCAAAATGGGCTGACTTGACCTGCAGACAAGAAATATGTATGAACAAAGAAATATGAACATTATGTATGCTGGTAGGTTTTAAGTGCATTATATATATATATATATATATATATATATATATATATATATATATATATATATAGAGAGAGAGAGAGAGAGAGAGAGAGAGAGAGAGAGAGAGAGAGAGAGAGAGAGAGAGAGAGAGAGAGGGGGGGGGGGTATCTCTATTGAAAGATTTGCCTTACATTTATGGTAAACCATTGATAACAATCTGTTTATGGCTGCCATGATGAGAACAAGTTAGATCAACTATCGATAGTCACTTTGAACACATAATATTACCTAATGCATGTTTTTCAAATATTGATGAATATTGTGTTGACTTTCATAAGTCTGGATCCACAGGTTATAGCTTTGAATCAACAAGGTGTTTTCAGTCACAGATGTGGATTAATGTGTGTGGATGTGACAAGGGTGGCATGGAGTTCTGCTCTAGAACACAGACGATCATGTTTCAGAGCCACTTCGCCATCTCTTTTCCCCACTGGACAATCAAGTTCAAGTTACAATGTCACGACTGACCTCTTGAAATCCGACTACACACAAATATTGTGTGCGACCATAGTGTAGTTGTGTTACAGTACAAAGGTAAAACACACAGTCCAATAAATCACTAGTGTTATGAGAGCCAGTAAAAAATGAATTGTCTATAAGCAATCATATTCAAATGAGACATCAGAATAAAACCTTGATTTCAATTATAAGCCACTAAACTAGTAACAAGACAAATATTATTACAGTGTATTATGCTTCAATTAGAGTTTATTAGTATGAGGGTGATTCATCAAATATGAGTATTTCATTATGGACGTTTGTTTAGGTTAAAGAGGTGGTTAAAGGTTAAAGGTTAAAGAGGTGGTTAAAGGTTAAAGAGGTGGTTAAAGGTTAAAGAGGTGGTTAAAGGTTAAAGAGGTGGTTAAAGGTTAAAGGTTAAAGAGGTGGTTAAAGGTTAAAGGTTAAAGAGGTGGTTAAAGGTTAAAGAGGTGGTTAAAGGTTAAAGGTTAAAGAGGTGGTTAAAGGTTAAAGAGGTGGTTAAAGGTTAAAGAGGTGGTTAAAGGTTAAAGAGGTGGTTAAAGGTTAAAGGTTAAAGAGGTGGTTAAAGGTTAAAGGTTAAAGAGGTGGTTGCCTAATACAATGAGAAGAGAAGAGAAGAAGATGGATCATTGCTCCTTTTTTATTCAAAGAGATTAGAGAGAGAAGAGTGCAAAGTGCTAGTTGTTTATTTTAAGACAGAGGCGTTTTATTGGATTTTTGTACCTGTCACATTAGTTTCCATCATGTTCCCCATAATGTACCTTTCTTTTCAATATTTTTATTGAGTTTTCTGCAGTCATGGTAAAGTCAGTACATAAAATGCAGGGCATGGCAAAGTGTCTGTCCCATAATGTAACTTTTATGTCGTTGTGATGCTTTCTCTTCCTCCATGGCAAAATAGGAGCAATATTTTGGAGGAGTTAGGAAAAATGCTTTAGAGTACAACTGACTGGAAACAAAAGAGACCATTCATTTTCACTCAAAAGACTTAATATCAAGTGTGTGTGGAGGAAAGGATGTTGAGGCAGAGAGTCAGTGAGATCCCAAAGCTGTAAGCACCGGTTAGTAAACAGAAGTAATTGACGAGACTGTGGTACTGAGCACAGCACTATTTTAATCGACTCACTCAGGCACACAAATAATCATATTTAGAAAATTACAGCTGCAGGGTAAAGAGAACTTTTTGGAATTCCTCCTTGAAAGGGTCCTGTTATTGCAGTACCAATATAAAAAAGCATGGTATCATGACTTACAGCTTGAAAAGGCTAAAATCAGATAATAATATAAAATATACACCTTAATTCGTACGGATAGGGCTTTGTCTCGTGGGGAAGGTACATGTATGTATTTACTGTAGATCTAGTGTAGATAAACTATTTGTAAACCTACCTACCCTGTTTGTCCTCTAATAACCTCAGCAACACCTGTGCAATGTTGTTGCCCTGTAGTAACCCCTGACCAAACCAACCTTAAACAACCTGTATCTAAATACTACTATCTATACAAAGTGTAACCTGTGGACTATTATTGGAGCATTTAGAGTAGGCCTTTACCTTACAAATTAGACACAGATTGATTGTGTATTCAATGATTGATTAAGAAGGCCCAGTGTTGTATTCCTTTGACAGTAAATGTATTGGAACCTGACAATGCTGATCTGGCATCTGCCATGGTTGAGGTACATACATTATTGCACAATGGAATGGAATCTTGAGCGGTTTTATCCTCCAATAGACAAGCTGTGCTGGGTGTTTCACAGAGGTGTTATCCTCCAATAGACAAGCTGTGCTGGGTGTTTCACAGAGGTGTTATCCTCCAATAGACAAGCTGTGGTGGGTGTTTCACAGAGGTGTTATCCTCCAATAGACAAGCTGTGGTGGGTGTTTCACAGAGGTGTTATCCTCCAATAGACAAGCTGTGGTGGGTGTTTCACAGAGGTGTTATCCTCCAATAGACAAGCTGTGGTGGGTGTTTCACAGAGGTGTTATCCTCCAATAGACAAGCTGTGCTGGGTGTTTCACAGAGGTGTTATCCTCCAATAGACAAGATGTGGTGGGTGTTTCACAGAGGTGTTATCCTCCAATAGACAAGCTGTGCTGGGTGTTTCACAGAGGTGTTATCCTCCAATAGACAAGCTGTGCTGGGTGTTTCACAGAGGTGTTATCCTCCAATAGACAAGATGTGGTGGGTGTTTCACAGAGGTGTTATCCTCCAGTAGACAAGATGTGGTGGGTGTTTCACAGAGACTGATAGGACACTTACTGTGATATCTGTTGAACTTAAATGGACAGGAGTGTACTTGGGTATGCTGGCAGGCTGCTCACTATTGACTATTTTATGAAGGTGGGACTTATTGAACTTTTATCGGACTTATTGATCCTTTCATCCTAAAGCTGTCAAATAAACGTGGTCCTTCCCAATCAGAGACTGTCCTGTCTGCAATACATAAGTTATGACTTTGGGATCATAAACTGAAGTGAAACTATTGAATGCTGTTAGATGACAATAATGTTTCATGGTCATGGTTGGCTGATGGTCAATATTTTCAGAAAACGGTGCAGAAGGTGGTAGTGCCATCAGAAGCGACACATTCGTAAGTTGAAGTGCACTAGCGTGTATTCACTTACTAGTCTAGTCAAATCTTGTCCTCAGCCCACTTCTCTATTCCCAAAACATATATACTGCCAGTGAGACAATAAATATCTGATCTCTGTAATGGAAATGTTCCTTTGAGGGTATATTTCATCTTGTGTAGCCTAATGCAAAGATATAATCGTACTGGACAATAACTGTGTATGGTCAGCATGATGTTCTGTTCACAATAACGCTTTTTCTACAAAGCACTACATTGAATTATGGGACAAAGTCTGTATAACCAAACATTTTTTGCATTGTTTATGGTTATCAAGATTTGAGGGAACTTTTGAGAGAAGCTTTGTATGATTCTGAATGCCTCTCCATTCTCTTCTCATTAGTTTGTCTATGTCGCCACCTTGTGGGACCTTGACATGAGGAAGAGAGTCAGCCAACCAGGCGGTGGGAATGACACATTGGTCTGTATTTTGGTTCCTCTCTTTCCAGACCCTGGGACAAATATCCTACCTTCTGGGAGAAATAGTCCAGTTCCACAGGAGTCCTATGGGTATATTGTAGCATTATGGAAGGGCACTAGAGATACACATCTGAACCTCAAACACAATGGCCAAAACCTGAAACTGGTGTATTTTATCTCACACCAATTCTTCACAATGACAAACACATTTCTTGCTTATTACTAATTTTGCAGCTCTAAACCACACAGTTAACAACACACTAAATACAATTCTCTACATTTGGCACAATCTTCCTAGATAAAATCTCTTGTGTTCACATGGAAAACACTACCATTCAGAATGCTAAACTCAAACCACCAATCACACAATCACACTCCTCATATGGGCAAGCACCTATTGCTTTTCAATTAGCAATCATAGCTTTAGCACTAAAAGGGCCAACGGTGAGCTCTCCTGTGTTGACACATATCAGAAGTATATCAGGGCTGGATTTGTCATGCCAGGCGATACTTTCCCCTCTGCTTGGCCAGGGAGAACATTGTCTGTGATGTCGACGAGGTCTTGTGGCCTTTGTGTAGAGCAGCGGTTCCCAGCCTTTTTGGACTCAAGGCCACTTAAACATCTCAAAGGGATTCGCGGCCCACACAGGCATTTTACGCACACGTCCATTTTTTGGGGTGTCTCGTCATTATTCTCTTATTCTTATTGGATATTTCATATGCATCATCATACAATCATCATACATACAGTGCAGTAGGTCTAGTAGTATCACACTGATGATGCATTTTGGTTTTAAAGAAAAAGATACAGTACCATGATCTTTTTATTATTATTAAAACACAGACACACACACATATATATTACTTTAAATATGTTTTAAAAATATATATATTTACTGTCTATGTAATTTCATTGTAACTACTAATAATAACTTTATTTTATTTATTTTATTAAATTAATTACTACAATGAATGTAGGAATTAATGTGCAATTACCATCAAACTTCCCTTCTGGGAAAAAATAATGATCCTGTAATAATGACACGGTGACAAAGTTGAATAGTTCTTATTGATAATAATTTATTATTCAAAGCTTACCATTCTTATCATCTATACTATGTCAATATTATTTACATCAATACTATTTCAAATACTAACACTATGACTCCTTCATAGTCTCATCGGCATCTTGGATGAAGGAGGGCCGTGCTCTGAGCTGCTGCTCTCCTCACAGGCCTTCCTCTTCCCCTGGCCCTGGGGCCTCCCAGACCCCCCTGTCTCCTCACCACCCTGGGCCTCCCTGTCCATGGTGGTCTTACACCACACAGACAGCATCCGCTTGCCCTCTGGACTGTAGTCAGACACTCTCCACCTGCCCTCTACCTCCCGTCCTGAAGGGGTCCGTACAGGGGAGATGACCCTCACAAACTCCCCGAACTCATGAAGGGTGCACCTGGGGTCTACCTTCAGGGCTGCCCAGTCCATCGTCTCAGGGTGGGCCGGAGCCATCAGCGGTGTGAAGGCAGGAAGTCGGGACCTCCCCTGTGCCTCTGCTGCAGCCGCTGCAGGTGGCGTGATCCACTGAGCGGGACGCGCTGCGTTCTCCGCATTGGGATGGTTGGGGGGTTTTATTGGTATGCCAAGCCGTTCCACTGTGAGACAGCCAGTGTGAGTCCGGTTAAACTGGGACTGGTCTCCATGGAGACGGGGGTGAAGAAGAGGAATACTCTGAGATAGGGCCTTGATGTTGCTGACAGTTAGAGGACACCTCGTCAGGTTGGATACCAGCATCTTCACAAGCCTCTGCTCTCCATGGACACCAACTGGATTGACAGGAAAGACAGGATCAGAGCCTTCCTCCAATGGAGTGACTAGTTTGTTTATTTATTGTTTATTTATTGTTTATTTATTGTTTATTTATTGGAAGGATCCCCATTATCTATACCCATAGGCATGAGCTACTTTTAGTGGGGTCCACATTTAAAACATACATTACAAATAACATTTAACATGTAAAACATACTTAAATTACACATATCAAACATTAAAAAGTATCATACATCATACAATTTTACATTTGGCATAGTATAAAACACTTATATATCTAATTGAAGTCCACATTTAAAACACACATTACAAGTAACATTTAACATATAAAACATACTTTAAATTACAAATATCAAACATTTAAATATATCATACATTACACAATTTTACATTTGGCATAGCCTAATATAAAACACTTAAATCTCTAGTTACATAAAAATGTTATACAGGGTTCGACAGTGTGACTGTTTTGGTCGCATTTGTGAGTGAATATAATTTCTGTGCGACTTGGAAATACATTCAATCGCACCAGTGCGACAAAAAAAAAAAAAACGGAACTACTGTCATGCGCAGTCAATCTTCTGTTCGTTAATAAGATCACAGCGCGTCTAAACCAATGCAATCCTTTGAAAACAGACACGTGACCCGCAAGCACAACAAGCGCGCATTTACATTTGAAAATCCTGTCAGAAAAAGACCGCTTTTGTGTGAACACTTAAATCTCTAGTTACATAAAAATGTTATAGTAGTAATAGTTAATCAAGCAAACTCAAAAATACCTGCATTATCCCAGTCAGAATCAGAGTTGAAAGCCAAAGTTAAGCAATATCTCTCTCGTCTGGGTAGATTTGCCATTGTTGTATGAGTGAATCTTTTAGCGCAATCTAAGTTAGATCTGAAATGATTTGTTGTGCTACACTTTTCAATTTCAGAACATGCATTGCCTTGGAAACCACCAAACATTCCAAAATTCCAATATCACTATGTGATGACATCATGCAGGTGCAGAGTGGCAGAGTTCTAATATATACCTGTGGAGGTCTATCTCAATACAAATGTAGCGATTTCCCACATGTACCGTAACATATATAAATATATACAGTATATATAAAATGTATATAATGTAATGCAGTTTGTGTATTTGTCACATGCTAGAACGTTTTTAATTCAAAAAGATAGTCAATATCGACATAATCAGAAAAATTTTCACACGCACGTAACATCCACTTTATATCCCAGCCAGTATATATGATATATGATATCCCAGCCAGTATATATGATATATGATATCCCAGCCAGTATATATGATATCACAGCCAGTATATATGATATATGATATCCCAGCCAGTATATATGATATATGATATCCCAGCCAGTATATATGATATATGATATCCCAGCCAGTATATATGATATCACAGCCAGTATATATGATATATGATATCCCAGCCAGTATATATGATATATGATATCCCAGCCAGTATATATGATATATGATATCCCAGCCAGTATATATGATATATGATATCCCCGCCAGTATATATGATATATGATATCCCAGCCAGTATATATGATATATGATATCACAGCCAGTATATATGATATATGATATCCCAGCCAGTATATATGATATATGATATCCCAGCCAGTATATATGATATATGATATCCCAGCCAGTATATATGATATATGATATCCCAGCCAGTATATATGATATATGATATCCCAGCCAGTATATATGATATATGATATCCCAGCCAGTATATATGATATATGATATCCCAGCCAGTATATATGATATATGATATCCCAGCCAGTATATATGATATATGATATCAGGGCCAGTATATATGATATATGATATCCCAGCCAGTATATATGATATATGATATCACAGCCAGTATATATGATATATGATATCCCAGCCAGTATATATGATATATGATATCCCAGCCAGTATATATGATATATGATATCAGGGACAGCAGATGAAAACTAGCCTGCTAGGCTAATTCTGGCTCATTTACAGCATGTTAATCAATGTGCATTGTCCCGATTTTAAATCAATAAATCAATATATTCAAATCAGTATAAAACTTAGAATGACTACAAGACAAACCAGTGAACGGCGCAATGTTCATTTCTCCTACATGTTGAAACATTGAATAGGTATAGGATTGCATAACGCCAGGTAGGCCTACGTGCTGCTGCTGTGCCAGTGACAATAGTCTATAGAGTATATGCAGAAGGCTGATTTTATGTTTTCTATTGTTTGGTCTGTATGAAGAACACTTTACAAATCCAACGGTCATTGCTGAGATGTGTACAGTATTTCAGAATAAAAAAAAACATTATATTCTTGTATTTGTGTGTTTTATATTTGCGTATGAAAACATAACAGTTTATAACGGGCTACTGTACGTATGTAGTGTAACACTGAAAATGCAAAAGGCCTACTGATAATCTTATCATAGTACTGTTTTCCGCTGATCATAGTGTTTTCCATTGTGCACATCAGGGTTCAATTGGTTGTTACAAGTGTCTATTCATTTGATGGTCTTTGTGTGTGTGTCATTTGACGACAACATTTCATTTAGAGAAGACAACATTATTTTGAATGCAGTGTTTGCTTTTGCAAGACATTTGAGGAGTTTAGGGTTTTGTGTGTGAGTTTTTGGATTTGTGTTAAGAGTTAAGAGAAAATGAGCTATGCTTTGAGAAAACTTAAAGCTCGTTAAAGCGATAGAGAAAAACTGTAACACAAATCCAAAAACTTAAATGTGCTTTATTAAAAAAGCCTATATGGCAAATTGTGTGTTTCATTGTGTGTTTCACTTTCTTTTCAATACATTTCCCATTTTTGGGTGCTGATTCATTTCAAGGACTCAATTCAATGTGGTCAATTAACCATTAAAACACAGCAAAGTTACATTTGAGCCTGTTATACATTATATAGAAAGAAGAAGAAGAAAACAACTTGAACCTGCTTAGGGGACCCCCTGATTCTTCTCATAGGATGGCAGTCAAAATGGGCTGACTTGACCTGCAGACAAGAAATATGTATGAACAAAGAAATATGAACATTATGTATGCTGGTAGGTTTTAAGTGCATTATATATATATATATATATATATATATATATATATATATATATATATATAGAGAGAGAGAGAGAGAGAGAGAGAGAGAGAGAGAGAGAGAGAGAGAGAGAGAGAGAGAGAGAGAGAGAGAGAGAGAGAGAGAGAGAGAGGGGGGGGGGGTATCTCTATTGAAAGATTTGCCTTACATTTATGGTAAACCATTGATAACAATCTGTTTATGGCTGCCATGATGAGAACAAGTTAGATCAACTATCGATAGTCACTTTGAACACATAATATTACCTAATGCATGTTTTTCAAATATTGATGAATATTGTGTTGACTTTCATAAGTCTGGATCCACAGGTTATAGCTTTGAATCAACAAGGTGTTTTCAGTCACAGATGTGGATTAATGTGTGTGGATGTGACAAGGGTGGCATGGAGTTCTGCTCTAGAACACAGACGATCATGTTTCAGAGCCACTTTGCCATCTCTTTTCCCCACTGGACAATCAAGTTCAAGTTACAATGTCACGACTGACCTCTTGAAATCCGACTACACACAAATATTGTGTGCGACCATAGTGTAGTTGTGTTACAGTACAAAGGTAAAACACACAGTCCAATAAATCACTAGTGTTATGAGAGCCAGTAAAAAATGAATTGTCTATAAGCAATCATATTCAAATGAGACATCAGAATAAAACCTTGATTTCAATTATAAGCCACTAAACTAGTAACAAGACAAATATTATTACAGTGTATTATGCTTCAATTAGAGTTTATTAGTATGAGGGTGATTCATCAAATATGAGTATTTCATTATGGACGTTTGTTTAGGTTAAAGAGGTGGTTAAAGGTTAAAGGTTAAAGAGGTGGTTAAAGGTTAAAGAGGTGGTTAAAGGTTAAAGAGGTGGTTAAAGGTTAAAGAGGTGGTTAAAGGTTAAAGGTTAAAGAGGTGGTTAAAGGTTAAAGGTTAAAGAGGTGGTTAAAGGTTAAAGAGGTGGTTAAAGGTTAAAGGTTAAAGAGGTGGTTAAAGGTTAAAGAGGTGGTTAAAGGTTAAAGAGGTGGTTAAAGGTTAAAGAGGTGGTTAAAGGTTAAAGGTTAAAGAGGTGGTTAAAGGTTAAAGGTTAAAGAGGTGGTTGCCTAATACAATGAGAAGAGAAGAGAAGAAGATGGATCATTGCTCCTTTTTTATTCAAAGAGATTAGAGAGAGAAGAGTGCAAAGTGCTAGTTGTTTATTTTAAGACAGAGGCGTTTTATTGGATTTTTGTACCTGTCACATTAGTTTCCATCATGTTCCCCATAATGTACCTTTCTTTTCAATATTTTTATTGAGTTTTCTGCAGTCATGGTAAAGTCAGTACATAAAATGCAGGGCATGGCAAAGTGTCTGTCCCATAATGTAACTTTTATGTCGTTGTGATGCTTTCTCTTCCTCCATGGCAAAATAGGAGCAATATTTTGGAGGAGTTAGGAAAAATGCTTTAGAGTACAACTGACTGGAAACAAAAGAGACCATTCATTTTCACTCAAAAGACTTAATATCAAGTGTGTGTGGAGGAAAGGATGTTGAGGCAGAGAGTCAGTGAGATCCCAAAGCTGTAAGCACCGGTTAGTAAACAGAAGTAATTGACGAGACTGTGGTACTGAGCACAGCACTATTTTAATCGACTCACTCAGGCACACAAATAATCATATTTAGAAAATTACAGCTGCAGGGTAAAGAGAACTTTTTGGAATTCCTCCTTGAAAGGGTCCTGTTATTGCAGTACCAATATAAAAAAGCATGGTATCATGACTTACAGCTTGAAAAGGCTAAAATCAGATAATAATATAAAATATACACCTTAATTCGTACGGATAGGGCTTTGTCTCGTGGGGAAGGTACATGTATGTATTTACTGTAGATCTAGTGTAGATAAACTATTTGTAAACCTACCTACCCTGTTTGTCCTCTAATAACCTCAGCAACACCTGTGCAATGTTGTTGCCCTGTAGTAACCCCTGACCAAACCAACCTTAAACAACCTGTATCTAAATACTACTATCTATACAAAGTGTAACCTGTGGACTATTATTGGAGCATTTAGAGTAGGCCTTTACCTTACAAATTAGACACAGATTGATTGTGTATTCAATGATTGATTAAGAAGGCCCAGTGTTGTATTCCTTTGACAGTAAATGTATTGGAACCTGACAATGCTGATCTGGCATCTGCCATGGTTGAGGTACATACATTATTGCACAATGGAATGGAATCTTGAGCGGTTTTATCCTCCAATAGACAAGCTGTGCTGGGTGTTTCACAGAGGTGTTATCCTCCAATAGACAAGCTGTGCTGGGTGTTTCACAGAGGTGTTATCCTCCAATAGACAAGCTGTGGTGGGTGTTTCACAGAGGTGTTATCCTCCAATAGACAAGCTGTGGTGGGTGTTTCACAGAGGTGTTATCCTCCAATAGACAAGCTGTGGTGGGTGTTTCACAGAGGTGTTATCCTCCAATAGACAAGCTGTGGTGGGTGTTTCACAGAGGTGTTATCCTCCAATAGACAAGCTGTGCTGGGTGTTTCACAGAGGTGTTATCCTCCAATAGACAAGCTGTGCTGGGTGTTTCACAGAGGTGTTATCCTCCAATAGACAAGATGTGGTGGGTGTTTCACAGAGGTGTTATCCTCCAGTAGACAAGATGTGGTGGGTGTTTCACAGAGACTGATAGGACACTTACTGTGATATCTGTTGAACTTAAATGGACAGGAGTGTACTTGGGTATGCTGGCAGGCTGCTCACTATTGACTATTTTATGAAGGTGGGACTTATTGAACTTTTATCGGACTTATTGATCCTTTCATCCTAAAGCTGTCAAATAAACGTGGTCCTTCCCAATCAGAGACTGTCCTGTCTGCAATACATAAGTTATGACTTTGGGATCATAAACTGAAGTGAAACTATTGAATGCTGTTAGATGACAATAATGTTTCATGGTCATGGTTGGCTGATGGTCAATATTTTCAGAAAACGGTGCAGAAGGTGGTAGTGCCATCAGAAGCGACACATTCGTAAGTTGAAGTGCACTAGCGTGTATTCACTTACTAGTCTAGTCAAATCTTGTCCTCAGCCCACTTCTCTATTCCCAAAACATATATACTGCCAGTGAGACAATAAATATCTGATCTCTGTAATGGAAATGTTCCTTTGAGGGTATATTTCATCTTGTGTAGCCTAATGCAAAGATATAATCGTACTGGACAATAACTGTGTATGGTCAGCATGATGTTCTGTTCACAATAACGCTTTTTCTACAAAGCACTACATTGAATTATGGGACAAAGTCTGTATAACCAAACATTTTTTGCATTGTTTATGGTTATCAAGATTTGAGGGAACTTTTGAGAGAAGCTTTGTATGATTCTGAATGCCTCTCCATTCTCTTCTCATTAGTTTGTCTATGTCGCCACCTTGTGGGACCTTGACATGAGGAAGAGAGTCAGCCAACCAGGCGGTGGGAATGACACATTGGTCTGTATTTTGGTTCCTCTCTTTCCAGACCCTGGGACAAATATCCTACCTTCTGGGAGAAATAGTCCAGTTCCACAGGAGTCCTATGGGTATATTGTAGCATTATGGAAGGGCACTAGAGATACACATCTGAACCTCAAACACAATGGCCAAAACCTGAAACTGGTGTATTTTATCTCACACCAATTCTTCACAATGACAAACACATTTCTTGCTTATTACTAATTTTGCAGCTCTAAACCACACAGTTAACAACACACTAAATACAATTCTCTACATTTGGCACAATCTTCCTAGATAAAATCTCTTGTGTTCACATGGAAAACACTACCATTCAGAATGCTAAACTCAAACCACCAATCACACAATCACACTCCTCATATGGGCAAGCACCTATTGCTTTTCAATTAGCAATCATAGCTTTAGCACTAAAAGGGCCAACGGTGAGCTCTCCTGTGTTGACACATATCAGAAGTATATCAGGGCTGGATTTGTCATGCCAGGCGATACTTTCCCCTCTGCTTGGCCAGAGAGAACATTGTCTGTGATGTCGACGAGGTCTTGTGGCCTTTGTGTAGAGCAGCGGTTCCCAGCCTTTTTGGACTCAAGGCCACTTAAACATCTCAAAGGGATTCGCGGCCCACACAGGCATTTTACGCACACGTCCATTTTTTGGGGTGTCTCGTCATTATTCTCTTATTCTTATTGGATATTTCATATGCATCATCATACAATCATCATACATACAGTGCAGTAGGTCTAGTAGTATCACACTGATGATGCATTTTGGTTTTAAAGAAAAAGATACAGTACCATGATCTTTTTATTATTATTAAAACACAGACACACACACATATATATTACTTTAAATATGTTTTAAAAATATATATATTTACTGTCTATGTAATTTCATTGTAACTACTAATAATAACTTTATTTTATTTATTTTATTAAATTAATTACTACAATGAATGTAGGAATTAATGTGCAATTACCATCAAACTTCCCTTCTGGGAAAAAATAATGATCCTGTAATAATGACACGGTGACAAAGTTGAATAGTTCTTATTGATAATAATTTATTATTCAAAGCTTACCATTCTTATCATCTATACTATGTCAATATTATTTACATCAATACTATTTCAAATACTAACACTATGACTCCTTCATAGTCTCATCGGCATCTTGGATGAAGGAGGGCCGTGCTCTGAGCTGCTGCTCTCCTCACAGGCCTTCCTCTTCCCCTGGCCCTGGGGCCTCCCAGACCCCCCTGTCTCCTCACCACCCTGGGCCTCCCTGTCCATGGTGGTCTTACACCACACAGACAGCATCCGCTTGCCCTCTGGACTGTAGTCAGACACTCTCCACCTGCCCTCTACCTCCCGTCCTGAAGGGGTCCGTACAGGGGAGATGACCCTCACAAACTCCCCGAACTCATGAAGGGTGCACCTGGGGTCTACCTTCAGGGCTGCCCAGTCCATCGTCTCAGGGTGGGCCGGAGCCATCAGCGGTGTGAAGGCAGGAAGTCGGGACCTCCCCTGTGCCTCTGCTGCAGCCGCTGCAGGTGGCGTGATCCACTGAGCGGGACGCGCTGCGTTCTCCGCATTGGGATGGTTGGGGGGTTTTATTGGTATGCCAAGCCGTTCCACTGTGAGACAGCCAGTGTGAGTCCGGTTAAACTGGGACTGGTCTCCATGGAGACGGGGGTGAAGAAGAGGAATACTCTGAGATAGGGCCTTGATGTTGCTGACAGTTAGAGGACACCTCGTCAGGTTGGATACCAGCATCTTCACAAGCCTCTGCTCTCCATGGACACCAACTGGATTGACAGGAAAGACAGGATCAGAGCCTTCCTCCAATGGAGTGACTAGTTTGTTTATTTATTGTTTATTTATTGTTTATTTATTGTTTATTTATTGGAAGGATCCCCATTATCTATACCCATAGGCATGAGCTACTTTTAGTGGGGTCCACATTTAAAACATACATTACAAATAACATTTAACATGTAAAACATACTTAAATTACACATATCAAACATTAAAAAGTATCATACATCATACAATTTTACATTTGGCATAGTATAAAACACTTATATATCTAATTGAAGTCCACATTTAAAACACACATTACAAGTAACATTTAACATATAAAACATACTTTAAATTACAAATATCAAACATTTAAATATATCATACATTATACAATTTTACATTTGGCATAGCCTAATATAAAACACTTAAATCTCTAGTTACATAAAAATGTTATACAGGGTTCGACAGTGTGACTGTTTTGGTCGCATTTGTGAGTGAATATAATTTCTGTGCGACTTGGAAATACATTCAATCGCACCAGTGCGACAAAAAAAAAAAAACGGAACTACTGTCATGCGCAGTCAATCTTCTGTTCGTTAATAAGATCACAGCGCGTCTAAACCAATGCAATCCTTTGAAAACAGACACGTGACCCGCAAGCACAACAAGCGCGCATTTACATTTGAAAATCCTGTCAGAAAAAGACCGCTTTTGTGTGAACACTTAAATCTCTAGTTACATAAAAATGTTATAGTAGTAATAGTTAATCAAGCAAACTCAAAAATACCTGCATTATCCCAGTCAGAATCAGAGTTGAAAGCCAAAGTTAAGCAATATCTCTCTCGTCTGGGTAGATTTGCCATTGTTGTATGAGTGAATCTTTTAGCGCAATCTAAGTTAGATCTGAAATGATTTGTTGTGCTACACTTTTCAATTTCAGAACATGCATTGCCTTGGAAACCACCAAACATTCCAAAATTCCAATATCACTATGTGATGACATCATGCAGGTGCAGAGTGGCAGAGTTCTAATATATACCTGTGGAGGTCTATCTCAATACAAATGTAGCGATTTCCCACATGTACCGTAACATATATAAATATATACAGTATATATAAAATGTATATAATGTAATGCAGTTTCAAGTGTATTTGTCACATGCTAGAACGTTTTTAATTCAAAAAGATAGTCAATATCGACATAATCAGAAAAATTTTCACACGCACGTAACATCCACTTTATATCCCAGCCAGTATATATGATATATGATATCCCAGCCAGTATATATGATATATGATATCCCAGCCAGTATATATGATATCACAGCCAGTATATATGATATATGATATCCCAGCCAGTATATATGATATATGATATCCCAGCCAGTATATATGATATATGATATCCCAGCCAGTATATATGATATCACAGCCAGTATATATGATATATGATATCCCAGCCAGTATATATGATATATGATATCCCAGCCAGTATATATGATATATGATATCCCAGCCAGTATATATGATATATGATATCCCCGCCAGTATATATGATATATGATATCCCAGCCAGTATATATGATATATGATATCACAGCCAGTATATATGATATATGATATCCCAGCCAGTATATATGATATATGATATCCCAGCCAGTATATATGATATATGATATCCCAGCCAGTATATATGATATATGATATCCCAGCCAGTATATATGATATATGATATCCCAGCCAGTATATATGATATATGATATCCCAGCCAGTATATATGATATATGATATCCCAGCCAGTATATATGATATATGATATCAGGGCCAGTATATATGATATATGATATCCCAGCCAGTATATATGATATATGATATCACAGCCAGTATATATGATATATGATATCCCAGCCAGTATATATGATATATGATATCCCAGCCAGTATATATGATATATGATATCAGGGACAGCAGATGAAAACTAGCCTGCTAGGCTAATTCTGGCTCATTTACAGCATGTTAATCAATGTGCATTGTCCCGATTTTAAATCAATAAATCAATATATTCAAATCAGTATAAAACTTAGAATGACTACAAGACAAACCAGTGAACGGCGCAATGTTCATTTCTCCTACATGTTGAAACATTGAATAGGTATAGGATTGCATAACGCCAGGTAGGCCTACGTGCTGCTGCTGTGCCAGTGACAATAGTCTATAGAGTATATGCAGAAGGCTGATTTTATGTTTTCTATTGTTTGGTCTGTATGAAGAACACTTTACAAATCCAACGGTCATTGCTGAGATGTGTACAGTATTTCAGAATAAAAAAAAACATTATATTCTTGTATTTGTGTGTTTTATATTTGCGTATGAAAACATAACAGTTTATAACGGGCTACTGTACGTATGTAGTGTAACACTGAAAATGCAAAAGGCCTACTGATAATCTTATCATAGTACTGTTTTCCGCTGATCATAGTGTTTTCCATTGTGCACATCAGGGTTCAATTGGTTGTTACAAGTGTCTATTCATTTGATGGTCTTTGTGTGTGTGTCATTTGACGACAACATTTCATTTAGAGAAGACAACATTATTTTGAATGCAGTGTTTGCTTTTGCAAGACATTTGAGGAGTTTAGGGTTTTGTGTGTGAGTTTTTGGATTTGTGTTAAGAGTTAAGAGAAAATGAGCTATGCTTTGAGAAAACTTAAAGCTCGTTAAAGCGATAGAGAAAAACTGTAACACAAATCCAAAAACTTAAATGTGCTTTATTAAAAAAGCCTATATGGCAAATTGTGTGTTTCATTGTGTGTTTCACTTTCTTTTCAATACATTTCCCATTTTTGGGTGCTGATTCATTTCAAGGACTCAATTCAATGTGGTCAATTAACCATTAAAACACAGCAAAGTTACATTTGAGCCTGTTATACATTATATAGAAAGAAGAAGAAGAAAACAACTTGAACCTGCTTAGGGGACCCCCTGATTCTTCTCATAGGATGGCAGTCAAAATGGGCTGACTTGACCTGCAGACAAGAAATATGTATGAACAAAGAAATATGAACATTATGTATGCTGGTAGGTTTTAAGTGCATTATATATATATATATATATATATATATATATATATATATATATATATATAGAGAGAGAGAGAGAGAGAGAGAGAGAGAGAGAGAGAGAGAGAGAGAGAGAGAGAGAGAGGGGGGGGGGGGTATCTCTATTGAAAGATTTGCCTTACATTTATGGTAAACCATTGATAACAATCTGTTTATGGCTGCCATGATGAGAACAAGTTAGATCAACTATCGATAGTCACTTTGAACACATAATATTACCTAATGCATGTTTTTCAAATATTGATGAATATTGTGTTGACTTTCATAAGTCTGGATCCACAGGTTATAGCTTTGAATCAACAAGGTGTTTTCAGTCACAGATGTGGATTAATGTGTGTGGATGTGACAAGGGTGGCATGGAGTTCTGCTCTAGAACACAGACGATCATGTTTCAGAGCCACTTCGCCATCTCTTTTCCCCACTGGACAATCAAGTTCAAGTTACAATGTCACGACTGACCTCTTGAAATCCGACTACACACAAATATTGTGTGCGACCATAGTGTAGTTGTGTTACAGTACAAAGGTAAAACACACAGTCCAATAAATCACTAGTGTTATGAGAGCCAGTAAAAAATGAATTGTCTATAAGCAATCATATTCAAATGAGACATCAGAATAAAACCTTGATTTCAATTATAAGCCACTAAACTAGTAACAAGACAAATATTATTACAGTGTATTATGCTTCAATTAGAGTTTATTAGTATGAGGGTGATTCATCAAATATGAGTATTTCATTATGGACGTTTGTTTAGGTTAAAGAGGTGGTTAAAGGTTAAAGGTTAAAGAGGTGGTTAAAGGTTAAAGAGGTGGTTAAAGGTTAAAGAGGTGGTTAAAGGTTAAAGAGGTGGTTAAAGGTTAAAGGTTAAAGAGGTGGTTAAAGGTTAAAGGTTAAAGAGGTGGTTAAAGGTTAAAGAGGTGGTTAAAGGTTAAAGGTTAAAGAGGTGGTTAAAGGTTAAAGAGGTGGTTAAAGGTTAAAGAGGTGGTTAAAGGTTAAAGAGGTGGTTAAAGGTTAAAGGTTAAAGAGGTGGTTAAAGGTTAAAGGTTAAAGAGGTGGTTGCCTAATACAATGAGAAGAGAAGAGAAGAAGATGGATCATTGCTCCTTTTTTATTCAAAGAGATTAGAGAGAGAAGAGTGCAAAGTGCTAGTTGTTTATTTTAAGACAGAGGCGTTTTATTGGATTTTTGTACCTGTCACATTAGTTTCCATCATGTTCCCCATAATGTACCTTTCTTTTCAATATTTTTATTGAGTTTTCTGCAGTCATGGTAAAGTCAGTACATAAAATGCAGGGCATGGCAAAGTGTCTGTCCCATAATGTAACTTTTATGTCGTTGTGATGCTTTCTCTTCCTCCATGGCAAAATAGGAGCAATATTTTGGAGGAGTTAGGAAAAATGCTTTAGAGTACAACTGACTGGAAACAAAAGAGACCATTCATTTTCACTCAAAAGACTTAATATCAAGTGTGTGTGGAGGAAAGGATGTTGAGGCAGAGAGTCAGTGAGATCCCAAAGCTGTAAGCACCGGTTAGTAAACAGAAGTAATTGACGAGACTGTGGTACTGAGCACAGCACTATTTTAATCGACTCACTCAGGCACACAAATAATCATATTTAGAAAATTACAGCTGCAGGGTAAAGAGAACTTTTTGGAATTCCTCCTTGAAAGGGTCCTGTTATTGCAGTACCAATATAAAAAAGCATGGTATCATGACTTACAGCTTGAAAAGGCTAAAATCAGATAATAATATAAAATATACACCTTAATTCGTACGGATAGGGCTTTGTCTCGTGGGGAAGGTACATGTATGTATTTACTGTAGATCTAGTGTAGATAAACTATTTGTAAACCTACCTACCCTGTTTGTCCTCTAATAACCTCAGCAACACCTGTGCAATGTTGTTGCCCTGTAGTAACCCCTGACCAAACCAACCTTAAACAACCTGTATCTAAATACTACTATCTATACAAAGTGTAACCTGTGGACTATTATTGGAGCATTTAGAGTAGGCCTTTACCTTACAAATTAGACACAGATTGATTGTGTATTCAATGATTGATTAAGAAGGCCCAGTGTTGTATTCCTTTGACAGTAAATGTATTGGAACCTGACAATGCTGATCTGGCATCTGCCATGGTTGAGGTACATACATTATTGCACAATGGAATGGAATCTTGAGCGGTTTTATCCTCCAATAGACAAGCTGTGCTGGGTGTTTCACAGAGGTGTTATCCTCCAATAGACAAGCTGTGCTGGGTGTTTCACAGAGGTGTTATCCTCCAATAGACAAGCTGTGGTGGGTGTTTCACAGAGGTGTTATCCTCCAATAGACAAGCTGTGGTGGGTGTTTCACAGAGGTGTTATCCTCCAATAGACAAGATGTGGTGGGTGTTTCACAGAGGTGTTATCCTCCAATAGACAAGCTGTGGTGGGTGTTTCACAGAGGTGTTATCCTCCAATAGACAAGCTGTGGTGGGTGTTTCACAGAGGTGTTATCCTCCAATAGACAAGCTGTGCTGGGTGTTTCACAGAGGTGTTATCCTCCAATAGACAAGCTGTGCTGGGTGTTTCACAGAGGTGTTATCCTCCAATAGACAAGATGTGGTGGGTGTTTCACAGAGGTGTTATCCTCCAGTAGACAAGATGTGGTGGGTGTTTCACAGAGACTGATAGGACACTTACTGTGATATCTGTTGAACTTAAATGGACAGGAGTGTACTTGGGTATGCTGGCAGGCTGCTCACTATTGACTATTTTATGAAGGTGGGACTTATTGAACTTTTATCGGACTTATTGATCCTTTCATCCTAAAGCTGTCAAATAAACGTGGTCCTTCCCAATCAGAGACTGTCCTGTCTGCAATACATAAGTTATGACTTTGGGATCATAAACTGAAGTGAAACTATTGAATGCTGTTAGATGACAATAATGTTTCATGGTCATGGTTGGCTGATGGTCAATATTTTCAGAAAACGGTGCAGAAGGTGGTAGTGCCATCAGAAGCGACACATTCGTAAGTTGAAGTGCACTAGCGTGTATTCACTTACTAGTCTAGTCAAATCTTGTCCTCAGCCCACTTCTCTATTCCCAAAACATATATACTGCCAGTGAGACAATAAATATCTGATCTCTGTAATGGAAATGTTCCTTTGAGGGTATATTTCATCTTGTGTAGCCTAATGCAAAGATATAATCGTACTGGACAATAACTGTGTATGGTCAGCATGATGTTCTGTTCACAATAACGCTTTTTCTACAAAGCACTACATTGAATTATGGGACAAAGTCTGTATAACCAAACATTTTTTGCATTGTTTATGGTTATCAAGATTTGAGGGAACTTTTGAGAGAAGCTTTGTATGATTCTGAATGCCTCTCCATTCTCTTCTCATTAGTTTGTCTATGTCGCCACCTTGTGGGACCTTGACATGAGGAAGAGAGTCAGCCAACCAGGCGGTGGGAATGACACATTGGTCTGTATTTTGGTTCCTCTCTTTCCAGACCCTGGGACAAATATCCTACCTTCTGGGAGAAATAGTCCAGTTCCACAGGAGTCCTATGGGTATATTGTAGCATTATGGAAGGGCACTAGAGATACACATCTGAACCTCAAACACAATGGCCAAAACCTGAAACTGGTGTATTTTATCTCACACCAATTCTTCACAATGACAAACACATTTCTTGCTTATTACTAATTTTGCAGCTCTAAACCACACAGTTAACAACACACTAAATACAATTCTCTACATTTGGCACAATCTTCCTAGATAAAATCTCTTGTGTTCACATGGAAAACACTACCATTCAGAATGCTAAACTCAAACCACCAATCACACAATCACACTCCTCATATGGGCAAGCACCTATTGCTTTTCAATTAGCAATCATAGCTTTAGCACTAAAAGGGCCAACGGTGAGCTCTCCTGTGTTGACACATATCAGAAGTATATCAGGGCTGGATTTGTCATGCCAGGCGATACTTTCCCCTCTGCTTGGCCAGGGAGAACATTGTCTGTGATGTCGACGAGGTCTTGTGGCCTTTGTGTAGAGCAGCGGTTCCCAGCCTTTTTGGACTCAAGGCCACTTAAACATCTCAAAGGGATTCGCGGCCCACACAGGCATTTTACGCACACGTCCATTTTTTGGGGTGTCTCGTCATTATTCTCTTATTCTTATTGGATATTTCATATGCATCATCATACAATCATCATACATACAGTGCAGTAGGTCTAGTAGTATCACACTGATGATGCATTTTGGTTTTAAAGAAAAAGATACAGTACCATGATCTTTTTATTATTATTAAAACACAGACACACACACATATATATTACTTTAAATATGTTTTAAAAATATATATATTTACTGTCTATGTAATTTCATTGTAACTACTAATAATAACTTTATTTTATTTATTTTATTAAATTAATTACTACAATGAATGTAGGAATTAATGTGCAATTACCATCAAACTTCCCTTCTGGGAAAAAATTATGATCCTGTAATAATGACACGGTGACAAAGTTGAATAGTTCTTATTGATAATAATTTATTATTCAAAGCTTACCATTCTTATCATCTATACTATGTCAATATTATTTACATCAATACTATTTCAAATACTAACACTATGACTCCTTCATAGTCTCATCGGCATCTTGGATGAAGGAGGGCCGTGCTCTGAGCTGCTGCTCTCCTCACAGGCCTTCCTCTTCCCCTGGCCCTGGGGCCTCCCAGACCCCCCTGTCTCCTCACCACCCTGGGCCTCCCTGTCCATGGTGGTCTTACACCACACAGACAGCATCCGCTTGCCCTCTGGACTGTAGTCAGACACTCTCCACCTGCCCTCTACCTCCCGTCCTGAAGGGGTCCGTACAGGGGAGATGACCCTCACAAACTCCCCGAACTCATGAAGGGTGCACCTGGGGTCTGCCTTCAGGGCTGCCCAGTCCATCGTCTCAGGGTGGGCCGGAGCCATCAGCGGTGTGAAGGCAGGAAGTCGGGACCTCCCCTGTGCCTCTGCTGCAGCCGCTGCAGGTGGCGTGATCCACTGAGCGGGACGCGCTGCGTTCTCCGCATTGGGATGGTTGGGGGGTTTTATTGGTATGCCAAGCCGTTCCACTGTGAGACAGCCAGTGTGAGTCCGGTTAAACTGGGACTGGTCTCCATGGAGACGGGGGTGAAGAAGAGGAATACTCTGAGATAGGGCCTTGATGTTGCTGACAGTTAGAGGACACCTCGTCAGGTTGGATACCAGCATCTTCACAAGCCTCTGCTCTCCATGGACACCAACTGGATTGACAGGAAAGACAGGATCAGAGCCTTCCTCCAATGGAGTGACTAGTTTGTTTATTTATTGTTTATTTATTGTTTATTTATTGTTTATTTATTGGAAGGATCCCCATTATCTATACCCATAGGCATGAGCTACTTTTAGTGGGGTCCACATTTAAAACATACATTACAAATAACATTTAACATGTAAAACATACTTAAATTACACATATCAAACATTAAAAAGTATCATACATCATACAATTTTACATTTGGCATAGTATAAAACACTTATATATCTAATTGAAGTCCACATTTAAAACACACATTACAAGTAACATTTAACATATAAAACATACTTTAAATTACAAATATCAAACATTTAAATATATCATACATTACACAATTTTACATTTGGCATAGCCTAATATAAAACACTTAAATCTCTAGTTACATAAAAATGTTATACAGGGTTCGACAGTGTGACTGTTTTGGTCGCATTTGTGAGTGAATATAATTTCTGTGCGACTTGGAAATACATTCAATCGCACCAGTGCGACAAAAAAAAAAAAACGGAACTACTGTCATGCGCAGTCAATCTTCTGTTCGTTAATAAGATCACAGCGCGTCTAAACCAATGCAATCCTTTGAAAACAGACACGTGACCCGCAAGCACAACAAGCGCGCATTTACATTTGAAAATCCTGTCAGAAAAAGACCGCTTTTGTGTGAACACTTAAATCTCTAGTTACATAAAAATGTTATAGTAGTAATAGTTAATCAAGCAAACTCAAAAATACCTGCATTATCCCAGTCAGAATAAGAGTTGAAAGCCAAAGTTAAGCAATATCTCTCTCGTCTGGGTAGATTTGCCATTGTTGTATGAGTGAATCTTTTAGCGCAATCTAAGTTAGATCTGAAATGATTTGTTGTGCTACACTTTTCAATTTCAGAACATGCATTGCCTTGGAAACCACCAAACATTCCAAAATTCCAATATCACTATGTGATGACATCATGCAGGTGCAGAGTGGCAGAGTTCTAATATATACCTGTGGAGGTCTATCTCAATACAAATGTAGCGATTTCCCACATGTACCGTAACATATATAAATATATACAGTATATATAAAATGTATATAATGTAATGCAGTTTCAAGTGTATTTGTCACATGCTAGAACGTTTTTAATTCAAAAAGATAGTCAATATCGACATAATCAGAAAAATGTTCACACGCACGTAACATCCACTTTATATCCCAGCCAGTATATATGATATATGATATCCCAGCCAGTATATATGATATATGATATCCCAGCCAGTATATATGATATCACAGCCAGTATATATGATATATGATATCCCAGCCAGTATATATGATATATGATATCCCAGCCAGTATATATGATATATGATATCCCAGCCAGTATATATGATATATGATATCCCCGCCAGTATATATGATATATGATATCCCAGCCAGTATATATGATATATGATATCACAGCCAGTATATATGATATATGATATCCCAGCCAGTATATATGATATATGATATCCCAGCCAGTATATATGATATATGATATCCCAGCCAGTATATATGATATATGATATCCCAGCCAGTATATATGATATATGATATCCCAGCCAGTATATATGATATATGATATCCCAGCCAGTATATATGATATATGATATCCCAGCCATGATATATGATATCCCAGCCAGTATATATGATATATGATATCCCAGCCAGTATATATGATATATGATATCCCAGCCAGTATATATGATATATGATATCCCAGCCAGTATATATGATATATGATATCCCAGCCAGTATATATGATATATGATATCCCAGCCAGTATATATGATATATGATATCCCAGCCAGTATATATGATATATGATATCCCAGCCAGTATATATGATATATGATATCCCAGCCAGTATATATGATATATGATGTCAGGGACAGCAGATGAAAACTAGCCTGCTAGGCTAATTCTGGCTCATTTACAGCATGTCTGTTAATCAATGTGCATTGTCCCGATTTTAAATCAATACATCAATATATTCAAATCAGTATAACACTTAGAATGACTACAAGACAAACCAGTGAACGGCGCAATGTTCATTTCTCCTACATGTTGAAACATTGAATAGGATTGCATAACGCCAGGTAGGCCTACGTGCTGCTACTGTGCTAGTGACAATAGTCTGTAGAGTATATGCAGAAGGCTGATTTTATGTTTTCTATTGTTTGGTCTGTATGAAGAACACTTTACAAATCCAACGGTCATTGCTGAGATGTGTACAGTATTATAGTAAACATTCTATTTTTGTATTTGTGTGTTTTATATTTGCGTATGAAAACATAACAGTTTTACTGTACGTATCTAGTGTAACACTGAAAATGCAAAAGGCCTTCTGATAATCTTATCATAGTACTGTTTTCCGCTGATCATAGTGTTTTCCATTGTGCACATCAGTGTTCAATTGGTTGTTACAAGTGTCTTTGAACTCGTGAATAATACGTTAGGATGCCATTTCGAACACACCCAGTTGTTTTTGGGTGAGCCGGAATGGAGTAACACTGCCCCCTGGCGGTTGTGAAAGGTGGAACACTGACATTAGAGCAAAACATCTATTCGTTGAATCTGGTGATCCTGAACCAAGTGCATTAATGGTAGACTTGCAGGGTTGCCAGGTTAGAAAAAAATAATACATATGTGGGTGTGGTGCGGTGGCTGTGAAATAACACTGTGTCTCTATAATAGAAACAGTAGAAATCTAAACGTGTGGGTCCTGAAGAAAAGAAAAAAAAACGTGGCAACCCAGGAAATAGCGAAAGTGCCACTCGGGTGATGAGAGCGGCATTTACTTAGTTTCGGGAGATTTCATCATCCATCCTGCTCCACACAGAGGTCCATGCTTCGTACCGCCCTGCTGAGGACCTGCAGCGCCCAGACCTCCTCTCTGATCTCCCTGCCCAGGAGGGTCCCACTAGCCCCGCAGACACCCCTAACCCTACACAGAGCCTTCTCTCTCTCTGTCTGCCTGCGTAGGAAGAAGAAGGATCACCAGAGAAGCCTGTGTCTGGAGCTTCCCAGAGGACAAAGCATGGATGGCTTTAACATGGAAGAGGTGCTGGCCCCACTCAGGCTCGCAGTGAAGGAACAGGTAAGCTAAATGCACCCTGCCATGTGGATTGACGATCCTCTAAAGCTGTTGATCAGAGCCGATTCATGGATCGTGTCACTAGAATCTCAGATCTCACCACCGCTCAAAAGGAGATCTGTCTGGTTGCCAGGTTGGCTGTAAAGGAGATCTGTCCGGGTTGCCAGGTTGGCTGTATAAAGCGGTTTAGGACAATGACGTCATGATCATGTGGATGTGGCTGGATGACGTCAGCCCGGTTAGCCTGCTCTGCTGTGCTCCGTCAGTGAGGGAAGTCCTCCTGTCCCCCTGTCGGGGTGCCACGTTTCAGATCCACGCTGTCAGATGATCCAGATCACTGTGTCATCTGTCTGTCTGGGTGGGCAGGGGACAGACAGACTGCTGTCTATGGAGGTGGCTGTAGCGCAGGAGGTAGAGTCGCCGTCTAATGATCACAAGGTTGGCAGATCAGTGGTTCGAGCCCCGGCTGGCCACATGTCGAAGTGTCCTCGAGCAAGACAGTAAACCCCAAAATTGCTCCCAGTGAGCGGGGCCGGCTGGCGCCTTGCATGGTAGCTTGCATACCTCGCCGTTGGTGTGTGAATGTGTGTGTGAACGTGTGAATGAGAGGCCGTTGTAAAGCGCTTTGGATAAAGGTGCTCTATAAGTCAGTCCGTTTACTACTGTACTGCATTGTGGTCTTGTCTTCGAGCGCTCTAGGAGACGATGGAGTTCGGGTCAAACGTCAGCAGATCAGATGCCCTTCACCCGAAACACAAATCCAAACTTGACACTGAAGTTCTCCTCTTTGAGTGTTGGGTGACTGACCACATGTATACCTCTTCTTGCAGGGTGACTTGGTGCGCCAAATGAAACAGGAGAACGCCCCAGATGTGGACGTCACTAAAGCCGTGGCGGAGCTGAAGGCAAGGAAGAGAGCTTTTGAGGCGAAGGTGAGTTCAGCTCTCCTGTCCATCACGACCAGCAAAGTCGATTGAATTGAAATTTGCACAGCATGTTTCCTATGTGAGGTTGATGCCATACAGTCATGTCTCTTAAGTGAATGTATTGGACAGTGATGGAGTAGCCTAAATGTTTTTCCACTAATACCTTTTTATACAGTTTTACACAATTGTAGTGTATGTGGCTTCCTGACCACTACAATAACTTTGGTAGACACACATCCATCTTTTGAGTTATTTTCGAGTGCTTTTGTGTCATATAAAACAATTCCTCTTGCAGGAACTCGCCTTGCAACCCAAAGACGACATAGTAGACAGAACCAAGATGGAAGATACCTTAAAGAGGCGATTCTTCTACGATCAGGCGTTTGCCATTTACGGGGGTAAGCGCCAGTAATCAGTGAGAAGTTGCATAGGATCAGGTTGATGCACGACACCAAAAGCTTTCTGACACAATGGTTCTTCCCTTCAGGTGTGAGTGGCCTGTATGACTTTGGCCCTGTGGGCTGTGCACTGAAGAACAACATCCTGCAGGCCTGGAGGCAGCACTTCATCCAGGAGGAGCAGATCCTGGAGATCGACTGCACCATGCTGACCCCGGAGACGGTCCTCAAGTGGGTGGCACAGGCCTTAAGCCACAAAGCACATTTAGGGCCCTTTATTCTACTAGCAAGGTTCTCGTGCTGGTCTTAAAAAGCCATAAAGTCAAAAATCCAGCAGTCCCATCTATAAGGCCTAAAAAGGTCCCAAATGTCAGTTATTCAGTCTAAAAATGAGGTGCTAGGTCTAAAAATTAGATCCTGCAAGGAAATCAGTCCGACCACATCTATTAACTCAGAAATGAATCAAGCTGGAACCAAAAAAAAGCCAATTCGCTTCCTTTTTTGTCTGTATGGCAGTGAAATCCCTAATTTCATCCCTAATATTATATTGTGTCGCGATAGGTCAACATTTCTATTCAAAGCGGTCGAAAAAGGTCTTAAATTTGACTTGTTGAAACTTGTAGGAACCTTTACTAGGGACCGAGGACAACAAAGCCACATTATTGTCATCAGATGTAGTGAGAATAAGAGGAGGTTATTGTATTCTACTAATCATAGAATACAGATATTGCACTAGTTGGTTTGAAGTTATTTCACAAGTTTACAAATATTGCACTAGAGGGAACATTTTTATTGGAATCTTAATCTGGTACGTGGTTTGGGTGATCTAGTGCACATATCCTTTAGGGGGGACCAATATAACACTCTAAAACTTCTTATACTGACATATACAGGGGGGTATTCCATCAACGTCACTAAAGGAAAATCTAGGCTTATTTTGAAGTCTTGTGAGGTAGAGTGCCTTGTGGTTCCTAGAGACAGCTAGACCGTGCTGATCTGTGGGTTTTGATTGACTGGCACATATTAACTCTGTGATTTTAAGCATGGGAGCTGCCACTCCAAGTAGCTTCCATAGCCCGGTTGCAGGAACATTTGTGTTTATTTTGATAATGTCACAGCATTAATACATTTTTCCTATGTTAATTAATGCAAGTGATATTTTATAGGACATCTGGACATGTGGATAAGTTTGCTGACTACATGGTGAAGGATGTCAAGAATGGGGAGTGCTTCCGGGCCGACCACCTCCTCAAAGGTAAGCTGATTCTCAGCTGATTCCTCTGCAAGTCAATTCAACAGTTCAATCATGATATTGATGTGCCAAATGCCTTATTTACATAATATAGATTTCATTCTAATGAGCATATTGACGATCAGACTTGACCAACTGTGTCGGTCATTCTGATAGTACAGTACTCAGACCTCCATGTGAGGAGAGGTGGGCACTGCTCTGCCTCCAGGGTTCCCGCTCTGGTCTTAAAAAGCCTTAAAGTCTAGAATCCAGCAATCCAACTCATAAGGCCTAAAAAGGTCTCAAATTTCAATTAGTCGGTCTAAAAATGAGGTGCTAGGTCTTAAAAATGACATCCTGCGAGGAAATCAGTCGACCACATCTATTTACGCAGAAATTAATCAAGCTGGAACCAAAGAAATGCCAATTCGCTTCCTTTTTTGTCTGCATGGCAGTGAAATCCCTAATTTCATCACCTCGAGGATGACAAAAAGCTACCATAGGGTGTCACGAATAGGTCTAAAATTCTATTCCAAGAGGTCTAAAAAAGGTCTTCAATTTGACTTGTTGAAACTCTGTCCCGTGGGTTAGGCCTGGTAGTTGGCTGGTCCGGGGTATCAGTGTGCTCTGCCTCTGTCCCGGGGGTCAGGCCTGGTAGTTGGCTGGGCCGGGGTATCAGTGTGCTCTGCCTCTGTCCCGGGGGTCAGGCCTGGTAGTTGGCTGGGCCGGGGTATCAGTGTCCTGCCCCAGGGGGAAGGGAAGCGTCTGGATCAGCAGGAATCACAAAGGGCTCTCAGAGGTGCAGGGATGCCGGCTCTCAGGCTGCTCTGGGATCAGGGGCTGGAGCCAGGCCAACGATTGGAGAGGCATGGGATTCTCTTGAAATTGGTTAACAAGGTTCACTTAGTTAAATGCAATCTTCTTCTGGATCAATAATGTCCATTTGGAATCAATGGTCATACGCTACACAACTAACCTGGCTACACAACTAACCAGGTTACACAACTAACCAGGTTACACAACTAACCTGGTTACACAACTAACCTGGCTACACAACTAACCTGGCTACACAACTAACCTGGCTACACAACTAACCTGGCTACACAACTAACCTGGCTACACAACTAACCTGGCTACACAACTAACCTGGCTACACAACTAACCTGGCTACACAACTAACCTGGCTACACAACTAACCTGGCTACACAACTAACCTGGTTACACAACTAACCTGGTTACACAACTAACCTGGCTACACAACTAACCTGGCTACACAACTAACCTGGTTACACAACTAACCTGGCTACACAACTAACCTGGCTACACAACTAACCTGGCTACACAACTAACCTGGCTACACAACTAACCTGGCTACACAACTAACCTGGTTACACAACTAACCTGGTTACACAACTAACCTGGCTACACAACTAACCTGGTTACACAACTAACCTGGCTACACAACTAACCTGGCTACACAACTAACCTGGTTACACAACTAACCTGGCTACACAACTAACCTGGTTACACAACTAACCTGGCTACACAACTAACACAACTAACCTGGCTACACAACTAACCTGGTTACAGTGTAGAACAAAAAGAAGGTTCTGGTGAAGAATGTTGGTCTGTTGTTTTTCTTGATTTAGTACTTGATCTAAGCCTTATTATTTATTTTATATAATATATATTTTTTGTGTGTCATTTGTAACTGGTTATATATATACTGTATATATTTTTAATATATATAAATCTAAATATATCATATTTTTCTTTCTGAAGCTCATATCCAGAAACTGCAGTCTGACAAGAAGTGTGCTGCTGAAAAGAAGGCTGAGATGGAGGAAGTTGTCACTCAGGTTTGTACAATTGTGTTTAAGAGAAATACATTATTGTACATTAGGCTTGGGCGCTTTTCATTTTTTAGATACTGGGAAACCGCCCCCAAATATTGATGATTGTCAGTTAAACCGTGGGATTCAAAATCACATTGTTGGAGTCTTGTGAGGTAGAGTGCCTTGTGGTTCCTAGAGACAGCTAGACCGTGCTGATCTGTGGGTTTTGATTGACTGGCACATATTAACTCTGTGATTTTAAGCATGGGAGCTGCCACTCCAAGTAGCTTCCATAGCCCGGTTGCAGAAACATTTGTGTTTATTTTGATAATGTCACAGCATCAATGAATTTTTTCAATTCCCCAGGTTTTTCTAAATGATTACTTTCATGTTTCATATTTGTTGTCAAACAGTGTGCAAGCTTTTTACTGAATGTGACTACATTTTAAATGAGTCAGGGTCACTATGGTAGGAGTCTAAGGGTGTGTTCTCACTAGAACATTTGCTTCACTTGAAACGGAGTTTAGGATAAAATTCGCTTTGCTCTCCGTCGTTTGGAGCTGTGAGAACGCGCATTCGAAGTCGCTCCCGGAGCAAAGAACCAACGCATGCTCCACTTGAAAAGGGTGGTTTCGCTCTGGTTAGAAACGACACATCGAGGCTGTCCATAGGAAAACAACAATGCATGCGTGTTGATCTGGATAAGAGCGGGACGAACGGGCAATTTGAAATGTTTCTGACCAATCAACTACCACGTCTGTTGCTTCGATTGCGTATGTCACTTCGTTTACATAAAGGGCTGTGAGAACGCAAATCAGAGAAATTATTTATGTAACAATGTTGCAAACTCATCCACTTGCTCCGGGTCCTGATTCAGACTTTCATGTGAGAACATGACCTTAGAGAACAAAGGCAGTTGCAGTGTCAGAATTTTGATCAATGTTTTTTGTTTTTTTTTGCAAACTAGCATAACAACAGTCAAAACATCTGTGTGAAACCCCCATACGTCACCTCTGAAACCCCCATACGTCACCTGAAACCCCCATACGTCACAACTGCCACTCAGCTTTAAGGGGCCCTGGCCCAAACATACTCCCACCATACAAACATAGTTGGTATGATACATACATATATATATATATATACACATGCTACAATATAGCAATTTATGACGGTTTTGACAAAAACGTTGCTATTTTCAAGAACCCTGGTTCACGGTTTAACCGTGAAACCGCCCAACCCTATTGTACATTAAGTATAGTACAAGAGAAACTACTGTACCCTCATCACCTTGGACATTATTCATGCATGTTTGATTCCTGTTCACAGGGTTCCCACGGGTCCTTGAAATGAGAAAAAAATCTGGGTCTTAGAAGTTTTTGAAAATAGACATGGGTCATTGAAAGTGCTTGAATTCTCCTCTCTCTCTCTCTCTCTCTCTCTCTCTCTCTCTCTCTCTCTCCCTCTCTCTCTCTCTCTCTCTCCCTCTCTCTCTCTAAAAAAAATAATATATATATTCAAAAATGTTTTACTTCGTCAACTAGTAAATAAGTCTCTGTATTGCTTAACTTTACTTAACTTTACACACATTTCACAATATATTGTTTTGCTGCGCTGTGGTAGAGAAGGCAAGAGACCATCTAGTGTTCACACATTCAAGCCTATCTTTTTAATTGTTGTCTGTGCGGATAGTTCCTATTATATACATTGTCATCTAGACCTATCTCAAACTATGCCGTATTGGGTCCTTGAATTTGAGGGAGTCTTGAAAGTCCTTGAAAGGTGCTTGAATGTGATGTTTCAGAAGGTGTGGGAACCCTGTGTTCATGCTCGCTTGCTGCAACCAAAAGAATGACAGTGAACACAAGTACAAGTGATTGACAGTGTTTTTGTTCAATAACATTTTCAGATGGACAATTACACCCAGCAGGAGTTGACCGATCTCTTTGTAAAATACAATGTCAAGTCACCCACCACAGGAAACGACGTCTCAGCCCCCATATTGTTCAACCTGATGTTCCAGACGTCCATTGGGCCATCGGGAAACATGACAGGGTACGACATAACACTCCTTCTTCTACTCTGAACTTCTTATACTGACACATACGGGGGGGGGTATTCCATCAACGTTGCTAAAGGAAAATCTAGGCTTGTTTTGAAGTCTTGTGAGGTAGAGTGCCTTGTGGTTCCTAGAGACAGCTAGACCGTGCTGATCTGTGGGTTTTGATTGACTGCACATATTAACTCTGTGATTTTAAGCATGGGAGCTGCCACTCCAAGTAGCTTCCATAGCCCGGTTGCAGGAACATTTGTGTTTATTTTGATAATGTCATAACATCCAATTACCATATTTTCCGAACTATAAGTCGCACCAGTCAAAAAATGCGTCATGAAGAGGAAAAAAACATATATAATTCGCATTTATTTATGTATGTATGTATTTTTGTAATATTTATGAATTTATGAGTATGAATTAACATAAAAAAAAACATGTTAAATTATATATTTTTTTATATATAAGTTGCACGACCAGCCAAACTATGAAAAAAAGTGTGACTTATAGTCCGGAAAATACGGTAATTTTCCAATTCCCCAGGTCTAAATTATGACTTTCATGTTTCATATTTGTTGACTACCATTTGCAGCTATTTGAGGCCTGAAACCGCTCAGGGTATCTTCCTCAATTTCAAACGCTTGTTGGAGTTCAACCAGGGAAAGCTTCCCTTCGCTGCTGCCCAGATTGGAAACTCCTTCAGGAACGAAATCTCGCCTCGTTCTGGCCTCATCCGTGTCAGGTTAGTGGTTGTCGGTTACAGCTTCATTTTAGCTTTCAGGATCACTTTCTTTCCTACCTATAGATGAACTGGCAATTTTCTCCCACGTAGAGAGTTCACCATGGCAGAGATTGAGCACTTTGTGGACCCGACAGAGAAGATCCACCCCAAGTTCCCCAACGTGGCTGACCTGGAGATCCTGCTGTACTCCTCCAAGGCCCAGACCAGCGGCCAGTCTGCTCACCTCATGAGGCTGGGGGATGCAGTAGAGCAGGTGAGAGAGGGAGAGCCTCTGAATAGCAACCCATAATAACCGTCAATTCATAAAACATAAACAGGTCAGGTGTCATAACCCTACTGCTCTGTCTGTCTTCTCCAGGGAGTGGTCAATAACTCCGTCCTTGGATATTTCATTGGGAGGATCTACCTCTACCTTACTAAAGTCGGTGTGTCCAAAGACAAGCTTCGTTTCCGCCAGCACATGGACAACGAGATGGCCCACTACGCCACCGACTGCTGGGACGCAGAGACCAAAACCTCCTATGTAGGTGACACTCATACACGCAACACTCAACACTCATACACGCAACACTCAACACTCATACACGCAACACTAATTTCAGAGAGACTGCGTTCGCTATGGTCTTGTGAGGTAGAGTGCCTTGTGGTTCCTAGAGACAGCTAGACCGTGCTGATCTGTGGGTTTTGATTGACTGGCACATATTAACTCTGTGATTTTAAGCATGGGAGCTGCCACTCCAAGTAGCTTCCATAGCCCGGTTGCAGGAACATTTGTGTTTATTTTGATAATGTCACAGCATCAATACATTTTTCAATTCCCCAGGTTTTTCTAAATTATTACTTTCTTGTTTCATATTTGTTGTCAAATAGTGTGCAAGCTTTTTACTGAATGTGACTAAATGTTAAATGAATCAGGGTCACTATGGTAGGAGTCTAAGGGTGTGTTCTCACTAGAACATTTGCTTCACTTGAAACGGAGTTTAGGATAAAATTCGCTTTGCTCTTCGTCGTTTGGAGCTGTGAGAACGCGCATTCGAAGTCGCTCCCGGAGCAAAGAACCAACGCATGCTCCACTTGAAAAGGGTGGTTTCTCTCTGGTTAGAAACGACACATCGAGGCTGTCCATAGGAAAACAACAATGCATGCGCGTTGATCTGGATAAGAGCGGGACGAACGGGCAATTTTCTATTTTTCTGACCAATCAACTACCAGAACTACCAGAACTGAAACATAAGTCAAGTGTAATTGTGTGAGGATTTCACCATAACGTTGGGTTTGTTCTTTGTGTTCCACACAGGGCTGGATTGAGATCGTTGGGTGTGCTGACCGCTCGTGCTTTGATCTGCAGTGCCATGCACGGGCCACCAAGGTCCCTCTAGTGGCTGAGAAGCCTCTAAAAGAACCCATATCCTTTTATTCATAGTTTACAAAGAGGATTTTAGAGTAATAATAATAATAATCCCTTGGATTTATATAGATTTATATAATCTACTCTGTATACTGCAATTACACCTAGATTTCGGGCGAAGAAGTGGCGAACATGCAAAGCCAGCGTCCTCTCTCAACCGGCATTTTTTGAAAAGCTCAAATTTGTATCAAGGTTTTATGAAAGTCCTTGGTTATAATTTTTAGATTACTAAATCTAAATCTAAGTGTCTTTGTAGGACAATCTACTGAAAAGTAAACAAATATCCATAGTATAATTTTAAATAAACTAATATTCAAAATCATAAAGATTTTCAATACTCAAGCCATTGAGACCAACAAGGCCATTGATATCACTCCTCATCATTTATTGATCATTGTTGATTAGCTCAATCTTCAGTTTGCACGCTGTTCTGTGTGGCCGCTTTCCTCCTCTTACTCCCCTTAACCACTTCACACAAAGTTGTCAACGTTGTCCAGTTTGAACCCAACAAGGGAGCCATCGGCAAGGCCTACAAGAAAGATGCTAAGCTAGCAATGGAGTACCTGGCTGTCTGTGATGAGTGCTTTATCACAGAGCAGGAGAAGCTGCTCAACGACAGTGGGTAAGTGTGTAAGCAGGCGTCTACGTGATTATTTTGGACACAATTTGGTGCGTTAGACACCAGTCTCACTGCAAGGTTAACCCCTCTTGTCTCCACAGGGAGTTCACCATTCAGACGGATGGAAAGTCTTTCAAACTCACCAAGGATATGGTCAGTGTGAAGAAGTTCCAGAAGACCCTGCACGGTGAGAGAAGGTTCTTTGCTGTTCCGAAGGACGGAGGGACACTAGGATCTGTCACAGTGAAACAGTTCAGGCAACCTGAAGGTGTTTTTTGTTTCTCTCTGATTCACAGTGGAAGAGATTGTTCCCAATGTAATCGAGCCCTCCTTTGGTATCGGCAGAATCATGTACTCCATCTTTGAGCACACATTCCAAGTCAGAGAGGGTGATGAACAGAGAACGGTAGGAATATTACTGATATTGGAAATCAATTAAATATTCACTGGTATAATAAAAGGGCGGGGGGTGATACAAATACTTTATATGCATACGTTATAATTACATGTAAAACATTTTTTACGGTGTCCCCTAAAAATGTAGATTTGCCCCCCTTGTACTTTTTCTCTGTTTCTCCTGTGTCTATATTAAAAAAAGTAAAAAAATAAATAAAAATAGGTTAGGTTTAGAAGAAGGTGATAGAAGAAGGTTTTTCCTTCTATCAATGGCCCCGGGCCTGAGCTCGATTACTCTTCCTGCTACGACTGGTGGATTGATGATTCACTTGCTTAGTCAAATGTATCGATTTGGAATAAGGCGTCTGCTAAATGCCAAAAATGTAAATGTAAATGATTATATTTTCTTCCTTGTTAATAATTACGTCTTTCTGCTCCAGTATTTCAGCTTCCCTGCCACTGTGGCTCCATACAAATGCTCCGTCCTTCCTTTGAGCCAAAACCAGGAGTTCACGCCTTTTGTTCGGGAACTATGTGAGTACTCGTTCCAACCACTATCCCTAGTCCTACTGTTGTCAGCTCTGCACGTATTGTACATACACTATTTATTAATTTATTTGGCAGTTAGAGTTACATTTTTGGTAATGTTCTAAGACATTGTTTCGATTGCTGATACTTGCTTGTTCTTCCCTCTTCCTCTCTCTCAGCTGAAGCCATGACCAAGAACGGCGTCTCCCACAAGGTGGACGACTCCTCAGGATCCATCGGGAGACGCTACGCCAGGACAGACGAGATCGGAGTGGCCTTCGGCATCACCATCGACTTTGACACAGTGAACAAGACCCCTCACACAGCCACTCTGAGGGACCGAGACTCCATGAGACAGATCAGGGCCGAGGTAGGAGATCTGAATAATTATTTTGGTCTGAATTGTTCCTTTTCTCATTTTCTTTTTGTTGTCTCCCTTTGTAATTCTGTAACTGTTAACACTGTCTGTGTTCCCTCCAGGTCAGTGAGTTGCCAGGGATCATCCGTGACCTGGCCAACGGCACCATGTCCTGGGCTGAGGTGGAGAGCAAGTACCCCATCTTTGAAGGACAGGAGACTAGCAAGAAGGACACGGTTGAGGAATAATCCTCTTGCCTGTCTGCCAGCCGCTCCTTTGAAACCCCCCATGGACATTTTGACATATGCATCCATAGGAACAATGTTATTGCAACTGTAATTCAAGATGCAATCGATGTGCACAGATGATGTCCTTTTGTGTTCTACAACACTGCAACCACTGAAATTGAATTTCAAAACAAATGTTATCTAACCATTGTATCTAACAGTTATAAAAGGGTTACACAATAATGGCTTGTTCCCTTGATAAATCTTCACCCACCTGCTGGAAGGAGCTTGGGGAGGCCCTCACCTCTCACATGTTAAAAAGGGAGAAATGTTTTTCAGGTTGTCTTGTGTGGGAAGAGGCTTGCACCATTCCATGTTATGGGCTGAGATCAAACTAGCAAAAGCAATTTGGTTCAATAAACTGAGCCAGCACTTACTGGCCACTGCCTATGTATTTGTGTGAAGTGTCTGAAAAATTAAAAGTTATTGCCCATGAGGGGGCATCGGTTGACATTTCTCTCCCGTATTGCAATCTCGTGTTCTGTTTCCAAGAACAAGACTATTTTACTGCTTGTCCACGTGGTCCATAAACATCCAGAACGTTTGTATATGCTCGGTAATATGTTTTACTGATCTTAAAATGTATTCATATAGTGATCCAGTTATCGATCTTACAGTTTTTCTCTATCGCTTTAACATGTTTAGTCAAAGCTTAGCTCATTTTCTCTTAACTCTAAACACAAATCCAAAAACTCACACACAAAACCCTAAACTCCACAAATCTCTTGCAAAAGCAAACACTGCATTCAAAATAATGCTATGTCTTCTCAAAATGAAATGTTGTCGTCAAATGACAAACACACACAGACCATCAAATGAATAGACACTTGTAACAACCAATTGAACACTGATGTGCACAATGGAAAACACTATGATCAGAGGAAAACAGTACTATGATAAGATTATCAGTACGCCTTTTGCATTTTCAGTGTTACACTACATACGTACAGTAGCCTGTTATTGGTTGTTACAAGTGTCTATTCATTTGATGGTCTTTGTGTGTGTTTGTCATTTGACGACAACATTTCATTTTGAGAAGACAACATTATTTTGAATGCAGTGTTTGCATTTGCAAGAGATTTGTGGAGTTTAGGGTTTTGTGTGTGAGTTTTGGGATTTACAGTAAGTGTTCTTCAGTAAAGTGTTCTTCATACAGACCAAACAATAGAAAACATAACATCAGCCTTCTGCATATACTCTACAGACTATTGTCACTGGCACAGTAGCAGCACGTAGGCCTACCTGGCGTTATGCAATCCTATACATATTCAATGTTTCAACATGTAGGAGAAATGAACATTGCGCCGTTCACTGGTTTGTCTTGTAGTCATTCTAAGTTTTATACTGATTTGAATATATTGATTTATTGATTTAAAATCGGGACAATGCACATTGATTAACATGCTGTAAATGAGCCAGAATTAGCCTAGCAGGCTAGTTTCCATCTGCTGTCCCTGATATCATATATCATATATACTGGCTGGGATATCATATATCATATATACTGGCTGGGATATCATATATCATATATACTGGCTGGGATATCATATATCATATATACTGGCTGGGATATCATATATCATATATACTGGCTGGGATATCATATATCATATATACTGGCTGGGATATCATATATCATATATACTGGCTGGGATATCATATATCATATATACTGGCTGGGATATCATATATCATATATACTGGCTGGGATATCATATATCATATATACTGGCTGGGATATCATATATCATATATACTGGCTGGGATATCATATATCATATATACTGGCTGGGATATCATATATCATATATACTGGCTGGGATATCATATATACTGGCTGGGATATCATATATCATATATACTGGCTGGGATATCATATATACTGGCTGCTGGGATATCATATATCATATATACTGGCTGGGATATCATATATCATATATACTGGCTGGGATATCATATATCATATATACTGGCTGGGATATCATATATCATATATACTGGCTGGGATATCATATATCATATATACTGGCTGGGATATCATATATAATATATACTGGCTGTGATATCATATATCATATATACTGGCTGGGATATCATATATCATATATACTGGCTGGGATATCATATATCATATATACTGGCTGGGATATCATATATCATATATACTGGCTGGGATATCATATATCATATATACTGGCTGGGATAGAAAGTGGATGTTACGTGCGTGTGAACATTTTTCAGATTATGTCGATATTGACTATCTTTTTGAATTAAAAACGTTCTAGCATGTGACAAATACACTTGAAACTGCATTACATTATATACATTTTATATATACTGTATATATCTATCTATATATTTATATATGTTACGGTACATGTGGGAAATAGCTACATTTGTATTGAGATAGACCTCCACAGGTATATATTAGAACTCTGCCACTCTGCACCTGATGATGTCATCACATAGTGATATTGGCATTTTGGAATGTTTGGTGGTTTCCAAGGTAATGCATGTTCTGAAATTGAAAAGTGTAGCACAACAAATCATTTCAGATCTAACTTAGATTGCGCTAAAAGATTCACTCATACAACAATGGCAAATCTATCCAGACGAGAGAGATATTGCATAACTTTGGCTTTCTACTCTGATGATTCTGACTGGGATAATGCAGGTATTTTTGAGTTTGCTTGATTAACTATTACCACTATAACATTTTTATGTAACTAGAGATTTAAGTGTTCACACAAAAGCGGTCTTTTTCTGACAGGATTTTCACATTTTCAAAAAGTAAATGCGCGCTTGTTGTGCTTGCGGGTCACGTGTCTGTTTTCAAAGGATTGCATTGGTTTAGATGCGCTGTGATCTTATTAACGAACAGAAGATTGACTGCGCATGACAGTAGTTCAGCTTTTTTTTTCTTTTTTTCGCACTGGTGCGATTGAATGTATTTCCAAGTCGCACAGAAATATATTCACTCGCAAATGCGACCAAAACAGTCACACTGTCGAACCCTGTATAACATTTTTATGTAACTAGAGATGTAAGTGTTTTATATTAGGCTATGCCAAATGTAAAATTGTATAATGTATGATATATTTTAATGTTTGATATTTGTAATTTAAAGTATGTTTTATATGTTAAATGTTACTTGTAATGTATGTTTTAAATGTGGACTCCAATTAGATATATAAGTGTTTTATACTATGCCAAATGTAAAATTGTATGATGTATGATACTTTTTAATGTTTGATATTTGTAATTTAAGTATGTTTTACATGTTAAATGTTATTTGTAATGTATGTTTTACATGTTAAATGTTATTTGTAATGTATGTTTTAAATGTGGACCCCACTAAAAGTAGCTCATGCCTATGGGTATAGATAATGGGGATCCTTCCAATAAATAAACAATAAATAAACAAACTAGTCACTCCATTGGAGGAAGGCTCTGATCCTGTCTTTCCTGTCAATCCAGTTGGTGTCCATAGAGAGCAGAGGCTTGTGAAGATGCTGGTGTCCAACCTGACGAGGTGTCCTCTAACTGTCAGCAACATCAAGGCCCTAGCTTGGAGTATTCCCCGTCTCCATGGAGATTTTAACCGGACTCGTCACATTGGCTGTTTCCAAGTGGAACGGCTTGGCATACCATTAAAACCCCCCAACCATCCCAATGCGGAGAACGCAGCGCGTCCCGCTCAGTGGATCACGCCACCTGCAGCGGCTGCAGCAGAGGCACAGGGGAGGTCCCGACTTCCTGCCTTCACACCGCTGATGGCTCCGGCCCACCCTGAGACGATGGACTGGGCAGCCCTGCAGGCAGACCCCAGGTGCACCCTTCATGAGTTCGGGGAGTTTGTGAGGGTAATCTCCCCTGTACGGACCCCTTCAGGACGGGAGGTAGAGGGCAGGTGGAGAGTGTCTGACTACAGTCCAGAGGGCAAGCGGATGCTGTCTGTGTGGTGTAAGACCACCATGGACAGGGAGGCCCAGGGTGGTGAGGAGACAGGGGGGTCTGGGAGGCCCCAGGGCCAGGGGAAGAGGAAGGCCTGTGAGGAGAGCAGCAGCTCAGAGCACGGCCCTCCTTCATCCAAGATGCCGATGAGACTATGAAGGAGTCATAATAGTGTTAGTATTTGAAATAGTATTGATGTAAATAATATTGACATAGTATAGATGATAAGAATGGTAAGCTTTGAATAATAAATTATTATCAATAAGAACTATTCAACTTTGTCACCTTGTCATTATTACAGGATCATAATTTTTTCCCAGAAGGGAAGTTTGATGGTAATTGCACATTAATTCCTACATTCATTGTAGTAATTAATTTAATAAAATAAATAAAATAAAGTTATTAGTAGTAGTTACAATGAAATTACATAGACAGTAAATATATATATTTTAAAAACATATTTAAAGTAATATATATGTGTGTGTCTGTGTTTTAATAATAATAAAAAGATCATGGTACTGTATCTTTTTCTTTAAAACCAAAATGCATCATCAGTGTGATACTACTAGACCTACTGCACTGTATGTATGATGATTGTATGATGATGCATATGAAATATCCAATAAGAATAAGAGAATAATGACGAGACACCCCAAAAAAATTACGTGTGCGTAAAATGCCTGTGTGGGCCGCGAATACCTTTGAGATTTTTAAGTGGGCCTTGAGTCCAAAAAGGCTGGGAACCGCTGCTCTACACAAAGGCCACAAGACCTCGTCGATATCACAGACAATGTTCTCCCTGGCCAAGCAGAGGGGAAAATATCGCCTGGCATGACGAATCCAGCCCTGATATACTTCTGATATATTTCAACACAGGAGAGCTCACCTTTGGCCCTTTTATTACTGTAGCTATGATTGCTAATTGAAAAGCAATAAGTGCTTGCCCATATGAGGAGTGTGATTGTGTGATTGGTGGTTTGAGTTCTGGATGGTAGTGTTTTCCATGTGAACACAAGAGATTTTATCAAGGAAGATTGTGCCAAATGTAGAGAATTGTATTTAGTGTGTTGTTAACTGTGTGGTTTAGAGCTGCAAAATGAGTAATAAGCAAGAAATGTGTTTGTCATTGTGAAGAATTGGTGTGAGATAAAATACACCAGTTTCAGGTTTTGGTCATTGTGTTTGAGGTTCAGATGTTTGTGTTAAAGCGATAAAGAAAAACTGTAATCAGATATTATACTTGGTTGTGCAGATTAGATTAGATTGAGAGGAGGTTGGTTGCAGAGGATTTGCAGCCCGTTCCTTGGCCAGAGCCTTCAGCAGTTTGGGCATCGATGGAGAGAGAAAGAGGAGAGCCATCCGCAGTACCACCAATGCGGCAGAGAGAGCCTCTAGATGGCTGTGGCTCAAAAGAGGAGAGCCATGGAGTCATGGTAGCTAGTTAGCCATCTGGACACAAGCTGGGGTCTGATCAGCCCCGGCTGGGTCACCTGGAGGAGGGTGTATGATGTTGAAAGACCCGAAACGCCCGATGATTCCAGGAACATCACTGAAGATGTGTCCAGAGGCATCAGTAGATGTATGTACACAGCGAACCCCCTGAGTCATCAGTGACAGCCAGGAAAGACTGGATGACAACCATGAAGAGTGTGGTGACTACTGGAGAGTCGGTGACAGCTCGGAGAGACGGCGACCGGGGGCAGAACGGGCTGGCAACCCAATCTGTGTCCTCTGAGAGGAGGACCCTAACAAAGCTACGATGAACTTAATGGAAAAATACCCCCAGGGGTGCCCGAGAGGGGGGGAGGATGAGCACCCCAGTCGGACGGACACAACGGTAACAGACTTAGGCAATGGACAAACGACTATGAGCAAGCAGTGTACATGCGGTAAAATCTGCAAGAACATCCATGGCTTAAAGATCCACCGAGCGAGGATGAAATGCCCGTTAGGAGTAGAAGCAACAAAACGCACAGGTGTTCAACCTGGTGAGACGCAGGAGGTGCCAGGCCCGGAGTCACCCCATAGTGCCCAGAACCTCCAAGTGTTGCAGTCTAACCCCTCGAGCATCAAGTCCGACCGGAGGCGGATCAAATGGCCAGCAGCTAGCATGACTTCACTGTGGAAGCAGTTCGATGACGATGTCGACCAAATTCTGGAGGTAACGGTGAAGGGCGAGGCTGACAGGAAGCTACAGGCGATGACAACAATCATTGTCAGCATTGCAGCTGAACGGTTCGGCGTGGAGGAGAAGAAAAGCTCCGGAACATCTTACGTAAAGAACCAAAGAGCTGCAAAGATCCATAACATCAGGCAGGAGATGAAAGCGCTGAAGTCCCAGTACAAGGTGGCAGGAGAGGAGGAACGCACTGGCCTGGCCCAGCTAATGTGCATCCTACGGAAAAACATCAGGATTCTCCGCCGGGCTGAGTGGCATCGGAGGCGGCGGCGTGAGAGGGCACGTAAACGTGCTGCATTCATAGCCAACCCCTTCAAGTTCATGAAGGATTTGCTCGGGCAGAAGCGCAGTGGCAAACTGGCCTCCTCGCAGGAAGAGATAGACCATCATCTGAAGCAGACGTACAGCGATCCCTCAAGAGAGCAGGAGTTGGGAGAGTGCAACATCCTCATAGACCCCCCTGAACCGGAAGAGCAATTCGACATGTCGGAGCTGCAGCTGAAGGAAGTCAGGGAGGTTGTCCGCAAAGCAAGGGCAAGCTCTGCTCCAGGACCGAGTGGCACTTCATACAAAGTGTACAAGAACTGTCCCAAACTCCTGCTGCGTCTGTGGAAAATCCTGCGAGTCTTCTGGAGAAGGGGGAGGATACCTGAACAATGGAGAGTGGCTGAAGGGGTTTGGATCCCGAAGGAGGAAAACTCCACTCAGCTAGAACAGTTCCGCATCATCTCCCTGCTGTGTGTTGAGGCAAAGGTTTTCTTCAGCACTGTTTCCAGACGGCTGTGTACCTACCTGGCAAAGAACACCTACATCGATACATCCGTCCAGAAGGGCGGTGTGTCAGGAATGCCAGGTTGTCTGGAGCATACCGGCGTGGTGACACAGCTCATTCGGGAGGCCCGAGAGAACAAAGGCAACCTGTCAGTGTTGTGGCTTGACCTGGCAAATGCATTCGGCTCCATTCCACACAAGCTGGTTCAGTTCACCTTGACGAAGCATCATGTCCCCAGCAGGTGCAGAGACCTCATCGCTGATTACTACAGCAATTTCAGGATGAGGGTCTCTTCAGGAGCAATAACATCCAGTTGGCACAAGGTGGAGATCGGTATCATCACAGGGTGCACTATCTCTGTGACACTGTTCTCCCTAGCCATGAACATGCTCACCAAGTCTGCTGAGCCAGAGTGCAGAGGGCCCCGAACGAATTCCGGACAACGGCAACCACCCATCAGGGCATTCATGGATGACCTCACAGTCACGACAGAATCAGTCCCAGGCTGCCGGTGGATTCTGAAGGGACTCGAAAAGCTAGTGGGGTGGGCCCGGATGCGTTTCAAACCCGCCAAATCAAGATCTATGGTGCTGAGGAAAGGGAAAGTGGAGGACAAGTTCCGGTTTACCATCACAGGCACAGCCATCCCAACTATCACAGAGAAGCCAGTCAAGAGCTTGGGCAAGGTTTTTGACTACTCTCTGAGGGACACAATATCCATCAAGTCGACCTGCACTGAGTTGGATGGCTGGCTGAAATCCGTGGACAAGTCAGGCCTACCCGGGAAGTTTAAAGCCTGGGTTTACCAACATGGCATTCTTCCCAGGATCCTGTGGCCCCTCCTTGTCTATGCGGTCCCTATCTCAACAGTGGAGACCTTAGAGAGGAGGGTCAGCAACCACCTCCGGAGATGGCTTGGATTACCAAGGAGTTTGAGCAGCACCGCACTCTATGGGAACACCAACAAACTGCAACTGCCCTTCAAATCCTTGGAGGAGGAATTCAAGGTGACAAGAGCCAGAGAAGTGGTTCAGTACAGGGACTCAAGTGATCCGAAGGTGGCTAATGCAGGGATCCAAGTGAGGACTGGCAGGAAGTGGAGGGCAGAGGAAGCTGTTCAAGAGGCAGAGGCGAGGCTGCGTCACAGGAGCTTGGTGGGAGTGGTCACACGAGGTCGAGCTGGGCTTGGATCCTTTCCAACTCCCCAAATGAACACCAGGGGGAAGGAAAAGCGCCGCCTTGTTCAGGAGGAGGTGAGAGCAGCAGTGGAGGAGACAAGAACCTGCAAGGCAGTGGGAATGAAGCAACAGGGAGCTTGGACGAGATGGGAGAATGCGATTGAGAGGAAGGTGACCTGGGCTGAGCTTTGGAAAGCCGAGCCTCACCGCATCAAATTCCTCATCCAGGCAGTCTATGATGTGCTTCCAAGCCCGTCAAATCTGCACACATGGGGCATAGCAGAGACACCAGCATGCCAACTGTGTTCCAAGCGAGGAACCCTGGAACACATCCTCAGCTGCTGTACAAGGGCCCTTGGAGATGGACGGTACAGGTGGAGGCATGACCAAGTCCTGAAGACCATTGCTGAAGCCATCAGTGCAGGACTTGTGTGGGCAAAGCAGTTCCGACCCTCCAAGAAAACCATCGCCTTTGTCAGAGCTGGGGAGCAGCCAACCCCTGCCAGGAAAACATCTGCAGGCATCTTGACCTCTGCAAGAGACTGGCAGCTGTTGGTTGACCTTGAACATCAGCTGAAGTTCCCCAGCCACATTGCAGTCACCACCCTGCGACCAGACATTGTTCTCTTTTCTGAGTCCACCAGGCAAGCAGTGCTGCTGGAACTGACAGTCCCGTGGGAAGACCGCTTGGAAGAAGCCTTTGAGAGGAAGCTCTCCAAGTACGCGGGACTGGTCAGTGACTGCCAGCAGGCTGGGTGGAGAGCGAGGTGTTTCCCAGTAGAGGTTGGTTGCAGAGGATTTGCAGCCCGTTCCTTGGCCAGAGCCTTCAGCAGTTTGGGCATCGATGGAGAGAGAAAGAGGAGAGCCATCCGCAGTACCACCAATGCGGCAGAGAGAGCCTCTAGATGGCTGTGGCTCAAAAGAGGAGAGCCATGGAGTCATGGTAGCTAGTTAGCCATCTGGACACAAGCTGGGGTCTGATCAGCCCCGGCTGGGTCACCTGGAGGAGGGTGTATGATGTTGAAAGACCCGAAACGCCCGATGATTCCAGGAACATCACTGAAGATGTGTCCAGAGGCATCAGTAGATGTATGTACACAGATTAGATTAGATTCAACTTTATAGTACAAGTACCAGACAACCAAATGCAGTTTAGCATCTAACCAGAAGTGCAAATAGTGATATAAGACATGATATAAAAAACATGATAGAGATAGGTACAGTATGGCAAGTACAGTAGTTCGAGGTATACCATGTTGAGCTAGAGTATGCACAGGGTTACTGGCTATATCAAATGAGGTACTGCGAGTCATTGTACCGTGTGTGTGTATGTGTGTATGTGTGTATGTGTGTACTGTGTATGTGTGTATGTGTGTATGTGTGTGTGTCATTTTGAAATGGACTAACACTTTAATGCACACCTGCAGCCCGGTGCAAGAGGCCTCTACTCGAATGGAAAGCAGCTTTCCACCAGTGGTAGTAAATATTTTCATAGGCGAAAGACTTAAATTGGTGTGGAAATAAAATAAAGCCCAGTCTTGCCATTAGGCAAGTGGTAGTAAATATTTTTTATAGTGGTGCTGGTGGAAAGCCAGTGGGAAGTACAGAAAGACTGTGTAAGGTATAGGGAGATGAAAGGGATATGAAAGTTAGATCTTTACCTTTTCTTTTTAGTGTTTTCCCCTGCTTTTATATTCATTCTATGCTTGTATATGTTTTTATATATGTTTTTATATTCACTTTATGTTCTTATTCCTGTTGTAAAGCACTTTGAGCTGCATTTATTGTATGAAAGGTGCTGTATAAATAAAGCTTTACTTACTTACCAGAATCTCCTCTAGCTGATGCAACTGTGCGCTCTGGTTTCTCGTCTCCAATCTGGCCAATTGCGCGCTTGCTCCAGGACACCCCGGCGCCTCCCATGACTCTCCCTGCTCCAGGAAACCCCGGCGCCTCCCATGACTTTCCCTGTGCAAACCTGTTCTCCTGCTGGTTGATCCTCAGAGATAAGGTTGATCCTCAGAGATAAGGCTGTTTATCTATCGTCAGAAGAGAAGGGTGTCGCAACATGGAAGAGGTGCTGGCTCCTTTGAGGGAATCCGTGAAGGAACAGGTGAGAGCTGCGTGTCGATGGAGCAAAAGGCTCTACCTCGGTGAATAAATATGTGCTTTAGCGACGTGGATGTGAACGCACAGATGATGCATTTATTTGAATAAGGTTTCATTTCACCAAAGCGTCTTTCGTACAGAAGCGGAGCCCTTTAACCTCTGGATGACATGTCCTAAGTCTTCTTGCGCCCTCATCCGACGTCTCCGCAGCCGTCCACTGAGCGTCTTCTGTGCGAAAATGTTTCTGTTTCTAGGCGAAACATCTTGTTGAATTATCATTAAATATGACTGTGTGTGCCACTGTCACTTCGTGAGCTTAGAATGATAAGGTTATATCTCTGTTTAGAATGATAAGGTTCTATCTCCGTTTAGAATGAGAAGGTTCTATCTCCGTTTAGAATGAGAAGGTTCTATCTCCGTTTAGAATGATAAGGTTCTATCTCCGTTTAGAATGATAAGGTTCTATCTCCGTTTATAATGAGAAGGTTCTATCTCCGTTTAGAATGAGAAGGTTCTATCTCCGTTTAGAATGATAAGGTTCTATCTCCGTTTAGAATGAGAAGGTTCTATCTCCGTTTAGAATGAGAAGGTTCTATCTCCGTTTAGAATGATAAGGTTCTATCTCCGTTTAGAATGATAAGGTTCTATCTCCGTTTAGAATGATAAGGTTCTATCTCCGTTTAGAATGATAAGGTTCTATCTCCGTTTAGGGTCGTTCAGAGATATTGAGCGTCACAGTTTTTACATTCTTCCATTATGTTCTGTGAGATGGAACCTTTGTATTTTATGAATTACTAACTCAAAAAATGTCAACATTTAAAAAAAATAACACCACACAGGCATTAATAAACACCTAATGGATCAGATTATGTAAAAAACTCAATTTTGACAAAAATGGAGATAGAACCTTATAATTCTAACGTCACGACTTAATAAAAACAAACATTACTAGAGTGTTGACATGACAGCCTTTTGCAGGGTGACTTGGTGCGCCAGATGAAGGAGGAGAAGTCCTCTGACCTGGACATGAGTAAAGCAGTGGCGGAGTTGAAAGCACGGAAGAGAGTTCTGGAAGCTAAGGTGAGGAAGAGAGTTCTGGAAGCTAAGGTGAGGAAGAGAGTTCTGGAAGCTAAGGTGAGGGAAGAGAGTTCTGGAAGCTAAGGTGAGGGAAGAGAGTTCTGGAAGCTAAGGTGAGGAAAGAGAGTTCTGGAAGCTAAGGTGAGGGAAGAGTTCTGGAAGCTAAGGTGAGGGAAGAGAGTTCTGGAAGCTAAGGTGAGGAAAGAGAGTTCTGGAAGCTAAGGTGAGGGGCTTCAAGGTCCCTATTTATTTTCCCCCTCTAAGGTCAAACATAAGTGCACAATCCCTTTTCTGCATAGTTGATTAGATATCAGTCGGAAATTATGGAAATGATAATGTCATTGTTTCTCTCAAAAAATCTTCAGGTAGGCCTACATTTTCCCTCAAGAAAAACTCAATATATTGTATTTGTTATAAAAAAATACATTTTGGATTTTGCATTGCAGGAACTGGCTTTGCAGCCCCAGGATGACATTGTTGATAGATCCAAGATGGAAGATACATTGAAGAGGCGATTCTTTTATGATCAGGCTTTTGCGATATATGGAGGTAAAAGAGTTTTAGTTTCTTTATTAGTAGACCTTGTCACTGCAGTACTATTGCTTTCCATTCTGCAGTCTTGGCATTTACCCATTTAGTCTAGAATTGCTTTTAGTACAGTAACTTATTGTCCTCCTCCCAACACAGTTCGAACATATTTTGAGCTGATGCTTAGATATGAAGTTGATCAAGACCAACATGCCATAAAACGAGGTGGACAGGAACACCCATGTTTTATAGCCTCCTTACTTTACCTCAACGATAGATTAGTATCCCCATATGTCAATACCTCTCTCAAGGAGGAAAAGAAAGCACAGATACTGTCTAATAAAAGGTTTAGTTGCTCTGGGGCACGGCACGGTACAATACTCATATCCCATATGTGCACACATCAGGGCATGTCTCTTATTTCTTATGACATATGTATGTGTTCCACAACTCCCTGTCAAACTCCATGTTCTGCTGTGACTGCCTCCCTGTGGCCTGTGTCTCAGGTGTGAGTGGCCTGTATGACTTTGGCCCTGTGGGCTGTGCACTGAAGAACAACATCCTGCAGGCCTGGAGGCAGCACTTCATCCAGGAGGAGCAGATCCTGGAGATCGACTGCACCATGCTGACCCCGGAGACGGTCCTCAAGTGGGTGGCACAGGCCTTGAGGCCCCATCATTTCGCTTCATCTATATACTGCTACTGTATGGTGATATGGCATGGAGAGCTGGGGCCTCATTTATAGAAAGTACTTTGGATCAAATTTGATCTTACCCGTGGCGTACGTAGAAAACCACGTCAAAGTAGTGATTTATACAATTTCAACGTGAGTCAATTTGACCGTGGAAACGATCGTAGCTCTACGTCAGGTCTTGACTTGACGTACGCACAATACCTACTTGTTATGCGAAGTTATTACAGGCATGTGAGCCGCACTCGAACACGTTAATGCCTACTGTAATTCATGCGAAGTGAAAGTGGCTCGTAATAAAATTAACAATGTTGTTATCAGCCGAGAAAGGGGAACTGATGTTTATGATTGTATTTCAGTCTTCCTTTATATCCCCCCGGAGCTGTCAAGGCAACGCCATCTCCCCTTCAACATGCCTATAGTGCGCTCCACAACGGACCTTGCCCGGCCATGCACTAAATTATACTGGATTTCCTCCGTCTGTGGGTTCGCCAAGGGAGTGAGCAGCCATGTTTTCAATATCACCTGATAAGAATAAGACCATATTATATTATTACAGTATAAGCATTTGCCTGGTTAGTTGTCATGATCATACGTCACAAATGCAACTTACAGAGAAGCCATCCTTCTCTGCCCTCTCCCGCTTCCAGACGAACGCCTACCCTATATTATAGCACTTGGCTTAATTCAGCCGCTATAATTGAGCCCGTTTTATAAATAATGCTTACGTCCATTTAGAAAAATGTGCTTACGTGCAAGTTAAAGATGACGTTCGAGTACATTTTTATAAATGAGGCCGCTGGGTTTTTAGTCTTATACCTTCTGATTGTAAAGTACATGTACACAGATTGAGAGTACTAAGTGGACATTTGATGAAGAGCATTCAGTGTGGATTTATTTTATAGGACATCTGGGCATGTGGATAAGTTTGCTGACTACATGGTGAAAGATGTCAAGACAGGGGAGTGCTTCCGGGCCGACCACCTCCTCAAAGGTGAGTCTACTACTCCATATATGAGGTCATCCAGAAACATAGAATTATTTCATTAGAGTCGAGGTGCGACCACTACCCTGCCTTCCCCACCCCATTCCTGTAAGCTTTTAAAATGCTGGGTGTCAGCTTTCTACCCTGAGGAGATGTGGGCTTTGGAATGTTTGGTTGAGAACCTGTTCTGGACCCTCTGGTGTACAAAGTATGTTATATAAGAAGAAAACTTGTAGTCCCCTTTTTCTATCATACTAGAAAGAAAGTGAAACTTTAGTTTTTAGGTAGAATGAAAGTAACACCTATTAAATATACTGGTGAGTCAATGTGTAAACAAAGAGAGTCGTGGTAAGTTATACAATGCAGTAAAACTATTCAGGGATGTAGCCGTAATTTTAAAAAAAGGTGGGTAAATGCTGGACACCGGAGAAAATGACTAATGTAAACATTAATGTTAAAACCCACTGATTTTCCATTAAAAGTGGGTAAACGCTATTCACAAAAAACAAGGTCTGTAAATGGCATTTATCTGTACATGTGTTTACCCTTCAATACATCTACTGATTCTATGTTTAAACTAAAGGGTATTACTTCATTTTGACTCTTTTCTCCTTAACAACTCAGCTCACCTAAAGAAACTGATGTCTGATAACAAATGTTCAGTGGAGAAGGCAGCTGAGATGGAGGACGTCATTACTCAGGTGTGAGCATGTGGAGACATCAAAGCATGAGGAATGATTAAAACACCTATTTACTGGAATAAATGCAGGTCTAGTTTCAACGAAGTGGTCTTTCATCAATGAATGTGATGTTTTCTACACACTAAGCTGTAGTGACACAAATCCAACTGCCTTGACTTCTGACAGACGGTCTGTGCACCTTACCTTTTCAGATGGACAACTACTCTCAGCAGCAGTTAGGTGACCTCTTTGTGAAATACAACGTCAAATCTCCCCCCACAGGAAATGACCTCACAGCCCCCATTTCCTTCAACCTGATGTTCAAGACATCCATCGGGCCCGGGGGGAACATGCCAGGGTACAGACCAACTGCTCTTGTGGAGCATCTGTATTGAGCTCTGATGTTCCCAAATATAAATACAGTAAATATAGTCGATGGTGTATTACTTGTTTGCATTAAAGTTGAAAAATGTAAAAAAAAAAAAAAGAGAATTATGATCATTGGATCCTTTTTTCCAACACAGCTATTTGAGGCCTGAAACTGCTCAGGGAATGTTCCTCAATTTCAAACGCTTGTTGGAGTTCAACCAGGGAAAGCTTCCCTTCGCTGCTGCCCAGATTGGAAACTCCTTCAGGAACGAAATCTCGCCTCGTTCTGGCCTCATCCGTGTTCGGTAAGAACTCCCCGTGTTCTGAGTTGGGGTCAATTTCCCTGAATTGACTGACATTTTATGGGAATTGACTCTCTCCTTTTGAGCTTTGTTTTCCATAACATCCATGTAAACTAGCATGTCTGGCCAGGAGAATATGTTTAAAATATGATCCTTTACCTTCTTCCTTTTAGAGAGTTCACCATGGCTGAGATTGAGCACTTTGTGGATCCGACAGAGAAGATCCACCCCAAGTTCCCCAACGTGGCTGACCTGGAGATCCTGCTGTACTCCTCCAAGGCCCAGACCAGCGGCCAGTCTGCTCACCTCATGAGGCTGGGGGATGCAGTAGAGCAGGTGAGAGAGAACAATTCTTATCAGCATTAGTAGAACCAACCCCGGAGCAAAAGTCATATTTGATGTTTTTTGCCTGATGTCTTTGTCTCTATTGCAGGGAGTGATCAATAACTCTGTGCTGGGTTATTTCATTGGAAGAATCTACCTCTACTTGATCAAAGTGGGCCTGTCCAAAGAGAAAGTGCGTTTCCGCCAGCACATGGACAACGAGATGGCCCACTATGCCTGCGACTGCTGGGACGCAGAGACCAAAACCTCCTACGTAAGTCCACCTCCTAAACCTGCTACGTAAGTCCACCTCCTAAACCTGCTACGTAAGTCCACCTCCTAAACCTGCTACGTAAGTCCACCTCCTAAACCTCCTTCGTAAGTCCACCTCCTAAACCTCCTTCGTAAGTCCACCCAAACCAGTGGTATAGTCTAGCTTTTTCTAGTGGGTATACTGTGATTTTCCCCTCCCAGCCTCATATCGTTCATTTCGAAACAGCATATAAATACATCTGCGCTCCCTGTCTAACATTATATATATATCTAACATTACATGTTATAAGGCTGATCTGTGCATGATATTGCTGCATTTTGACATATTTCATGTCGCATTTCCCCCCGTTGATGGTATATGACGCTATAGTTAGTCCCAATGGTCCAAAATTCAAGTGCTTCATAACACAGACGGGGTGAGTTTTATGAATGAAAGTGAATGTTCTGTCACAAAACGCTGTTACGTATCCTCACACATGTTTAAGTGGGTATATGGAAATCCTTGGCCTTTCCTAGTGGGTATACGGCGTAGTCCTGCGTATCATGTAGACTACACCACTGACCCAAACCACTGTACCTCAGCTCTGTCTGTGCTGAACACTGTTTATTCCCTACAGGGCTGGATTGAGATCGTGGGCTGTGCTGACCGTTCCTGCTACGACCTGTCATGCCATTCAAGAGCCACCAAGGTCCCTCTAGTGGCCGAGAAGCCCCTGAAAGAACCCATATCCTGCTTTACCCATTAGAGAGCTGAGCATTAGGCCATGTCTTACTGCATATCTCTGCTCTGATTGTCTGGTTGGTCATTTCAGTAGCCTGAAAATGAAAAAATAAAAGTACCTCAGTGTTCCCACGGGTCCTTGAAATCCTTGAAAGTTTGTGAATTTGAGAAAAAAAAAATCAAGGTCTTAAACGTTTTTGAAAATAGACATGGGTCATTGAAAGTGCTTGAATTCCCCTCTCTCTCTCTCTAAAAAAATGATATGTTCAAAAAAGTTGTACTTAGCTCAACTAGTAAATAAGTCTCTGTATTGCTTAACTTTACACATATTTCACAATATATTGTTTTGCTGCGCTGTGGTAGAGAAGGCAAGAGACCATCTAGTGTTCACACATTCAAGCCTCTCTTTTTAATTGTTGTCTGTGAGCGGATAGTTTCTATTATATACATTCTCATCTAGGTCTGTCTCAAACTATGCCATGTTGGGTCCTTGAATTTGAGGGAACTGAGTCTTGAAAGTCCTTGAAAGGTGCTTGAATTGGATGTTTCAGAAGGTGTGGGAACCCTGGTACCTGTTTTTCCTTGTTCACAAGTCCTTTCCGGTGGTCTCTCTCCTTAACTACGCCCTACAAGGTGGTCAATGTTGTCCAGTTTGAGCCCAACAAGGGAGCCATTGGTCAGGCGTATAAAAAAGATGCCAAGCTGGTCCTGGAGTACCTGTCTATCTGTGACGAGTGCTACATCACAGACCAGGAGCAGCTACTCAGTCAGGATGGGTGAGTGTTGTAAGCAAAGTGAATACAGTCTAGCATATCCATATTTGATGTATGCTAACCGGCAGCCAGCAATGTTCATGTTTCAAGCTTGTTAATAATACTGTGCACCCCTAATCTTTTTTCAGGCTGTTCACCATTGAGATGGATGGCAAATCTTTCCAAATCACCAAGGACATGGTCAGTGTCAAGAGGTTCCAGAAGACTTTGCACGGTGAGGGAAGGTTCTACACTCCTTGTTGAAGACAAAAAAATCATTTGTATTTGTTTTGGTGGGAAAACGTTTCTCTCTGTTTTCCCACAGTGGAGGAGATTGTCCCGAATGTAATCGAGCCCTCCTTTGGCATTGGCAGAATCATGTACTCTATCTTCGAGCACTCATTCCATGTGAGGATGGGCGATGAACAAAGAACGGTAAGACCACTTTGAAGAGGTAACAAATCTCAATAATACCCCTGAATCACCCACACACTATTATTGTAGAACAGTGGTTTTCAACCCTCTCCTCGGGGACCACCAGCCGTTCCACATTTGATCTGTTCCACCACCAGCACACCTGATTCAACTAATCAAGTACAAATCATAATTGCTTTGCACTTGATTAGTTGAATCAGGTGTGCTGGTGGTGGAACAGATCAAATATGTGGAACGACTGGTGGTCCCAGAGGAGAGGGTTGAAAACCACTGGTCTAGACCATTGAAATTATTGTTACACCAGTTGTTACAATGTAATAACGGTTAAATATATAGTCTTCCTGTTCAATACTTCTCTCCCTCTTTTTCTCTCCTCCAGTATTTCAGCTTCCCTGCTACTGTGGCTCCATACAAATGCTCCGTCCTTCCTTTGAGCCACAACCAGGAGTTCACGCCTTTTGTTCGGGAACTATGTGAGCACTCATCTCAACCATGTCATAGCTTTTAAAATCAAATCAAATCAAATCAAATCAAATTTTATTTGTATAGCGCATTTCTTACAAGATGCAACTCAATGCGCTTCACACAATGAAAATGTTCAGTCAATCAGTCAATCAATCAATCAATACTGACAGAGTATGTCCCGAGCAGGCAAAAGTAAAAACCTGTATACTATGTAGCCAGGAAAAATTCCCTTGCAGCCCTCTACCAATAGAGCGACTACTAGCCAGTTTGCCTACCAGTACCCAGCGGTCCCCAAGGGGAGGCCAAGGACCACCGGCACAAAGCAAGCAAGCAAGGGCAAAAACCTGTACACCATGTATCCAGGAAAAATTCCTTGCATATTATCGGCGTACACACTGTCCATACATTTAGTGTTATATTTGCATCGTTCTGCATCCAGCATGGTCACAGGTCCTGCCAAAAGAGAATCTTAAGCACAGTTATGATGCAACAACACAATAAAGACAATAAAGATGACAGCAATACAACCTGATGGTGGTCCTGGTACACCCTTGTACCGGTTCCAGTACTGCTCTAGGTGCTATTTGGAGCTGACAGTGCCTCATCAGCACCCGGGTCCATTTTCCTGTCAACACAAATCTCAAAACACGAGTATGGTGTAAAGGCCTAGTGATCCTAGTTCTATAATGTCCAATGTCTCCCTTAGTATCAAAAGGCGACATTGAATAGGTAGGTTTTGAGGTCACGCTTAAAAATGTCCTGAGTTTTAGACAACCTCAGGCCCTCAGGTAGGGTGTTCCACAATCTAGGAGCATATATGCTAAAAGCTGATCCTCCAAATCTCTTTGTCCTAGCCTCTGGCACTATTAAAAGTTCCGTGCCACTAGACCGTAGGGGTCTAGCTGGTGTGTATCTTATGAGCATGTCCACCATGTAATTGGGTGCATCACAGTGAAGTGATTTATAAACTAGTAAAAGGATCTTAAAGTCTATTCTATGACTGACAGGGAGCCAGTGTAGTGATCTCAAGACAGGTGTGATGTGCGCTCTTCGTTTGGTCCTAGTAAGGACACGAGCAGCAGCATTTTGAACCATTTGTAGTCTATTCATCATTTTTTTTAAACAATTATTTCAATACAAAGTTTGGTTAGTTTTTTTTTTATATATATATTTATAAAACATATATATAAAATATATTTTGAAAATAGGTTTAAAAATAGGTTTACGAAACATATATGATTCTTATGCCAAATCACTATTTGTCCTTGCAGCTGAAGCCATGACCAAGAACGGCGTCTCCCACAAGGTGGACGACTCCTCAGGATCCATCGGGAGACGCTACGCCAGGACAGACGAGATCGGAGTGGCCTTCGGCATCACCATCGACTTTGACACAGTGAACAAGACCCCTCACACAGCCACTCTGAGGGACCGAGACTCCATGAGACAGATCAGGGCCGAGGTAGGAGAATGACACTAGAAGAGCCATGAGGGGTCACGGTGACCCCTGTGAGTAAAAAAGAAATTCTATCTTTGCATTCGATCAAATTTCAGGACCCTCCTTTCATGACTTTTCCTAGATATGTGCGTTCTACCACCCAGTATCCTTACATTTTCAAAATCACTTCAGGATAAGACAGTATATAGACAGCTGTTTTGCAGTTTTTCTGTGTAGGAGGCAGGCTAAAAAAAGAAGCGCCCTCTAGTGATCTCTGTGTGTAAATAGCAGATTTACATTCTAAAAAGGGGGTCTATTTGACCCCCAAGGCGGCTCTACTAGTAGGTAAAATAGGCACAGTTGTTGTAGTGTTAATGGAATTTCATCACACAGAGGTCAACAGTGAATTATTGTAATTGTCTGTGTTGCTCCTCCAGGTCAGAGAGTTGCCAGGGATCATCTGTGACCTGGCCAACGGCACCATGTCCTGGGCTGAGGTGGAGAGCAAGTACCCCATCTTTGATGGACAGGAGACTAGCAAGAAGGAGTAGAACTCTTATTAGTTCTAGCTCTACCCACTGCTATTTTCTACAGTTTATTACAGATCTACTTTTTTATACACATGGTCAACAATAACATAATCAGCTCAACAATCAATAAGATTATAAGTAAGGTAACGTTAACAATACATATCCTATAAAGTACTGTCAAACAAAAGCAACAATAACAACATTCTCATTGATCCTCACATAAATTCTGTTCATATATTATACAGTATACCTATATTGTAATTATAATGTGCCAACTTATAGTAATAATAAACATGTAATTGTGCCTTCTTACTATGATTACTGTGTAAATTCATTGTCTCAGTATCAGATTGGTGTTTTCTCCACATGATTTAATAGTAGCCTAATTTGAAAACAGTAAACGCTTAACATTGTGATATCTCTCTCTTGCTGGATATCTCTTGCTAATCTGATGATACATCAAACTAGAATACATGTTACATGAATGTTACATGAAAACATTAATACATTACAAAAGCACCAAATCTTGAGTAGGAAGTTGACATTATACAGTACTACATTTGAATTGTCTCAGAGCAGTAGAGCAAGTGAAGCAAGATGGACAAACAGCTAAACTGGTGACAAACACTGGTGGGTAGAAACTCCCTCATGCCCCGTTTCAATTGTCCCAGACGGGTTAATAACATCTCCTGAGCAACGGCCTTTCTCAAGAACTCCCCATGGATTTACACTGGGTATAATGGTATAAGCAGAACCCATGAGAACATTGATATACTGAGGTTCGCCTTTGTGTTTCTCAGAGCTTTATTGAGAAGGTCTACATCTGCAAGGGATCATTATTGGATGCTGAATGCTGAGGCCTGAAGCAATATAATAATAATAATAATAATAATAATAATAATAATAATAATAATAATAATAATAATAATAATAATAATACATTAGACTTACAGTATATAGCGCTTTTCTAGATACTCAAAGACGCTTTACAAACTGAAAAGATCGAAGATCGAGTAGTAATAATAAAAAGACAATTTCATATATATGAACATATTCCAGAATATGGCTGGAAAACTCCAAAGATACAATGAGGTGGTAAATGCAATAAGATGAGTAAACTCTGAAGTGTCCTACTCTCTTTCGACATAATCAGTTTGACATTAAACATAATGAATCCGTAACAACATTTCAGTTTTGATGCTGAACATCTATCATGTCCTCACCGGCAGGCAGCTGTTGTTAGGCCTCAGTTGGCCTTGCTATTCAAGTAGTTTCACATAGACAACGCTTCAAATGTCTTGGAATAGCCTCACTCTTGTTGAAGAGGTGATTGTTGTTGTACAATACACTTTGCACAGAATCTAGCTCATGCTAATTGTTCTTATTGATAATGCTTTAGTGATGATATGGCTATATTGTATTGACAAGGATACTTAAGTATTGTAACACTGTCTGAGTAGGCCATGTATAATGTGTGGCATGGAATTGGTCACATCGCAAAATGACTTCAGGCTTAGACCATCCCAGAACAGACCTGGCAGGCATGAATATGGAAAATAACAAAGATGAGAGAGGGTAAAAAAAAGTGACTTACTTAATCAAGTTAATGAATTAGTTAATTGAGTTAATCACTTTTCAATTGAATGCAGGCCAGGGCACCATTGTCCCATCAAGAGCCAATCAGTGATCAATTCAAACAAAGGCATGTCAAAACAAACACAATGACTTTCAGAGATGGTTAAGATCAGCGAATTCAGCAGCTACTTAACTTAGCCACCTTCATCTATTCTATCAGTCATTTTTATCAGGCACAATTATGCAAATGTACTTTTTTTTTGAGAGAGAGAGAGAGAGAGAGAGAGAGAGAGAGAGAGAGAGAGAGAGAGAGAGAGAGAGAGAGAGAGAGAGAGAGAGAGAGAGAGAGAGAGAGAGAGAATTTAACATGAGTCAATATTTGATCTGGAAAAGACTAAAGAAACCTCAGAGGACAGCTCCTAAATAAATTCCAAACTGGATACCCTTGTTCATGCGCCAAAACACCTTTGTGCGTTTTGTTTCAATAGTTGTCGCTTGGAGTTCCACAACTAACACAGCTCTCTCTCGTTCTGTGACCTGGACCTGTCCTCCTCGCTGGAAACTCAGAAGACAAACCAGGTAAATCCAACTTGTGCTTGAGATGCGTGGGTCAGATAGGAGATGGCACAGGCAGGCATACATAACGGCATCTCGTTGCATTGTTGGGACAGGCGCGCACGGGTCCGCCCCCCTCTGTGCCACTGGTCTATAATAACACCCATGCATACTGTATATCCATGCTCACCTTCCACTGTCCCAGCTCCCCACACGGGGGTCAGTGGTTCCCACCGCCCACCCATCGGCTTTGTAGATCCAAACAGAACAGATGCATTAGCCCGCTCTCTTTCTATTCTTTTTATTTTCTAGCTATTTCTTTCTTTCTTTCTTTCTTTTCTTTTTTTTTTTGTCTCAGAGGGACTGAATACTTGTTTGTTGACTTTGGTTTCCAGCTGCATTGCTGCGCTCAAGGTCAGTACTGTCCCTCAACAGGTGCTGCATGACAGAACGTGACCGTATGGCATTTGAACAGCTTCCATCTCAGAGAAGCTTTTTGGATGTAGGAATAGATTAACACTATTGTGGTACATTACATTTCCATGTTTACTTGATAAACATTGACCAAAGTTATTTTTCCAGAAAGCAAAGAAAACAATATACACGTTATTAGAATGATATGGTTATGCAAATATGAATTTTGAATGAAATAGCGCTTTTACAGTCAATTGTGCAGTGAGAGTGAGATTTACACTGTGAATTTGCATAATGTTATAGCCTATCTGATGGGATGATTTGATGTCGCCTATTGAATAGATCAATTCAGTAGAGAAGTTAGAAAGTCAATAGAAAGTTAAAAATAGCAAGCAGCTTCAACTCAAATCCTGATCAGTGGAAACCTTCCCTCCTCCTCAGAGATATCTTATCTCACAGATAAACATTTTAAGGACATCATTGGCGGTCTAGCCAGATAAAGTTGTCAGTCACTTTACCTATTAGGTTTCAACACCCACTGACAAGTAGTCAAGTAGTCGATATCCTCTACATGTTATGGAGATACATATCTCTTGTGTTTATACTGTAGAAAAACTGCATACAGAAGTAATATGATAGCTGGCTTAACCCACCTAACGTTTCAATTAGATCTTTGCTTTGAATTGACACATAGACATGCCTAATAACTTGGACCAAACTTCGAAGTCGATATGAAAAGAGCTGTAGGTGTCTGCATCCTGGTACAAAGCGGCTGATAACAATATTTTAATATCTTAATGGCTCTTATCTGTGTTACTGTGAATACAGTAGTGTACACACGTTACACTAACCTACTTTGAAACTGGAACAAGCTTTAAAGATAGCCATCATGTGCCAGCTCTGCAGTTTGGGTGGGACCAATAAAGTCAGAGTAAAGGATTAGATAAGGTGAGAGTAACGTCTATGCGTATCTATGGCATGTGTATTCAATCTCTGAAGCAGTGAAGAGGAGGGATTTGTTTAGGAATCACAGGAGCGCAGAGGTTTGTGTGTGGTAGGTCTACATCTTGTTGTAGAAGGACTAGTAACAACCAGAGATGTTTGATGCATTACTGTACATTTTGATTGTCTCTCCTTCTTTACTAAGTGGTGCAGTGAATTGACAACACTAAGTGTATGGGCTGTTAACTGATCCTTGTTGCATCTCTCCCGGTCCGTCCTTAGCTGTGGGTGTCTGTTCTGTTCCACCATGGGGGTCAAGGCTGCCCTGCCCAGGTATGAGCTCTACTTCTACAACTCCGTCCTCTACCTGTCCATGTTCTGGGCCGCCAGCTGGATCTTTGAGGTGTCTAGCTGTGAGTATGCAGGCATACACACACACACACAATGACGCATGCACACAGGTAGTGACACACACATGCATGCACACACACGCACACACACACACACACACACACACACACACAATGACGCATGCACACAGGTAGTGACACACACATGCATGCACACACACACACACACACACACAGACACACACACACACACACACACACACACACACACACACAGGACGGGGAGGAATTAAACAAATATGAACCCAACTTCCCCCCGGCCATTCACAGCTGGGGCCTCTGCTACAACGCTGGTTTGTTTTGGAAGTAACCAGAGTTCAGACCAGGACACACTTTGCTTTCCTCTGGAACATCGAGCTGTGGAGTAGACAGTAAAACCTGCATGTGCTCATTCATGTGATGTTAAAACGCATGCACCACAGAATGAAGTCTGCCAGTAAGTACAGTAGTTGAGTCACGTAGGCCTTACTGTACATATATAGTGTACATACTGTATACAGTGTCGTCTCGTGAGCTTAGAATGATAAGGTTCTATCTCTGTTTAGAATGATAAGGTTCTATCTCCGTTTAGAATGATAAGGTTCTATCTCCGTTTAGAATGATAAGGTTCTATCTCCATTTAGGGTAGTTCAGAGATATTGAGCATCAAAGTCTTTACATTCCATTATGTTTTGTGAGATGGAACCTTTGTATTTTATGAATTACTAACTAAAAAATTTCAACATTTTAAAAATAACACCACACAGGCATAAACACCTAATGGATCAGATTATGTAAAAATGTTTTGACAAAAATGGAGATAGAACCTTATAATTCTAACGCCACGGTCTGTTGACCAGCATGCATCCATCCAGGCGGCGGTGTTTGTCTCCATAGCTCTGTCCTGTATGGCAGTGCACAGGGGAACGTCCTCCATACGGTATTGTCTCAGGGAAAGGGCAGGGGGGCGTTTGTCTGGGTGAGAGCCAGGAGAGGAGTTGGAGCTATGCCGACCACGCCGTTGAGGTCAGGTTTCTGTATTAATACCACAGGGACAGGGAAGAAATAGGATTGTTGTGTGGCCCTGCATTTATTACTGTGGGCCTGTCACCAGTGACAAAAGTAACCCAGTATCACGTAGACTACACCACTGGACTCACTGCACCCAGGCCAAATGTGGAGCACAAGATGCATTCATGTTCTCATCTCAATGAGATGCTGCAGTTACAGGATGATACTATGAAAAGAATGACTTTTATCCAAAATGTCTGATGATGCATTTCTGTCTCTTATTTCAGCTAATTCAAACAGGAAGTCCTTCAAGTCCAGTGTGACACCAGGATGGTACTACTCTGGCCGGAGAATGGTGAGATTTAGCAGAACGGACTAATGGTCTTTTCCCTACGTTTGTTCGAAATGACTTTGTTGATATGTGATGATTCTTGGATCTAATTCTTTGGATGATCTCCCCTGCAGGATACGGCTGATTTCGAGTGGGTGATGTGGTTCTCCACGTTCCGAGAGCACATCCTCTTCGCCTTGTCTGGTCATGTGCTCTTCGCCAAGATCTGCTCCTTGTTGGCTCCCCAGGTGCGTTTATCACACGTCTGTCAGACGTCTAACGAGAAGGTTCTGGAACTGAGCACATGGGTTATGGACACCGTGTGGATTCATAGACTATAGATACCATCACAACTTGCTTTCTCTGCAAAACATTATGTGATGATGTGTTAAAAACATGGACTGTATTCTTATTTGAAGGCATTGCTGTCACTGTTTGGAGACATGCTATGTTGTATAGTACACCCATGTAGTAGCTGTTGAATGGCATTTGGTGTAAGTGATGAGAGGGTCCAGGTGTTGACATTGAGAGAAGAGAGCATGTTAGAGAAAGCTATACTTAGACATAGCTGGATTCTAACAGTCTGGCTTGGCTAGCATCCTTCTCCCAACTGCCATGTCAGCGGAGCCTCTCCAAGAGAGAATGCCATGCTAACGTAGTATATGCCCAAAAAAATAAAATAACGTTTTCCTTCCATCACTGAGACTGCCAATGGCCCCTGGCCTGAGCTAGATTACTCTTCCTGCTACGACTGGTGGATTGATGATTCACTTGCTCAGTCAGATGTATTGATTGTAAGTCGCTTTGGAATAAGGCGTCTGCTAAATGCCCAAAATGTAAAATGTAAAAATGTAATATGCCTAAATATTCCAATTCAAATTAGACCAAAACTTCAATAGCTCCAGAGGTATTGTTGACGTATTCAGCCATGCGGTAACACCTGTCCAGGTCATTCTTTCTCCATGATCTCTATCTGGGCTCTCCAGTAAGGACACTGTGTTTCTCTCCCACAGTACAGGTCCCTGGTGTACATGGGCTATGGGATGGTGGCGGTGCTGACCAGTATGGGCTGGACTTACGTCACCCTCATCCTGTCCCACTGCGTGCTGCTCTACAGCATCTCCCTGGTGAAGATCAGGTGGCTCTGTTACGTGGCCGGCCTCGCCACCCTGGCCACCTTTAAGATGGAGCCCTTTGTCACCTGGCAGGTGGGTCACAGCAACACACAGTCACTGGCTTTATTTAACCAGGTCGGTCCCATCGAGACACAATGATCTCTTTTCCGAGGGAAGCCTGGCCAAGACAGCAGCTTAAAACATCACGTTTCAACAGTTAAAACAGGGCAATGCAGAATTACACAATAAAACAACACCAGATCAACAACAACAAAAAATACAATCTGGTCAGAGCAATAGAGGGAAATAATGGGACTTTCATATAAAGCAAGAGCAAGAACGATACGAGGCTGATTCCAAGTTACGGTACTCGCAAGGTTTTTAAATGTTCCAAGAGAAATGTGTTCCTTCAGGTTCAGAAGCTCTGTAGTGAATTCCGGGTGCAAAGTGCATGAGTGCTTGCCGAATTCAGTGCGAACTTTGGGGACATTTAGCAGATAACAGTCGTTGGAACGTAAGGAGTAACTGCTCTGGGTTCTTGAAATATAACCACATAAATATTGGGGTATTTGTACTGTGTATGGAATGTATTTTTTTCTTCAATTTAGCAGGTTGTATAACACCATTCTGTATCGTATCATCATAATGACATGTTATAATATGTATCGTATCATTATAATGACATCATAATGTTATTCAATGTCAGTTTGCGTCATCTAATAATGTGTCATTTACCATGTCCCACGACATTTCTGTTTTGTGATTAGCCATCAACCATAACCTCCATTTTAAACTCCCCCTCTCAGAGTGGTTTTGTGACCGGGTCGTTTGACCTTCGCCACGTCCTGTTCTACGGAGGCTGTGGGTTCACCATCCTGCGCTGTGTGAGCTTCGCCCTGGAGAACTGTGAGAAGAAAGAAGGCAACTACAGCATCCTGGAGCTGCTCAAATACAACTTCTACCTCCCCTTCTTCTACTTCGGACCTATCATGACCTTTGACAAATTCTATATTCAGGTAAATATCTTTTACACATGGTGCTTACACATGTCAATTATTAATATTCTTTATTTTATTTTTATTTTAACCTCTGATATATTTCATGAAACAAACACATGCTAATGAATGGTAGATGCAAACACATACTAATGAATGGTAGATGCAAACACATACTAATGAATGGTAGATACAAACACAGAAAACATACATTGAATGACTGAGAGGAGTTTGCCTCAACCAAACATCTTCCATGTGTGTCTCCTGCCCCCTACAGGCAAAATAGAATATACAGAAAGCAATGACAGAGCTGTTGAGAAGCCTGCATCATCAATAGCCCTTTCTCATTGGTTAGAAACCCTGTTCCTCACACCCTCTCCTCAGTCCTCCAATTGCTTCCTTATTAAACAACATTGGTGGAGAATATCTCACGGGACAGAATCTAGAACTTCTCCTCCGATGTGTTTTGAGGAGACCGGAGGAGAGGATACGAGGAATGGAGTTTCTAACAAATACTGCAAATGCATTGGAGGAAAATATCTGGGTTCCTCACCTTACATGTTCTCCTCCTATGTCTTTTGAGGACAAAGTGAGTGGAGGACAGAGGAGAGGACATGAGGAGTCGTGTCCCTACAGTAACTATTGAGAAAAGGCTACGGTCAACATTTCTCTCCTTTGTGTGTCTCCTGAAGATCACCCCTGACCCCTCACCTCCTGCTCATCACCTCTTCGAGCTCCTCCCCTCACGGAGGCGCTACAAGTCATTGTCCACAAAGACTAAACACTTCACTAACAGCTTTTCCCCCATAGCCATCAGGACTACCACGATTGTCTGTTGTCTATTTATTTATTTTTATTTATTTTGTTCTATCTATCTGCCCGCCCCCCACAGGTCAACAACCCAGACCTGACTAGGAAGGAGAGGGAGATGTGGAACATCCGTGTGCAGGGTCTGGTGCACCTGGGGGCCGTCTTAGTGGTGGACATCATGTTCCACTTCATGTACATCCTCACCATCCCCACCGATCTGAAACTGCTCAGGCACCTCTCAGACTGGGCCGTAGGTCTGTGGAGCGTCTTTGCAAGATCGGTCTTCGAAAGGGGTTATCGATTTCAGATTTCCATCGCTGATAGCGTTTAATAATTAATTGTGTTTTAATCGTCTTTGCTAAATAGGTTGATTTCAATGATTCATGTAACCGTCACCGTGTATGTAAATATGTACATATGTGTGTCTCACAGTCGGACTGGCGTACTCCAACCTGGTCTATGACTGGGTCAAAGCAGCTGTGATGTTTGGAGTCATAAACACAGTATCCAGACTGGACCATCTAGACCCGCCCCAACCCCCAAAATGCATCACCATGCTCTATGTGTTTGCTGAAACGTCAGTATACAAAACCCCCCTTTTGCTAGTTGAAAAGTGAACTTTTTCTGGATGTCTGTTTTTTTGTAAGGATATATACAGTACTGGTATCATATGCAAATGTATTCCTTGTTTTTCTTTACAGACACTTTGACAGAGGAATCAACGACTGGCTCTGCAAGTGAGTGTGTCAGAGTAACTTCTTACTGACTTCCTCCTCTTCATCTCCTTATGGGACATAAGGCTTCAACGAGCCTTCTCCATTGCATTCGGTCCTTAGCAGCATGCTACGCATGTCCCAGGTTCATCTGTTTCAGCTCTTTTGTCACAGCTCTGAGTCAGGTGGTTTTTGGGCCTCCCAGGTTGACTTTTGCCAGGTGGTAAACTTCTACATGTCCACATATAGACATTCTAAATCCTCAACTTGTATCTTGAAAGTATTCAATAGTATGCCCATTCTGTTGGGCAAGAGCTTCAGATGTAACACTAGTGCAGTACTTTTACTAATGCTTGTAATTCAGCATGTCACATGAAGCATCCTAGACTTCAGAGCTGTTTCACCCTCACTCTACAGATATGTATATGTATATGATATATCTACAGATATGTATATGACTACCTGGGAGGGAGGCATGACAACGTTGTGAACGAGCTGGTTGCAACACTGTGTACCTTTGGCGTCACCATTCTGTGGCTGGGGCCCTGCGAGGTGGTCCTGATCTGGGCCTTCTTTAACTGCTTCGGCCTGAACTTTGAGCTGTGGACCGCCAAGCTCTTCGCCATGGAACCATTCGCTTCCTTAGAGGTGAGTGTCAAATTTGACCGGTTTGTCTTAACTGCTTTTACATTAAGGCTTTTTACATTAACAAAGAATAGACACTGAAAATGGACTGGTTGTGGATGTGTGGGTGTGTATGGGGATGTTTTCCATCTGGTGGGTGAACATAATCTACGGTCACCCATTCATTTAAACCACTAAAGATTCAATGAACGTGGTGATCAGCAATTTGACATGTTCAAATGCCTAGTGTGGAGGATACCATAAGGCCTTGAGGCAATCAAATGTAAAACGCAATAATTATGATTGATGAAAGTTGTAAATCGGTCAGATTTAGAAGAGATGCCTTATGGGATTTATGAAATCAAATGTTTTGTAGGTTACAGTTACATAGCGGTACATACATTTAGCCCGCCGAAATGTTTTTTTTTATGGTTTATGTGTAAATGTTTACCCCCACAGATGGCTATGTCGGATTCCAAGTCTCGCCGAATTAGAGCTATCTTTAACACTTTCAACTTCTGGACAATTGTGCTTTACAACATCTTGGCCCTGAACAGTCTGGACTTCGCTAAGCTGGTTGCCAAGAGACTGTATCTGAAAGGTAACAACTTGAGACTGGTATTGCTGCTGCAGTAACATCTAAGTCACTGTAATAGGTGCAACTCTGGCATATATATATATCCATTGTAAAGAATGTAACTGTTACTTTCAACCATATTGACCATGGAGCCTCACCTGTGCCCACTCCTCTACTCCAGGCTTCCCTATAACCACCATCACCGTGATGTTTGTGACCTACTGCTTGGTTCAAGTGATAAAAGAGAGAGAGAGGAGACAGGCACTGATCGATGACCCTGACCCCATTCCCCCTCCTGCTCCCGTCCCTCCCCCCGCCCCTGCTGTCGCCCCCGCCACAACCACTGCTGCCACGGCCACACCTCCAACCATGCCTGCCCAGCCTGTGGTCGACCCCAGCAAGGAGAAAGCTGAGTAGAGATTTGACGCTCCCCATGTTTGTCAAGTCCGAAACTGTCTTTATGAGTCCTTGTTTCTGCTATGTGGTTAACCAAGTGGTTGACAAAGCAACAATTCATGGACAGGTTCAGTTTATCTTAACTTAACTGTACTTCATAGCAATGAAAGGTATCAGAAATGTGTACTGTAAACTAAGGTGTATAGGCAAGAGAGAATTGTAAGAATTGTATTCAGAGAACTGCATAGAACATTTACTGTACAGATCAACAGTGTTGTCATCGATATTAGATTTTATATCATGTTTTCAATGCAGGGTCTGTTTCTGTGCTGATCATGTAAAAGTGCCTTTATTGTAAATAAACTCTTCTGGTGTCTTGAGATACTGTACACACTGCTGCTGGGTGAAGACATGGTTTTAATTGTTGAGATGAGAAAATGGAGCACATGCACTCCTGTCCCAATGTAAAATGTACTGTACTGTACTGTACCAAAATATGAATATGAATATTAAAATATATTGATTGATAGATAAGTGAATCAGAGTTTTTTAGTCATTACTCATGGATTGTCCTAATACCAAAATGTGTCATTTTATTTCACTTTCATAGTATTTAGATATTAGATTCTAAATATATTGTATTTTTTTTAAAGGATGACAGTAATATAGCATTGTTAGCTGACAGATTTGGCTACTGTTATCAAGAAGAAGAATAGAATACTCTATTTTCCATGGCCACAACGTGTCGTCTTTTATAGTAACAGTGTGTCTCACTGTCAGTGATGACAACCACTCTGATAGGTTGGTGAGAGAGAGGTTGGTGAGAGAGAGGTTGGTGAGAGAGAGGTGGGTGAGGGAGAGCTCTAGCCTACTATAAATATGACTGATGATACATATGACTGAGGTGTGAGACCTGTGCTCATTAAAGGCTGTTTGGTGTGGGGTATTTCTGTATAGTTACATAAGCTGATTCCTCCTGTTCAACTCTGAAAGAATGTATCCACACTGGAAACACTTTTAACACTGTCCTCTGGAATGGAAGTGGCCGTGCCTGGCCTGAAACGTGCGTTTAGAACAGTAGAACAGGTGTGAGCTCTGGAAAATTTGATAACTCAACAACCAATGTTGATAGAGATAGGGTTGAGAATCAGCCTTCGATTGAGTTGGGATATTGTGATGTCTGAGATAAAGGTTTAGGGTAGATCATGACCCAGCATACTAACCTCAGGTCAAAGTTCAAAAGAAGAAATGAAACCCTGAAGAAGGCAGCTTGAAGCAAGAGTCTGCAGCTCTTTCTCTCTTTTAGAACAAAGCCCTGATTCAGTCCCGGCCCACCACCTGGGGGCACTCTACTAATAGACCCAGAGATCTAACACAGGGCCCCACATGACCCAGGGGGAACTCATCCCCCATGGACAGTGTGAGTCAGCTGTCCAAGCTGGGGAAGGAGGAGGCTGGTAAGGATGGGAGGGGGGTATTACATTTCGCATGTTCCAGAATGGATTCCGCAGCTCCACAGTGAGGGCTTAGGCTATAAATAACTCCTCACCAGTTGGAGTTCAATTGAAGGGTCGGGACAGCTGAGAAAGTCGTCCGCCCCCCTGAGTTCAGTGTGCATGGGCTAATACTAGACAGACCTTGCCCCTGCCTCCTCTTTCCTGGCTGGACAGTTAGAGAGCCTGAGCTCTGCTGTGGACAGAAGACCTACAAAGGACCAAGAAGGCACTTTGATCCTTCTATCAAGACCCCAGGAGGGCCCCTCACATTCACCACGATCGAACAGTGACCCCCCCGCCCCGGAACCATGGCTCTGCCCATAGACCCCACAGAGGAGCCCCGGATGTACCAGCAGACCCTCTTACAGGACGGCCTCTACGACCTGTTGGAGAACGACAAGCTGGTGGACTGTGTGCTGAAGATCAAAGGCAAGGAGTTTCCCTGCCACCGGCTGGTCCTGTGTGCCTGCAGCTCCTTCTTCCGGGCCATCTTCCTGTCCGACCTGGAGGAGAGCAAGAAGAGAGAGATTGTCCTGGAGGACGTAGAGCCTGGCGTCATGGGGCTGATCCTCAAGTACCTGTACACATCCAGCATCAACGTGACCGAGCAGAACGTCCAGGACATCTTCTCCGTGGCCAACATGTTCCAGATCCCCTCCATCTTCACCGTGTGTGTCTCCTTCCTCCAGAAGCGCCTCAGCCTCAGTAACTGCCTGGCCATCTTCCGCTTGGGCCTGATGCTGGATTGCCCTCGTCTGGCCGTCTCTGCCCGCAACTACGCCTGCGAGCGCTTTCAGCTCATCTCCCGTGACGAGGACTTCCTCCAGCTGGGGGCCAGCGAGCTGGCGGCCATCTTGATGCCGGACACCCTGAACGTGGAGACGGAGGAGGAGGTGTTTGAATCAGTGATGAAGTGGGTGGCCATTGACAAAGACGCCAGGTTGAAGGAGCTACCGGGTCTGCTGGACTGTGTGCGTCTCCGCCTGGTCCCCCAGGACTACCTGGCAGAGAAGGTGGAGAAGCACGAGTGGGTCCGCTCCAACCCCGAGATAGAGAAGAGGCTGCAACTGGTCAGGGATGCCCACAAAGGGAAGCTCCCAGAGGTCAAGAAAACCAAGAGTAAGAAATCACAGGACAAAAAGACAGAGGAGGACGGTGAGGCAGAGAAAGATGGGGAGGAGGAGGAAGAGGAGGAGGAGGAAGAGGCTCTACTTCCCGGCATCCTGAATGATAATATGCGATTTGGCATGTTCCTCAGGGACCTGATGTTTTTGGTCAGTGACACAGGTGCGGTGGCCTATGACCCCACAGGAAATGACTGCTATGTAGCGTCACTGTCCACTCAGGTCCCCAAGAACCATGCCAGCCTGGTCACCAAGGAGAACCAGATATTTGTGGCAGGAGGACTGTTCTACAATGAACTCGACAAGGAGGACCCACTCTGCTCCTATTTCCTACAGGTAGACTATCCAAGAATGGTGTCAATGCATTGTGGCATGTCTACAGTAACACACAAACTATATAGAAATGTCTATTTAAGTATATTGTATTGCTGTATGTCTGTAACTCCTGCATGACCAAGTAAACACACATGTATATTGTTTTCTGTGATACCACTATTTAAACCTTTAAGACTATATAAGACTATGTCATTGGGCTGTATCTACTAGATGTGATATCTACATGCATGTACTTCTCTGTACTGTCTGTGCTGTATGACAGCATGTAGACACCTCCTCTGTTCCCTTCTGACACTGATTTGACCTCTGCAACATCACAGTATGACCCAGTGAGTGCGGACTGGCTAGGGATGCCCCCCATCCCTTCTCCGCGCTTCCTGTTTGGGCTGGCCGAAGCTGCGAACTCCATCTTTGTGGTTGGAGGGAAGGAGCTGAAGGAGCAGGATGTCACACTGGACTCTGTCCTGGTTTACGATAGACAGTGAGTTGGAATTTGCAGTGCAACTACCAGAATGGGATGTTGATGGACTGTGAATATTCCTATGAATGAAGTACTCACAACCGAAAGGTGAAATGCAGTGATAGATACAGTATATCCTCACTGCAGAGGTTGATAGATAGATAGAAGAAGAAGCAAGAAGTCAAAAAAGAAGTCACTTGCTCTGAGATGAATGTCTTTTGAGTAAAGGCTCTGCCATGTTTCAGTGGCTGTATTTGTGTTCTAAGCAGCAAATACATACTGCAGTGTGTATGTTAGAGGGATGTGAATCACAGGGGCATAGATGTCTTGATGAGATCTAGTCATAATGAAACTGTCTAACAAGTAAATTCTATGTATTTCTCATGTCAAGATCTTTCAAATGGGGCGAGTCAGACCCCCTTCCATATCCAGTCTATGGCCATAGTACTGTGTCTCACGACGGACTCATCTATGTGATTGGAGGAAAAGGGGACGACAAGTGAGTCTTCAAAGTGACCTGGCATGACCATTACCAACTCTGTCATTATCATGTCCATTAAAGCATTCACTCTTTGGTCACTCCCGACACACTACTGCAAACTGCTACCAAATCACTCCGATTCACTAAAAGGAACATGTGATCTAATGCTGTTACACTTCTTCGCTATAGGAAATGCCTGAAGAGCATGTGTGCCTATGACGCGAGGCGATTTGAGTGGAAGGAGTTGGCCCCTATGAAACTGGCCCGCTCCCTGTGTGGTGCCACGGTCCATAAGGGCAAGATCTACGTGGCCGCAGGAGTCACTGATACTGGCCTGACCGACACCATAGAGATCTACGACGTCACCAGCAACAAGTGAGTGCAGCATTAACTCTGACGAGTGACATGATTCACCTTCACTTCCATCTCTTTTACAAGGCTATAATATATACAACCAGTCTGTTGAAGGCATACTTGTAAATGTTGTTTATCAGATGCCTTTTACCTGACCGTGGCGTACCTGTTTGTGTGTACGTGTGTGTGTGTGTGTGTGTGTGTGTGTGTGTGTGTTCCAGGTGGTCTGACTTCGGGGTGTTCCCCCAGGACCGTAGTTCCATGAGTCTGTCATCTGTGGCCGGGTCTCTGTATGCTGTGGGCGGCTTCGCCATGATGCCCATTGAGGACAAAGAAGAGATCCTCCCCAAAGAGATGAACGACATCTGGAGGTACACCGAAACACCGAACCATGCATTCCTCATGATGTGTGTTTGGTTACAATGGAAGCAATTTACCATGAGAGGGCGGGGGTTGTGGACTCATTTACCACCGGTACAGGGTTGTGGCACGAGGCGAAGCCGAGTAGGAAAACCCTGTACAGTGGTAAATGAGCCACCACATAATATAAAAAATAAATACACAGTTGTAACATTAAATTCATGTATTTACAATCATTAATCGTTTCAGAATACATATATCTGTCCGCCACAGAATATAGTCCCATAGACAAGATCAACCATTGCATTGTAGGTCAGCACAGGTGTTCTTAATCAGATTGATTGGGAGGCACATTGATACTGGAAATGCCATCTGAACAGTGGGTTGTTGAGATATTTACCACTGTTGCTAGCCAATCAGAATCCAGTATCCAAACATGCTGTTGTAGAATGTTGGTTTTGTTGACTTCTAGGTTATAAGATGATCACCGACAAGCAGCATGACCTGTATTGACACCGGCCTGTCCTTCTCTACAGGTACGACGAGGGGGAGAGGAAGTGGAACGGTGTTCTGAGAGAAATCCAGTACGCCTCAGGAGCCACCATCCTGGGTGTGCGTCTCAACACTCTGCGCCTTACCAAGATGTGATCCTAGCAGTGCCACCTGCTGGAAGGGCAGGACATTGCAGGGAATCCGATGGCCAATATCCAGCCAACACACAGCCTTGAAAACTGGAGTACAGCTACATCTAATGAGGCTTAGTGTTACTGTCACCAGGAGCAGTGTTGAAGGACTGCCTTATAAGGACGCCAGAACATGTATTGTAAATCAGAACAATTATTTGTATTATCTTTAATGATCTTGTTTTCTTTTCTACTAGGATGGACCTTGTGTTTGTTTGAGTTGACTTGGGCTAAGAGCTGTGGTATCATTTGTAGCCTAGGTCTTGCACCAGTTACAGATCCCGTTTTATATTTTATGCATATCACTCCAAATGAAATATTGTGGTGGTGGGGGGGGCATTTTAAACTGTAATAAAAAAATAACGTGTTTTACTGTTCATATATTGTTTGTGTTATTGTCTTCATTGTCTACAATTAATTCCCATTAAAAGACGGCTGAAACACAATAATGGTGAATCCCTATGGAAGCCAAATGACTGTTGCTGATCCAGTAGAGGGCAGTGCTGTGTAGTACTTCATGTCATCCAGTAGAGGGCATTGCTGTGTAGTACTTCACGTCATCCAGTAGAGGGCAGTGCTGTGTAGTACTTCATGTCATCCAGTAGAGGGCAGTGTTGTGTAGTACTTCATGTCATCCAGTAGAGGGCAGTGCTGTGTAGTACTGCATGTCATCCAGTAGAGGGCAGTGCTGTGTAGTACTTCCTGTCATCCAGTAGAGGGCAGTGCTGTGTAGTACTTCATGTCATCCAGTAGAGGGCAGTGCTGTGTAGTACTGCATGTCATCCAGTAGAGGGCAGTGCTGTGTAGTACTTCATGTTATCCAGTAGAGGGCAGTGCTGTGTAGTACTTACTGTCATCCAGTAGAGGGCAGTGCCGTTATTATTGTTCACAAGAGTAATGCCACCAAACAACAGTTGGAAGAATGATAGCATTGAAGCATATTAACATTAAGATACAAAAGACAGAAGTGATGGATAAAAACATAACCATTGTTTATCAGTAACAGCTACAGGTCTTCATTGAAATAAGCACACAAGACATATTAGTTTGGAATAATATATCTATATTGTTTAATATTGAAATTATTTTTTATTATGCTCTCCTGTGTTACAGACAACACTAACCGATACTATAAATGACAGAAAAGACAGTCTAATGTTGTTAGCACCTCTAGACACTATTGTCCATGTATTGTTTTAGTATTCAGTTTATATAGTCGACAACTACTGTCTACACATGGCCTATGTACACAATAATTAACTATAAGACATTGTGTTTACATTGTAAAGTATATAATCAACAAAATGACAGAAACATATGATTGGTTTAATACAGCTGCAGGATGGAGAAGGGGGAACCGGGGAAACCCTTAAGTGCTAGGAGAAAATGCTATTACGTCTTTTATTTGAGATTAACATTGGTTTCTATGATAACTAGGACTTTCATTGCTCAAAATGGAAAACTCAACATTGACAAGAAGTTTACTAGACCAACTGACCAACCTGTGCAAAATCACACAAACAACTTCGCTTTCTGAAACATTTGATTTAAAATTCAATTTTCTTACCCAACATTTCGGCAGGATAAAAACAACTACGTTTTCCCGCTTAAGAACATTTTCCTAGCTTTCTTCTACCTTTTTACATCAACAATTCTCCTTAAAATATTTCTGTTCAACAGCCAGAGGGAACATAACTAAGAATGGCTAAACATTGAACATTTACATCGAAATTCAAAAACACTTTTCTTCGAGTTGAAGAAGGCCACAGAATCGATCCTATGGATAAACAACCCCTCTAGCAGCTAAACCCAAGAACTACAAGTCCCAACAGGGACACAGACTTGGCTTTACAAACACTCTCTGCCCCCTCCAAAAAATCATTCACAAGTTTTATTTGTGACAAACATTAGCTTTTTAAGCAGTTACTTATCTATTTCAACCTACTCTCATTTAAGGACACGAGCAGGTCCATCTTTGCCTCAATGAACACAACACTTTGGCTGGTAGCCTACTGTTGCCTTTTTGGGGGAATTTGGCCATTGATAGTTAAACAACAATGAAACTATCTGCGATGAAAATAAGAAACCTTACCAAGGGCCTTTCAATTTCCATTCTCTTTTACCTTTCTCTCTCTTCTGCTGCCCTTTGAATATGTCATTCTAGACCAATTAGCATCCTATATATGTGTAAAGTGCTCACAAAAAAGTTGGTTTTAAAGAGGGCAACCACCAAGTGGCATTTCTATGCCACTTGTGTTAATAAACACAATGTAACTAATAAAACCATTTCAGACCATGCACTTCCTGTAGGTCCAATACTGAGAACCCCTATCTTAACATTATGGCAACCGAGAGCAACATCCCCTTCTACAGTATATCAAGACATCGATTAAGAGAACCATATGAAAGACCAATCACATCAAGAGACCAATCAATCAAGAAGGGAGTTATGTGCTCAGAGGGAAGTGGCACAGACACTTAATAAAGAGAGACATGGAAGGCCTGGCAGGTATACGAGACTAGTCTGACTCTGGGGTGTGATACTGGCTGCAGCTCGCCACCCAGCCTCAACGGGCCAGGTCAGAGCCGTCTATAGAGATGTCCATATTGCACATATACAATATATGTACAGTAGACGTACAACAGGGGAGGCTAGTGAAGGTAAAAATGGGAGGACAAGGCTGGTTGTAAATGCATGGAAAGGAATCAAATGTTTGATAGCCAGTCCTGATTCCATTCCATCCATTCCAATAAGCCTTGGGCCTCTGATTTCTACCTCCACCAGCCTAGATAGCCTCCATCTGTTCAACCCAGAATAGTATACTCCCTCAGACCCTGTTCTTCACACTGTAGTCACATGGGAACCTGCTCATTGGGAAGATGGAGGACAGATGGACATCACTCTTTGGCTGCACGGTGCCAGGCATGGATCAGTTTCCTGGTTGTTCTGGTTAAACAACAATGTAAAGTGCAGTCTACTTGTACAGTACTGCCAAATATGTCTTTCTAGGTCTCATTTTGGCCCTCCATCAATATCTCTAGTTATGTCACAAAGACTGTTTCATGAAACAAATTCTGGATACTGACATTGTCGTTTAGAATAGCTAAAATTCTACTTCTTGTCCTCACTAATAATTTTAGGAATATCAACATTCTGTTGAACAAAAAATGGCATTTCTAGGCTTTAGCTTGTATGTCGTTTTCAAGGTTAATATTGATGACACTTATGGTGTGGAAAGAAATATTCTCTACCAATTCAATAAACACTATCTGTTTCTAATTTCTATCTACATGTCCCCATTATAATAAGTGTGGCAACCTAATTCAAAGTGCTTATATCAGTAGTATTACTACCACTCCTCCCTTACCAATACCTTCCAACACTATCAATAACAAAACATTCAATGCCATGGCATATCCATTCCATCTACAAACTTAAGGCAAATCTGATTGAGTATCACATCAGCACGTTTCCAATTTCCTCACAATTGTCTATCGCCTCTGAACATTTCAAAACAGTCACATAGGAAAGTACTCGATTGTACTTGATTGTATCCTTTTCAAATGTCTTCACCTTTTCTCTGTGATCCCCAATATAAACATGGTTTTCAGGTTAGATTTATTTTATATATATCTCCTCAGCTGATGTAACAGTCTTTCTCCATGCGATTGATAATACACTCTGGAGAACTTGGGTATCAGAGTTGGGGCAATATTAATCAGTAATAGATCAGATAACATTTTCGAAAGTCAAAACTGGGGAATGTAGTTCGCTATGATGCCACAAGGGGGCCAAAGCCCTCACAGAGCTGTGCAGGATTGAGGGGCTAAAACCTAAGAGTCAATACAACAAGAAGTGACCCTGGGCCTCGGGCTCATCGCCCACTAAGGCCCAATGCTTTCAGCACAGCCAACACATGCCATTCAAGGTAGAACAAATCAACAAAAGAAAAAAAAACGACCACAGCGCAAACTTTCTAATTGATAGGGCAGTCTCAAACTGGACCCCGTTTCAAAGCAGCAAATCAAGAATAAAATGAGTTTTTAGTTTTTTTTTACACATTAAGAAACAGAAGCATAAAAAGTACCATAAAAAAACAAAACATGGTTGACCAATTGCGTGGCTCCTACCATTTCACCATGGGAATTCAAATGTACATAGTTGGGGTGAACTATTACATAGGCTACAATATGATAAGGTGCGTAAGCTATTCCTTTTAAGAAATGAATCATTTTACAGCTTATTACAGTTACAAAAGCTTATCCACACTTCCGACAACTTTCATTCGTACCAACCGACACACAAACAGGAGTTTGTAGACTCTCATCTGAATGTAAACATAGGGAACTGATCACAGACAAGGACTAAGGATACATCTTACAATATATACAGGCTGTGTCTACAGAATACATACATCCATATAGTGTACGATAGGGAGTACAATACTGCTTCAGTACTGCTTCTATTAACCTATTTGCATATGAAAAATTAATCAGCCCAATTCAATGGACTCTCAAAAGTTTTTGTGATCAGGTTCCATTTACAATTTCATAAATCACCCTCTTAAAAGCATAACATCTCAGTATGACAGTTGTCAAAAGTGCACGTAAGGCCGAAGATTGTGCATTTAAGGGGTACAATACACTTATGACTGCTTCTCAGCAACATTTATAGACCACCAAAACATTTTCAAAGAAGCCCCTTTTATATGGAATCCCGTCTCCTTTTGGATCTTTCACAAACAATCCATGTGTAGATAATACATTTGTTGAGGTTATATTTTTTCTTATAGATATTTTGTATAACGGACAAAATGAGCTAGAAAGCCGTCTTCTGAATTCCTAATATTGGACAGTAAGGAGGGGAGGAGAAATGTGCTATACTTTGTGTGGAACGATGATGTGCACGACGCGTGACGCACGGAATCTTATCCAGCTGGACAGAGAAGTACCACTGAATCACCTCAACGGGCCGTATTACTTCAGAACCAGATCAAGAAGACAGTGATTGCTTAACATAAGCAGAAGACAAGAGCAGTTAACAAACTTCCTCTCCACCTCTCTACTTTGGGAATCTCAATGGGTGGCTGAATGTGAATTTGAGTGTCACTACTGATTCCGTATCCTTCATAGCACCTTTACTCAACCCCACCTCCCCCCCCCCCGCCACACACACACACACACACACACACACACACACACACACACACACACACACACACATATACACGTACACATATATATCATCATCATCATCATCATCATCATCATCATCATCATCATCATCACACACACCGTACTGCATTCTCCAGTGCTCTGCACAATGGGACTGCCTTGTCACAATCTCTCAGAAAGCCTTTCAGACGGCATTACATGCCACATATTACACAAACCATCACAATAAAAAGCAAACGCACAATTAAGAGCACATCTTAAATATCAATAGGGTTAGAAATAAGGTGCAGGACTGATTATAAATGCTGTATAATATCTAACAATAGCATGTGAGCTCACAGGATTTGGTTATTACGACGCCATACACATGTTTAGAGACAATATCAGCATTTGGTTATCGCTGGAACAGATCAGAAACACTACAACTTGAGTAATTGGCAAAGAGAGAGGGAACAAAACAGAAAAAAAGGTTTCTCTTCATACTGTAGATCTGTTCTACAAAAGCAGCCTTGGTTTGGCTGGTGACCTGTGAGCGGCTAAGTTGAGAACTTTGTGTCCTTCAGCTCCTTCTGAGCCCCTCTCTCAGCAGCAGAGGAAGTGAAGGAGAGACACAGCAGACGGATCACACATCCTAATGAAGGGAGAGGAGAGGAGAGGAGAGGGGAGGAGAGGAGAGGAGAGGGGAGGAGAGGAGAGGAGAGGGGAGGAAAGGAGAGGAGAGGAAAGGAAAGGAGAGGAGAGGAGAGGAGAGGAGAGGGGAGGAGAGGAGAGGAGAGGAGAGGGGAGGAGAGGAGAGGAGAGGAGAGGAGAGGAAAGGAGAGGAGAGGAGAGGAGAGGAGAGGAGAGGAAAGGAGAGGAGAGGAGAGGAGAGGAAAGGAAAGGAGAGGAGAGGAGAGGAGAGGAGAGGAAAGGAGAGGAGAGGAGAGGAGAGGAGAGGAGAGGAGAGGAGAGGAGAGGAAAGGGGAGGAGAGGAGAGGAGAGGAGAGGAGAGGAGAGGAGAGGAAAGGAGAGGAGAGGAGAGGAGAGGAGAGGAGAGGAGAGGAAAGGAAAGGAGAGGAGAGGAGAGGAGAGGAGAGGAGAGGAGAGGAAAGGAGAGGAGAGGAGAGGAGAGGAGAGGAGAGGAGAGGAGAGGAGAGGAGAGGAAAGGAGAGGAGAGGAGAGGAGAGGAGAGGAGAGGAGAGGAGAGGAAAGGAAAGGAGAGGAGAGGAGAGGAGAGGAGAGGAGAGGAGAGGAGAGGAGAGGAGAGGAGAGGAGAGGAGAGGAGAGGAGGCAGAGAGAGGCAGAGAGACACCGCTCAGCTGGAGATGGTCTCGCACCACAGCTCTCCATCAGGGGAGGAAGGTAAACATTTCCTGCAGGAGCCCTAAACTGCAGAGAGAACTTTTTCCGCACAGGACACCCAGAATGCTCTGTCATGGCAACCCCAACGCAGGGAAGAGCTTACAAACCTCTCAGAGACAGATCTAGTTAAAATAGAGGAGGGATCTAACCAAGATTACATTGTGCTACAAGCTGGGTCTTATTTAAATGTGTGTGGCTTATGGAAAAACCCAACGAAATACCACAACAGATGTCAAAAGAACAAGATAACACGATGAGAACATATTCTTCTGGAATCAGAGGTTAATTATTAACAACAGAGTAAAAAATAGCTATTTTTCATATGGTAGGTGTATGCATTTATATGTCACAAGAAGCCTCCGTGTAAGCTGTGAACTCCTCACACTGCAAGACTATACGTAGGGGCCGTGGTCCTTGTACTGCAGTAACGCTTCCTCCTCACACACCTCACCGGTGTGTTTCACAAGTCTCTCGTAGCAGAGCGCTTCACTGGGGTTTAGGTTTCAAGAAGACAACAAACAACAAAGTGCACTAGTTGCTACTGAAATCCATTAGTTGTTGGAGTTCATCCTACCAGCAGAGAACAGGGGAGGGGGTGGGGGTAAGTGGGGGGATGGAGGCAGCCCCCCCATGGAGTGGAGGAGTGGGAGTGAGAGGGGGGAGGCATGGTGGGGATGCGGACTGGGCGTGGAAATGGGCGTGGTCACGGACGTAGCGGGGAGCACCGCCCCCAGCGCCACCTGACCGATCGCAGCAGAGTCCACGGCGGCGGGCGGGATGATGGCGTGGTCCAGGCCGAGGGGGTCGCCGTCGGCAACCATGGGGTTGCTCACCCGGAAGCACTTCTCCTTGTGGGCCTTGAGCATGTTGGAGAAGCGGAAGCGCTGGCCACACACCTCGCAGGGGTAGGGCTTCTCGCCCGTGTGGGTGCGGCGGTGGCGCTTCATGTTGGGTCGGCTGGTGAAGCTCTTCCCACAGATCTCACAGATGTACGGCTTCTCACCTGCAGGCGGTGGGGGGGGAGGGTCAGGGTCAGGCACATCTTGTGTTCTAGTCGACAGCAAAGTTATCCGAGTTCTTATTTACATGAATGTTGAAATCCCCGATCAATAGAATTCTGCCCAAGCGAATGATGGAACGCTAGGAAGTCACCAAATTCAGCTAGGAAGGAGCTTTTTCTGCCAGGAGGGCGGTAGATTAGCACACAGTGAAAGGGATTTGTACGACCAGTTTTGTACAGAGTTCACCAAATGACCTTCCACAAACTCCATAGGACATTTCGTCCTTCGTCTACACACATGAACATGATATGGGGGCTTCTACCTACAAATTGCATTACAGTAGACCTCCCGAATTTATAGATACTGTATATACAGGGTTCCCACACCTTCTGAAACATCACATTCAAGCACCTTTCAAGAACTTTCAAGACTTCGGTTTGCTCAAATTCAAGGACCCAACACGGCATAGTTTGAGACAGATCTAGATGAGAATTTATATAATACGAACTATCCGCTCACAGACAACAATTAAAAAGAGAGGCTTGATTGTGTGAACACTAGATGGTCTCTTGCCTTCTCTACCACAGCGCAGCAAAACAATATATTGTGAAATCTGTTTAAAGTTAAGCAATACAGAGACTTATTTACTAGTTGACGAGCTAAGTAAAAAAAAAAAAGTATATATATATTTTTTTTTTAAAAATTGAGAGAGAAAGAGAGGGGAATTCAAGCACTTTCAATGACCCATGTCTAATTTCAAAAACAAGACTCCTTGATTTAGTTTTTCTTCTCAAATTCACAAACTTTCAAGGATTTCAAGGACCCGTGGGAACCCTGTATATAGTTGCATCCCCAAACACAGATTATGCAGATTATACTTGGTTGGCCTCACCAGTGTGAGTCTTCATGTGCTCGTCAAAGTACTGCTTCATGTTGAAGTCCTTGCCACACCACTGGCACATGAACTGCTTGTGTCCGATGTGGATGCTCATGTGGGAGCGGAGCTGGTACTTATACTGGAAACGCTCGCTGCAGTTCTGAAACACACACGTGCACACACACACACACACGTACACACACACACACACACACACACATGTGCACACACACACACACGTACACGTACACGTACACACACACATACACACACACACACGCACACGCACACGTACACGTACACGTACATGCACACACACACACACACACACACACACACACACACACAGACACTATAGATTCCTCCTTTGATAAGTATATAGTAAGTATTTGTACATAGAGATGGTTATTAAGGGGGTCCTACCTCACACTTGAAGGGTTTCTCTCCAGAGTGCTGGAGGGAGTGAACCTTGAGGGACATGCTGCGCTTGAACGACTTCCCACACGTCTCACAGGTGAACGGCATGTCCTTGGTATGGGCTACAGAGAGACACATAGGAAATGTTCATAATAATAATAATAATAATAATAATAATAGTAATAATACATTAGACTTATATAGCGCTTTTCTAGACACTCAAAGACGCTTTACAAACTGAAAAGATTGAGTAGTAATAATAAAAAGAAACAAAAAGAATAAATAAAAGAAAGTATAGGGCTCTAATACATTTTTAGATTACTCCATCTAAATCTAAGTGTCTTTGTAGGACAATCTACTCTGTATACTGCAATTACACCTAGATTTCAGGTGGACAAGCAACGCCAGTGTCCTCTCTCGACCGGCATTTTAAAAAAAAGAGTTACACAGAACAGAACATTTGAACGCGATGGAACACATTGGATAAATAACAGAAGAACATGCCATGAATATCCTCCACAACTACCACCACCGTACAGTACCACTTCAAGTACACCTCTCTCTACAATACTCTCCATATATGTTTTTAACAGTCTATTGTGCTACTCAGTTCCTCATGCTCACTAACTGCCAGTATTGGAGGACAATGTAAAATCGCTAATCTAACAGGAAGTAGTTCCAGGATAAGCAATTTCCTGTCCTGTGTCCAGGGAGACTAAACAATAGTTTCTGTGTCTGGACATTCGTAACTCTTGTAACAGGCTTGGGAAAAGGTCAGCGACGCTACCACTAATGAACCTACATAAAACTCTTTCACAGCCTGATCTTGGGAGACACAAGTCTGTGGTAGGAGTTAGCGTCGTCAGGGACAACCCACAGGGCTGGTGGGACAATTCCACCGTGAGCTATCCCAGCAGCCCTCAAAGGCACTCACCGACCATGTGCTTCCTGACGTGGGCCATGGTGTAGAACTTCTTCTCACAGATCTCACAGGAGAACTTCTTCTCAGCGTAGCCGTGGACGATCTTGTTATGCTCGTGGAGGGACCACAGCTTTTTGAAGGCCTTGCCACAGGTGACGCACTGAAACACAGAGGCAGAGTGAAAAGGACAGCACAGAAAAGCGAATAGCGTTTACCTATCACCTATCCGGACCAAGCTCCGGACCTGGGGTGATAGGGCCTTTTCAGCCACAGCCCCCGTCCCTCTGGAACGCCCTCCCCAACCACATCAGACAGGCCAACACCCTCCCAACCTTTAAGGCCCTCAAAACCCACCTCTTCAAGCTCGCCTTCACCAGTTAACCCTCTCCCCCTCCCCTTCCCATGTGTCCCCAGCACTGCCTTAATTAGGCCCCTATACTTTCTTTTGTTTTATTTTTTGTTTCTTTTTATTATTACTACTCGATCTTTTCAGTTTGTAAAGCGTCTTTGAGTGTCTAGAAAAGCGCTATATAAGTCTAATGTATTATTATTATTATTATTATTATTATTATTATTATTATTATTATTATTATTATTATTATTACAACTTCTCGAGCCTTATAGAGACAGGGATGGTACTTGAATAATATTGATCAGAAAAGTAGGGATATGTAATTAAAAGTAGTAGGGAAAAGAGGATAACACCTTCCCCTACAGTATGTTACATTCAATGATGCTCACTAAATAAATACAATCAAAACACTCAGGGCAAATTGAGTACACTTTTACGGTTTATTTTATGGTCTGACTGTAATTACACTCAGCGGAGGTAAATATCTAAACTAACTTCATGATTTGCAACCGCTTTAATTAAATTCAGTCAGGACATTTAATGGTAATACATTTAAGCTTGGCATACTTGGATGGCTTGGGTCTGTAGAGCTCTCTGCCTGGAGTTAGATCCCAACATACAAGTCATCAAATATGGCATGGAGCCCATGACTTCTCAACCCCCCGTAGTTAGGCTACCTACAGAGAAACCCAGTGGGTGGAGGCTGGGGGGCTGGGGGGGGATGACCACACCAAAACCTACTCTCAGTACAACCGTGTCACAACTGCTATGGAGGAGCGTGAACTTGCCTTGTCTCCTGAGACATCTACTACCCCCAGCACTGCGTCTCCTGAAGACACCCGCTTTTCCCCTTTACTGTGTCCCCTAAAACTTCTATTGCCCCCCTTGTACTGTTTCTCTGTTTCTCCTGTGTCTATATATATATATTTTTCAAATTAAAATAAAGTCTAGGTTTAGAATAAGGTGATAGAAGAAGGTTTTTCCTTCTATCACAGAGACTGCCAATGGCTCCGGGCCTGAGCTGGATTACTCTTCCTGCTACGACTGGTGGATTGATGATTCACTTGCTTAGTCAAATGTAATGATTTTAAGTCGCTTTGGAATAAGGCGTCTGCTAAATGCCCAAAATGTCAATGTAAATGTTTTTAAGCCTCTGTCCCTTGAACATGTAATGGTGCTGGTGCGTACGTGTTGTGTGTGTGCGTACGTGTTGTGTGTGTGCGTACGTGTTGTGTGTGTGCGTACATGTTGTGTGTGTGCGTACGTGTTGTGTGTGTGTGTACGTGTTGTGTGTGTGCGTATGTGTTGTGTGTGTGCGTACGTGTGAACCAGCTGTGAACCAACCTCTTCACCTGGACAGCTGCGCTGTTGACTTCCAGTGCCCTGGCTGAACTAACACTATGGTCCATTTAATAAAGGAATAATAAAAAACAAAAACGTGGGCTACTATCATCATGAGCGCAATCTACTGAGAGCTGTGTATGTGTATTACATGATGATTAATAGCCACTATTCTCTCCATATCAATCTGGATGCTATTAAAAAAGGAATCAGGAAATGACTTGGCAAAACCACAGCAGGGATCCATCTGTTGCAAATAGGAGCGCATTAGAGGGGATGCCACATATTTATGTCATACCTCAAACAAGACTAGACCAATTTAAAAGTCATTAGGACAAATGAATTGGGGCTATAGAAAAGTGAGAGATGACTTTGAAAGTGATTTATAAAAGGCCTACTGTATGTTTTTAATCCAGCCAATTTTGGAAGTTGTATGGCGGATTGGCTGCGGTATGGAGGTGTCTCTTAATGGTAAATATACCTTATAATATCATCATCATCATCATCATCATCATCACCACCTCCACCTCCACCACCACCTTCATCATCGTCACACCTGCCGTGGGTTTGTTTACCTGTATGCTCTTCTCACAGTTGGTCTGGTGGTGTAACAGCAGTTCGCTCTCCAGCAGGAAGCGTTTGCCGCACTTGTTGCAGATCTGCATGCGGTTGTGCGTCACGTTCATGTGCTTCTCCAGGTACCAGCGGTTGTTGAAGACGCGGGGACACTTCTTACACGGGAAGTGTTGC
>NC_137692.1:6448683-6576183 GCF_963989245.1 Nansenia antarctica | reverse complement strand
GTACTGAGCTAGAGCCACAGGCGGCGGCTCACAGCGCTGAGGTCACACACTGCGCCGTGCCCTGCCCATGTTTCTCCCTCAGTAGGATGACAGTAACATCAGATGTTACCCATGACGCAGCTAACTATTCTAACCTTCATTATCAAGTTGCTACTGCAAGTGCGCCACATGCGAGTGGAGCGGGTTTCTCAGTCGTGTAAGTCCACGCTCCTTTAACCACAGAGTACAGAGTGGTCCCAGTTGGGGTCCCATGTGACGTAGATGTACTTGTATGTACAACGGAGAGTTACTCAGGGTTGGGCAGATGTCAGGACAGGGCTAACCTCGTCCCTGGGCTGTTGCACACAGCACATAAAAGCCTGGAATAACAACCACTCAAAACTGGCCTTCACTGAGTAATGTATTTGTCATTATTTGATATTAGTGAATCACACGACTGCGAGGTTTGGTTCCAGATCAGAAACGTGTGATGGGAGGGTGGGAGAGGATTGATGGAAGGTAAAGCCAATAGCTATGCACAGAACTCGAGTTGAGGGGGGTGAGGGGGGATGGCATCCTTCCCTGTAATAAAAACTGTCAAAATCATCCCCCTTCTAAAACTGCCATCTGCCCTTTCCATCCCCTTTATGTCATTTCATCAATGAACATGGTGTTACTGCTATTTCAACATTTAGTTTTGCGCATATTGAGTAAAATACTGTGGGCGAGGGGGGGGGGGGGCACGCACACATGCAATGACATTCTTACCAAGTCACTGACACTGAAGTCACTGACGCTGAGGGGATTCTAAAATTATCCCCATATGATAAAATCCACCGTCCCCCCTGACTTCCTTTTACAACTTGAGTACTGGCTACGCATCAGGAGTTTTAAAACATTTTGTATTGAGTAAACGAATGCCAAGGTTGACGCATTGGTCCACCAAAACATCCAAGCATATTGGATGAAAGTGTCTGGGAACAAGATTAGGGATGGGCACAAGAACAGAGAACAGACCTCCTGGTCTGTACATTCTGAAGCAACGTGTAGAAATGTGTTATACTAGTGTGAATGTCTCTATTCATCCTGAACATTTTAATGTCAGAGCTCAACCAGTTTTTAGAAAAGGTTTTAAAGGCTGTGAAATCAAGATAGTTCTGTGTAAAAGAACCCATGAAGACACAAATGTGAAATTCATCAGAGCATCAAATTGGGTGACAAATGAAATCTCAGAGTGTATATTTTGGGGAAATTAAGTGAGAAATTACTTTCTTAACCATCTTCCATCAAAAGAATACGGCTTTGACTTCTTATCCAACGTATGGAAAAGCGTCATCAAAACATCTATCAGAAAAGGTCTTAGGAGAAGATCAAACCTCAGTATAATCAACTAATATCAACACTTATATTTCATGTAAGAAAACTTTCCCAGTCTTTGGGTCATTCTGTTACCAAAAAACCCACATACTGTACAAATGTCTCAGGAAGAGTGAGGACAATACAAATGAACAAAAGTAAGAAGTATATGTAGATCTACCAAATAATTGTAGGGTTTTTACTGATATCAATTTAGTTTAGGAATTAAAAGTGATAAAAAAGGTATATTCTGTTAACAAATCTGTAACAGAAGTACTGAAAGTGAATTGGCTACATTCACTTATTGTACAGGTTGTACAGAACCTACATTTAAGCGTTATGGAACGAGAAGCCGTGGTATATCGTGGATATCGGCACAGCTAGCGTGGTGGTTAGGTACGACGCAAAGCAGAGTGCTGTTACCCCCCTAGCTGTGCCGATATCCACGTTATACCACGGCTTCGAGTTCCATAAAGCTTTTATACAACGGTTACCACATTTATCTATCAATTATATTTCACAAAAGAAAGACAAGACACACTTTTAATTAATGTATTTTACTGGAACTATATTATTGTAAGTGTATTCACCCGCTGAACAGTTGTTTATCTGCTGCTAAGCAACGGTAAGAATGTAACTTCGATAACGGTAATACTGTATATACAAACGCGGGGTAATATGAAAAGATGTGTCAACATTCCATTTAGCCGTGCATATGTCATGGATATCGGCACGGCTGGAACGCAAACTGACCAATAGAGACAATGGACCTGATCTATCCGTTGTATAAAATCTGGATTATTCAGTTGTCCCTGTCCCTTAAGTGAATATCGGAGGGGGGGGGGAGGGGTGGTGTGGAATTGTGGTGTGGAATTGCCATAAATCTTGCTATGAAAATATATTGCTATAATAATAATAACAATAATAATAATAATAATAATAACTTTATTTGTATAGCGCTTTTCCTGCAAACGTTGCAGCTCAAAGTGCTTTAATTGTGTGCTAGAAGTGCTAGAAGCCACTCCACCTGGCCAACACTGGGGACGCACCTTGATTCAATAGGAAATGTTCTCTCAGTACAGCAAAGGAAGCACAGGGTACACCTCAAGGACATGGTCTTGACTGTGCAATAGAATTCATAGGAAAAACAAGATTTATGGGATAGGATAATTAGATCCTGCAGGGAGATATGGCCCCGTTTGACAATGCAAAAATGCAGCATAGTGTCAAAGGAAATCGTATTACTCCCAATACATGGAATAGCATTCAGCACTAATTGAACCATGTCCATTAACAGATGGAGATATTTCAGGCTGGAAAGCTTTCTGGGCATCTGGCAAATCTGGTAAATAATGTCATATTTGGTATAGGCATCCGTGTAGCTCATCCACAAAACATCTGTTAGCTCAACTGGGTCAAATTGTGAATATTTCTTATTACAACCAAGCGTCTTAACAACTGCTCTTACACTTACACAGTCATGTCAACTACTATCAAGTACTATTCCCACCTTCCACCCATCCAATCAGTTATCTGGAGAGAGGGTAATTTGACTGGGGGTAATCTGAAGGTGATGAGTTGGACTAGGTGTGTAGAGTAACATTAGCGATCAACGTGAGATCTTAACACATTTCCATCTATATGTTAATGCAACCACAGGTGACAACCCAATCTACAATTGATATGTGTTTACTGGAGCACGAAATTGGGATGCATAAACAATAACAGGATCAGAACTCTCTCCGACACAGAGTCTCGCCTCAACTCGACAACCAACACCAAACAGTCACCATCTGAAGGCACGGGCAGGCAGGCAGTTGCCTTGACAGCCAAATTGGCCGGGCCCTTATTTCGTGACTACTGTATCACCCGTTGGTAAACTGAAGTCTCCCTGATCGATACAGCCGGCCTGGGAACAGAGCAGGCCGACCGGCCGTCGGAGAAGAAGACATCAATCACTGAGCGGCCCTGGAATGACGGGGGACAGAGGTTGAATAATCAAAGGTGCCGACTGGCGGAGCCGCCTCGGAGGGTAGAGCGTCCGCACTGAAGCCCTGCCAGGAGGCCTGTGTCTGGGCCAATCAGCTCCGAGAGGAAGCGCTGAGTCAGGAGGCCCGGCCAAGAGGAAACAACACATGGAGCTTATACTCCACACACTACACACACTACACACACTACACACACTACACACACTACACACACTACACACACTACACACACTACACACACTACACACACTACACACACTACACACACTACACACACTACACACACTACACACACTTCACACACTACACACACTTCACACACTACACACACTACACACACTACACACACTACACACACTACACACACTACACACACACACACTGCTCAGAACCCACACACCCCACTCAACACACACACGGTTCCTATCCCAACACATACTGACCCTAACATGAAACATATCAACCTCCTAATGCGTGACACACACTGCTCTGAACACAGAGCAGACCGAACTCATCACACACACACACACCCTGATGTCCCTGATATAAAACACATCAACCTAAAGCAAGAAACGCGCACACACACACACACACACACACACACACACACACACACACACACACACACACACACACACACACACAGCTCAAGACAGGCAAGAGACAGAGCAAATGCAACGTACTGTAAACCCCCCAGCACAAACGCAAACATGCAGCCTGCACACAAAGCAAAACACACACCCATGCCAACTGTCCTAAACTTAGACACACCCACTAAGGCAGGACGCAAACACACACCACCGTCCACAGACGGGACCAACATGTCACAAAAGCTCCTCACCAGAGAAGAAGCCAACACAATCCTGATCTCCCACAGACAAAAGAACAATATGATGTCTAGTCAAGGGAGAGACAGACAAAGACACAGGCTACCCAGGGGGTATTACAGAGATAGAACAAAGATATCTTCATTATACTCTTTCATACAACGACACAAGGAAAGTAGCTAATAAAAGACTCCAAAGAGTTGCTTATCTGCACAATCTCTCTGGTGTGATAATAAAGCTGGAGTGGAGTGAACTGATACGCTTGATGAGAAGGTCAACAAGGACACTGAGGAACTACTCGATGGACATCCGTTTTATGTTCCGACCTATCAATGGACAGCTGAGGGCTATTGAAATGTAAAGAGCAAAATGACATCTGATTGGTTTTTAGTGCATTCCGGTTTCTAGTGCATCTAGTAACTATGACAATCAGTGTCTGATAACCAGTGGCTGTAGCAGCATGATACATAAGATTAACACCTCAACATGTATTCAAACCATTCAACGTTATGTGCAATTCAAAATGCCACTTATAGTGGCATCACAACTTGGCGGACCCTACGTTCCTTAGCATTAACTATCCTCAGTTAAAATACAGTGGAAACTCTTGCCCATCTGTTTTAAATCTTCTCTAATTCTCTCTTACTGGCCCAATTTCTGCTGAAAGCCCCTTGAATACCCCGGGAGGGAACATATTTATCTCATTTGATGATATCTCCTGGATCCTAAACCCCCCCCCCCCTAAAAAGCTGCTATCAAATAGTTGGTCAGGTTTCAGTAGGACTCTGTATTTGTTTATTTTGATGAGTGTTTAGCCAAATTTTTTTCACAAATAGGAAAAGAGTCTGACAAACAGGACATCTAAGAGTGAAAACATTTGAATCAACTGCCACCACCAAGTAGATCACACCGAGGTAGACCTTCCAAAACGCTTAGACTGGACTGATCAAAATGTACAGAAAAAATAGTACAAAAGATCTGTCTTCATACTTCGTACACTTCATACTCACTCATCCCATGTAGGGACGAGAACAAAAAGGAAGTGAATAATTCTAGGAACTCAGAGCGGTCAACCTTGGAGACTGGAAGGGCTTGTCTTGAGTTCTTAATCTCTGGGGACATAAATTAGCAGCACCTATGGTTTCAGTTTCCAAGGAGAGCGACTTCCTAGTGGGGGCCGGAGATGTCTGTCGGAGTTTGTTGCTCAGTGCTGGAATGGCTGCACTTGTCACAAGGACTAAAGCCAGCCCCTCGCTCAGCACGGAGAGACAGAGAAGCCTCAAAGTCAAGGGTGGGTAGGAATGCCCTGAATAGGCAGTTACGTAAAACTCTCAGCACCCTGCTATGATGGGCCACAGAGAAAAGAGGCACTCAAGATCTGAAGTGTACCTGATAGATGTATTGTACAGCATCTCATTTAGGGGATTTCAAGGTCCAGTATTTATTTAAGATATTTTGAGTAGCTACATGCTTTAAATATAATATCTAATATTTTTTTTTAAACTGTTCCACGCAAACATTTAAATGTCCATAACACCCCAGTTGTCAAGTATACTAAGCTTCTATGTACACATCTTATGGTCTCTTCAGCAATATTTTTTGCTGAACCTTTGCAACAAACTATAATGTTACAGCATAGGACAAGAACTATGAATATCTTCCATTGATGGAAAAAAACAGTACACATACAATTTCCTATACAGTAAAATATCCCATCCCAAGTACAGGGTAATTGTCCCTTTATATACAACATGTGTTAATTGTCTATCTGTCTAAAACAGCTATCTAGGGCATATCAGTGTTTACCAACAACATCAAGATAACCCAGAACACAGTCTCTGTTACATTCGCCACTGAAATGAACCCAATCCACTCTGCACTGTGCTTATCACAGCTTACCCTCACGCATTTTAAAAAGCAAATTGAAAAAACAAAACCACCAAACCTCTCTCCCCACCAGAAGCCACGCTGCAGCACCAGGGCTAACCCCAGTGACCTGACCCAGATATTAACCCAAGCCTCCAGATGTGAACGCGCGATGGGATTACTCCACCACTGCATCCAGCTCCACATGCTTTTCTAATGAGGCATCCCAAAATGACCCTGGGGTCTAGCCTGTCTCCCTGTCTCCTCCCTGTCCTTAGGACCAGGTCACTCCACTGCAATCATGGTCATAAAACAACACACTTGCGCTGCACACCTGCACTGCAATTTTACACCTAAGATTATTATATAATATATATATATATATATATATACAGTACAGGCCAAAAGTTTGGACACACCTTCTCATTCAATGCGTTTCCTTTATTTTCATGACTATTTACATTGTAGATTCTCACTGAAGGCATCAAAACTATGAATGAACACATAGGAATTATGTATTTAACAATAAAGTGTGAAATAACTCTAAATATGTCTTATATTTTAGATTCCTCAAAGTAGCCACCCTTTGCTTTTTTGTTGTTAATAAAATAAAAAAATGTTGTTGTTAATCAAATATATTATACTAATATTAAATATATATATATATAATAACATATTATTATTAACACATATTATATTAAATATTATTATTATATATTTTATTAACAACATTTATTTTATTTTATTAACAACAAAAAAGCAAAGGGTGGCTACTTTGAGGAATCTAAAATATAAGACATATTTAGAGTTATTTCACACTTTATTGTTAAATACATCATTCCACATGTGTTCATTCATAGTTTTGATGCCTTCAGTGAGAATCTACAATGTACCAAATAGTCATGAAAATAAAGGAAACACATTGAATGAGAAGGTGTGTCCAAACGTTTGGCCTGTACTGTATATAAATGTAAATACAAACATATATTGTATGTTAAGTAAAGGTTATTAACCATGTCACAATGAATAATGTAGTTATAACATTAAAGTGATTACATGAATTACCAACGGCAAAAAATTAAAATAATAACCATGTTGTTCCCTGATCCAAACAGGTGCCCGAGGCTGGAACAACTGTCTCCAGGCTTTAACACAACAGGAATATAATAATGCATGTTCAACCTTTTCTCTGAAAAGTGCCAGAGGAGGATGGGGTGGGCAGTTTTTCAATATTGTAATATGAACCTTTTATGCTCATTTCTAAAGCCCAGCCACAACCTGAGCAGATCTCATGTGAGGTCATATTGAAGTTCAGACCAGACTTACCTGTAATAAGTTAAACAGCCCAATGCACTATGCAATGCAGCTGGCAGATCAGGCGTCTCATTCCAAAGCGCAACAAACTTGCAATGCACTGAATAAACACGGGCAGCTGGCTCTGACACAGGCCCGTTTCTACTTTCACTTGTTCCCAATGTCCACAAATATGCACCAGTCACGACCTGATCCTCGCCGAAGCATCCTGATATGAAAGAATTTAACTCTTTCTCTGCAACAATGCAGCTATTGTGGGGCGATTGCATTCCTGTAACAGCTCCAATGTTCAACTTGCATGGAGCGCTCCATGCAAGTTGCAAACTTCACCCTAAAGCAATAAATGCACTGCAGTCAATATTGAAATATCAAAAACTATGAGACAAAGCTAAGGCAAGTTTGATCGGCCTAAGCTAAGTAGCTCCAATTTGCAAGAGACCCAGAAGGGACAGAAAAGAAACAGAATTACAGCGCTCTTACTGTTACTGTACCATTTTGATCCAAGGTTTCGAGGCACAAAGGAGTCCCGATATAACTCCTTTTGCATCGGACTTCCGTTCGCCATGAAAAGGATCGTTGGATTTTCACATTTCTTCAGGTTTTCCTTCCCCTCGGTCTCTTTCCGCCGTGCTAGCATTCAGACAGACAGAAATGCAGAGGCTGCTTTTGCAGAAGGAATTGGTGATTGGAGCTCGGGGATCATATGGGCTTTTTTGTCAGACGTTTTAAAGGGACATGGTACTGTATTAAATGAGGTTTTCAAACCCCCGAGTACATTTTGCATTTGCTCAACTTTAATTCGTAGTAAGTTAACGATAGGGGATTTCAGACGGACAAAATCAGCGCAAAACAGAAGTCGCGTCTGCAGCTGTGCGCTCGTATGGTGCGCATCATGACGTAGAAGATGGACATGCATGACGTAGGAGATGGACATGCATGACGTAGGAGATGGACATGATGTCCACATGCACAGACCAGAGGAGACAGAGCATGATGTTCACATGGACAGACCAGAGGAGACAGACATGATGTTCACATGTCCAGACCAGAGGAGACAGATTGTTAGACTAGAATTCAAATTCTACAGTTGCTGATTCATATTGCGCCTCCTGGAAATCGCTCGCAGAGCTGCAGATTCGTTTTCTGTTACTCTGTTAACATTCGTGGATAATACATGAGGACAGTATGCGTCTGACCTTTTTCCAACAGTGAAAGTCCTACACCCATCACTGTCACTATGCTCCCTGTATCAAAACGATTCACAGGATTGTGAATGAACACAGATAGGCCACTGTGTTAGCCTCACCTCACCCACAGTGCAAACTTTGCTCATGCAAACTAATTTACATTTTTGGTATTTAGCAGACGCCTTTATCCAAAGTCACTTACAACAAATACATGGAGGTGAATCATCTATCCATTAGTCATCGCAAGATAAAGTCATCTATTCTCTGGCCAGAGGCCGTTGGCAGTCATAATGCTAGAAGAGGGAATTATTATTATTATAATATATATAATAATAAGAATATTAATAGTATTATTATTATTTACAGTAGAGTAGGCTAACTGTAAAGATTATATTATATTTATTACAGGGTAGAGGGGACAGTTAAGGTGTAGTCAGGAGGGACAGTTAAGGTGGAGTCAGGAGGAGGGACAGTTAAGGTGTAGTCAGGAGGAGGGACAGTTAAGGTGCAGTCAGGAGGAGGGACAGTTAAGGTGTAGTCAGGAGGAGGGACAGTTAAGGTGTAGTCAGGAGGAGGGACAGTTAAGGTGTAGTCAGGAGGAGGGACAGTTAAGGTGTAGTCAGGAGGAGGGACAGTTAAGGTGTAGTCAGGAGGAGGGACAGTTAAGGTGGAGTCAGGAGGAGGGACAGTTAAGGTGGAGTCAGGACGAGGGACAGTTAAGGTGTAGTCAGGAGGAGGGACAGTTAAGGTGTAGTCAGGAGGAGGGACAGTTAAGGTGTAGTCAGGAGGAGGGACAGTTAAGGTGTAGTCAGGAGGAGGGACAGTTAAGGTGGAGTCAGGAGGAGGGACAGTTAAGGTGTAGTCAGGAGGGACAGTTAAGGTGTAGTCAGGAGGAGGGACAGTTAAGGTGTAGTCAGGAGGGACAGTTAAGGTGTAGTCAGGAGGGACAGTTAAGGTGGAGTCAGGAGGAGGGACAGTTAAGGTGGAGTCAGGAGGAGGGACAGTTAAGGTGTAGTCAGGAGGAGGGACAGTTAAGGTGTAGTCAGGAGGAGGGACAGTTAAGGTGTAGTCAGGAGGAGGGACAGTTAAGGTGTAGTCAGGAGGAGGGACAGTTAAGGTGGAGTCAGGAGGAGGGACAGTTAAGGTGTAGTCAGGAGGAGGGACAGTTAAGGTGTAGTCAGGAGGAGGGACAGTTAAGGTGTAGTCAGGAGGAGGGACAGTTAAGGTGGAGTCAGGAGGAGGGACAGTTAAGGTGTAGTCAGGAGGAGGGACAGTTAAGGTGTAGTCAGGAGGAGGGACAGTTAAGGTGTAGTCAGGAGGGACAGTTAAGGTGTAGTCAGGAGGAGGGACAGTTAAGGTGTAGTCAGGAGGAGGGACAGTTAAGGTGTAGTCAGGAGGAGGGACAGTTAAGATGTAGTCAGGAGGGACAGTTAAGGTGGAGTCAGGAGGAGGGACAGTTAAGGTGTAGTCAGGAGGAGGGACAGTTAAAGTGTAGTCAGGAGGAGGGACAGTTAAGGTGGAGTCAGGAGGGACAGTTAAGGTGTAGTCAGGAGGAGGGACAGTTAAGGTGGAGTCAGGAGGGACAGTTAAGGTGGAGTCAGGAGGAGGGACAGTTAAGGTGTAGTCAGGAGGAGGGACAGTTAAGGTGTAGTCAGGAGGAGGGACAGTTAAGGTGGAGTCAGGAGGGACAGTTAAGGTGTAGTCAGGAGGAGGGACAGTTAAGGTGGAGTCAGGAGGGACAGTTAAGGTGGAGTCAGGAGGAGGGACAGTTAAGGTGTAGTCAGGAGGAGGGACAGTTAAGGTGGAGTCAGGAGGAGGGACAGTTAAGGTGGAGTCAGGAGGAGGGACAGTTAAGGTGTAGTCAGGAGGAGGGACAGTTAAGGTGGAGTCAGGAGGGACAGTTAAGGTGTAGTCAGGAGGAGGGACAGTTAAGGTGGAGTCAGGAGGGACAGTTAAGGTGGAGTCAGGAGGAGGGACAGTTAAGGTGGAGTCAGGAGGAGGGACAGTTAAGGTGTAGTCAGGAGGAGGGACAGTTAAGGTGTAGTCAGGAGGAGGGACAGTTAAGGTGGAGTCAGGAGGGACAGTTAAGGTGTAGTCAGGAGGAGGGACAGTTAAGGTGGAGTCAGGAGGAGGGACAGTTAAGGTGGAGTCAGGAGGAGGGACAGTTAAGGTGTAGTCAGGAGGAGGGACAGTTAAGGTGTAGTCAGGAGGGACAGTTATGGTGGAGTCAGGAGGACAGTTAAGGTGTAGTCAGGAGGAGGGACAGTTAAGGTGGAGTCAGGAGGAGGGACAGTTAAGGTGTAGTCAGGAGGGACAGTTAAGGTGTAGTCAGGAGGAGGGACAGTTAAGGTGTAGTCAGGAGGGACAGTTAAGGTGGAGTCAGGAGGAGGGACAGTTAAGGTGTAGTCAGGAGGGACAGTTAAGGTGTAGTCAGGAGGAGGGACAGTTAAGGTGTAGTCAGGAGGGACAGTTAAGGTGGAGTCAGGAGGAGGGACAGTTAAGGTGTAGTCAGGAGGAGGGACAGTTAAGGTGTAGTCAGGAGGAGGGACAGTTAAGGTGTAGTCAGGAGGAGGGACAGTTAAGGTGGAGTCAGGAGGAGGGACAGTTAAGGTGTAGTCAGGAGGAGGGACAGTTAAGGTGGAGTCAGGAGGAGGGACAGTTAAGGTGTAGTCAGGAGGAGGGACAGTTAAGGTGTAGTCAGGAGGAGGGACAGTTAAGGTGGAGTCAGGAGGAGGGACAGTTAAGGTGTAGTCAGGAGGAGGGACAGTTAAGGTGGAGTCAGGAGGAGGGACAGTTAAGGTGGAGTCAGGAGGAGGGACAGTTAAGGTGTAGTCAGGAGGGACAGTTAAGGTGTAGTCAGGAGGAGGGACAGTTAAGGTGGAGTCAGGAGGAGGGACAGTTAAGGTGTAGTCAGGAGGAGGGACAGTTAAGGTGTAGTCAGGAGGAGGGACAGTTAAGGTGTAGTCAGGAGGAGGGACAGTTAAGGTGTAGTCAGGAGGAGGGACAGTTAAGGTGTAGTCAGGAGGAGGGACAGTTAAGGTGTAGTCAGGAGGGACAGTTAAGGTGGAGTCAGGAGGAGGGACAGTTAAGGTGTAGTCAGGAGGGACAGTTAAGGTGGAGTCAGGAGGAGGGACAGTTAAGGTGGAGTCAGGAGGAGGGACAGTTAAGGTGTAGTCAGGAGGAGGGACAGTTAAGGTGTAGTCAGGAGGAGGGACAGTTAAGGTGGAGTCAGGAGGAGGGACAGTTAAGGTGGAGTCAGGAGGGACAGTTAAGGTGTAGTCAGGAGGAGGGACAGTTAAGGTGTAGTCAGGAGGAGGGACAGTTAAGGTGTAGTCAGGAGGAGGGACAGTTAAGGTGGAGTCAGGAGGAGAGACAGTTAAGGTGTAGTCAGGAGGAGGGACAGTTAAGGTGGAGTCAGGAGGAGGGACAGTTAAGGTGGAGTCAGGAGGAGGGACAGTTAAGGTGTAGTCAGGAGGGACAGTTAAGGTGTAGTCAGGAGGAGGGACAGTTAAGGTGTAGTCAGGAGGAGGGACAGTTAAGGTGTAGACAGGAGGAGGGACAGTTAAGGTGGAGTCAGGAGGGACAGTTAAGGTGTAGTCAGGAGGAGGGACAGTTAAGGTGTAGTCAGGAGGAGGGACAGTTAAGGTGGAGTCAGGAGGAGGGACAGTTAAGGTGGAGTCAGGAGGAGGGACAGTTAAGGTGTAGTCAGGAGGAGGGACAGTTAAGGTGGAGTCAGGAGGAGGGACAGTTAAGGTGTAGTCAGGAGGGACAGTTAAGGTGTAGTCAGGAGGAGGGACAGTTAAGGTGGAGTCAGGAGGAGGGACAGTTAAGGTGGAGTCAGGAGGAGGGACAGTTAAGGTGTAGTCAGGAGGAGGGACAGTTAAGGTGTAGTCAGGAGGAGGGACAGTTAAGGTGTAGTCAGGAGGAGAGACAGTTAAGGTGGAGTCAGGAGGAGGGACAGTTAAGGTGTAGTCAGGAGGAGGGACAGTTAAGGTGGAGTCAGGAGGAGGGACAGTTAAGGTGTAGTCAGGAGGGACAGTTAAGGTGGAGTCAGGAGGAGGGACAGTTAAGGTGTAGTCAGGAGGAGGGACAGTTAAGGTGTAGTCAGGAGGAGGGACAGTTAAGGTGTAGTCAGGAGGAGGGACAGTTAAGGTGGAGTCAGGAGGAGGGACAGTTAAGGTGTAGTCAGGAGGAGGGACAGTTAAGGTGTAGTCAGGAGGAGGGACAGTTAAGGTGGAGTCAGGAGGAGGGACAGTTAAGGTGGAGTCAGGAGGAGGGACAGTTAAGGTGTAGTCAGGAGGAGGGACAGTTAAGGTGTAGTCAGGAGGAGAGACAGTTAAGGTGTAGTCAGGAGGGACAGTTAAGGTGTAGTCAGGAGGGACAGTTAAGGTGGAGTCAGGAGGAGGGACAGTTAAGGTGTAGTCAGGAGGAGGGACAGTTAAGGTGGAGTCAGGAGGAGGGACAGTTAAGGTGGAGTCAGGAGGAGGGACAGTTAAGGTGTAGTCAGGAGGAGGGACAGTTAAGGTGGAGTCAGGAGGAGGGACAGTTAAGGTGTAGTCAGGAGGAGGGACAGTTAAGGTGGAGTCAGGAGGAGGGACAGTTAAGGTGTAGTCAGGAGGAGGGACAGTTAAGGTGGAGTCAGGAGGAGGGACAGTTAAGGTGTAGTCAGGAGGAGGGACAGTTAAGGTGTAGTCAGGAGGGACAGTTAAGGTGGAGTCAGGAGGGACAGTTAAGGTGTAGTCAGGAGGAGGGACAGTTAAGGTGTAGTCAGGAGGAGGGACAGTTAAGGTGGAGTCAGGAGGGACAGTTAAGGTGGAGTCAGGAGGAGGGACAGTTAAGGTGTAGTCAGGAGGGACAGTTAAGGTGTAGTCAGGAGGAGGGACAGTTAAGGTGTAGTCAGGAGGGACAGTTAAGGTGTAGTCAGGAGGAGGGACAGTTAAGGTGGAGTCAGGAGGAGGGACAGTTAAGGTGGAGTCAGGAGGGACAGTTAAGGTGTAGTCAGGAGGAGGGACAGTTAAGGTGGAGTCAGGAGGAGGGACAGTTAAGGTGGAGTCAGGAGGAGGGACAGTTAAGGTTTAGTCAGGAGGAGGGACAGTTAAGGTGTAGTCAGGAGGAGGGACAGTTAAGGTGTAGTCAGGAGGGACAGTTAAGGTGGAGTCAGGAGGAGGGACAGTTAAGGTGTAGTCAGGAGGAGGGACAGTTAAGGTGTAGTCAGGAGGGACAGTTAAGGTGTAGTCAGGAGGAGGGACAGTTAAGGTGGAGTCAGGAGGAGGGACAGTTAAGGTGGAGTCAGGAGGAGGGACAGTTAAGGTGTAGTCAGGAGGAGGGACAGTTAAGGTGTAGTCAGGAGGGACAGTTAAGGTGTAGTCAGGAGGAGGGACAGTTAAGGTGGAGTCAGGAGGAGGGACAGTTAAGGTGTAGTCAGGAGGAGGGACAGTTAAGGTGTAGTCAGGAGGAGGGACAGTTAAGGTGTAGTCAGGAGGGACAGTTAAGGTGTAGTCAGGAGGAGGGACAGTTAAGGTGTAGTCAGGAGGAGGGACAGTTAAGGTGGAGTCAGGAGGAGGGACAGTTAAGGTGTAGTCAGGAGGAGGGACAGTTAAGGTGTAGTCAGGAGGAGGGACAGTTAAGGTGTAGTCAGGAGGAGGGACAGTTAAGGTGGAGTCAGGAGGAGGGACAGTTAAGGTGTAGTCAGGAGGAGGGACAGTTAAGGTGGAGTCAGGAGGAGGGACAGTTAAGGTGTAGTCAGGAGGAGGGACAGTTAAGGTGGAGTCAGGAGGGACAGTTAAGGTGGAGTCAGGAGGAGGGACAGTTAAGGTGGAGTCAGGAGGAGGGACAGTTAAGGTGGAGTCAGGAGGAGGGACAGTTAAGGTGTAGTCAGGAGGAGGGACAGTTAAGGTGGAGTCAGGAGGGACAGTTAAGGTGTAGTCAGGAGGAGGGACAGTTAAGGTGGAGTCAGGAGGAGGGACAGTTAAGGTGTAGTCAGGAGGGACAGTTAAGGTGTAGTCAGGAGGAGGGACAGTTAAGGTGTAGTCAGGAGGAGGGACAGTTAAGGTGGAGTCAGGAGGAGGGACAGTTAAGGTGTAGTCAGGAGGAGGGACAGTTAAGGTGGAGTCAGGAGGAGGGACAGTTAAGGTGTAGTCAGGAGGAGGGACAGTTAAGGTGGAGTCAGGAGGGACAGTTAAGGTGTAGTCAGGAGGAGGGACAGTTAAGGTGGAGTCAGGAGGAGGGACAGTTAAGGTGGAGTCAGGAGGAGGGACAGTTAAGGTGTAGTCAGGAGGAGGGACAGTTAAGGTGTAGTCAGGAGGAGGGACAGTTAAGGTGTAGTCAGGAGGGACAGTTAAGGTGTAGTCAGGAGGGACAGTTAAGGTGTAGTCAGGAGGAGGGACAGTTAAGGTGGAGTCAGGAGGAGAGACAGTTAAGGTGGAGTCAGGAGGAGGGACAGTTAAGGTGGAGTCAGGAGGAGGGACAGTTAAGGTGTAGTCAGGAGGAGGGACAGTTAAGGTGTAGTCAGGAGGAGGGACAGTTAAGGTGTAGTCAGGAGGAGGGACAGTTAAGGTGTAGTCAGGAGGAGGGACAGTTAAGGTGGAGTCAGGAGGGACAGTTAAGGTGTAGTCAGGAGGGACAGTTAAGGTGTAGTCAGGAGGAGGGACAGTTAAGGTGTAGTCAGGAGGAGGGACAGTTAAGGTGTAGTCAGGAGGAGGGACAGTTAAGGTGGAGTCAGGAGGAGGGACAGTTAAGGTGGAGTCAGGAGGAGGGACAGTTAAGGTGTAGTCAGGAGGGACAGTTAAGGTGTAGTCAGGAGGAGGGACAGTTAAGGTGTAGTCAGGAGGAGGGACAGTTAAGGTGTAGTCAGGAGGAGGGACAGTTAAGGTGGAGTCAGGAGGAGGGACAGTTAAGGTGGAGTCAGGAGGAGGGACAGTTAAGGTGGAGTCAGGAGGAGGGACAGTTAAGGTGGAGTCAGGAGGAGGGACAGTTAAGGTGGAGTCAGGAGGAGGGACAGTTAAGGTGTAGTCAGGAGGGACAGTTAAGGTGTAGTCAGGAGGAGGGACAGTTAAGGTGTAGTCAGGAGGAGGGACAGTTAAGGTGTAGTCAGGAGGAGGGACAGTTAAGGTGGAGTCAGGAGGAGGGACAGTTAAGGTGGAGTCAGGAGGAGGGACAGTTAAGGTGTAGTCAGGAGGAGGGACAGTTAAGGTGTAGTCAGGAGGGACAGTTAAGGTGTAGTCAGGAGGGACAGTTAAGGTGTAGTCAGGAAGGACAGTTAAGGTGGAGTCAGGAGGAGGGACAGTTAAGGTGTAGTCAGGAGGAGGGACAGTTAAGGTGTAGTCAGGAGGAGGGACAGTTAAGGTGTAGTCAGGAAGGACAGTTAAGGTGGAGTCAGGAGGAGGGACAGTTAAGGTGGAGTCAGGAGGAGGGACAGTTAAGGTGGAGTCAGGAGGAGGGACAGTTAAGGTGTAGGAGGGACAGTTAAGGTGTAGTCAGGAGGAGGGACAGTTAAGGTGTAGTCAGGAGGAGGGACAGTTAAGGTGTAGTCAGGAGGAGGGACAGTTAAGGTGTAGTCAGGAGGAGGGACAGTTAAGGTGTAGTCAGGAGGAGGGACAGTTAAGGTGTAGTCAGGAGGAGGGACAGTTAAGGTGTAGTCAGGAGGAGGGACAGTTAAGGTGTATCCTGAAGAGAGTCTTCAGTCTACGGCAGGAGATAGGGAGTGACTGCAGTCCTGACAGCGGGGTGCAGGACAGTGAATAGGACAGGACAGTGACTGCTGCATCTACGGAGTCAGACAGCAGAGGTGGAGGAGAGGAGTGAACAGGCAGGTGTGCAGGTGCTCAATTTGAATACTTAAATTTAAAAAAATGAATTTGAATTACATAATTTGAATTTGTATTCTTTAACTTGAATAACTGAATTGAAAAACTGAATCTGGAGTAGCATAATTTGAATCTGGATTTATTTGCTTTGAAACCATTCAGTTTCCACAATTCAAATCCTCTCACACAAATTCAAATCCTAAACTTGTCAGACCTCCGGGTTAGGGTTAGGGGAACCCTTAAGGAAGAGCAATCGAGCGCTGATTGACCTAACTCCTTTTCGGCCAATCAGCACCTTTCATACCCAAGAAAGTTTAAAGAACGCACCCACTCCCGCCCAGTGTTGCCAAGGAAGGTATAACTTCCAGATTGGGGGTTTGGCGTGCGCTAACAAGACCACACCATAAAAAACCCAACCCTTATTTTTTTTTAAATAGAAATAAAAATTTCAAGAATAGATACATATAGATACATATATAGAAAATAAAAAGATAAACATTTAACAACATAATAAGATAATTAATAAAAACTTAGATAAAAGTGTAGTTACTGCAACTGTATTAAAGCTCTGCTCTTCCCGATATGTGTGAGATTGCAGGTACTGCGTCTGTATTTAGCCGCTATCTTGCGTGACATGATGTGTGAGATCGATCGCACTATAAAATTACACATTTGATACCCACCCAAACTATTTGAGTGGCAGTATGACCACTCCTAATGAAAGCCGAAAGAGAGTCAGGAGTGCGAAAAAGGGTCTGTAGGAGCTATTTCATTAGTTTGATTATTTGTTATTATTTGTATTTGTTTATTCTATTTTGAAACCCCTATAGGGGCACTAGGCACCAGGCCAAGCTTTTAGGGATAAAGGCAGCAGGTGTGCACGTGTCAGGTGATAAAGGTGGCAGGTGTGTGTGTGTCAGGTGATAAAGGGAACAGGTGTGTGTGTGTCAGGTGATAAAGGTAGCAGGTGTGTGTGTGTCAGGTGATAAAGGTAGCAGGTGTGTGTGTGTGTCAGGTGATAAAGGTAGCAGGTGTGTGTGTGTCAGGTGATAAAGGTAGCAGGTGTGTGTGTGTCAGGTGATAAAGGCAGCAGGTGTGTGTGTGTCAGGTGATAAAGGTAGCAGGTATGTGTGTGTCAGGTGATAAAGGTAGCAGGTGTGTGTGTGTCAGGTGATAAAGGTAGCAGGTGTGTGTGTGTCAGGTGATAAAGGTAGCAGGTGTGCGTGTGTCAGGTGATAAAGGTAGCAGGTGTGTGTGTGTCAGGTGATAAAGGTAGCAGGTGTGTGTGTCAGGTGATAAAGGGAACAGGTGTGTGTGTGTCAGGTGATAAAGGTGGCAGGTGTGTGTGTGTCAGGTGATAAAGGTAGCAGGTGTGTGTGTGTGTGTGTGTCAGGTGATAAAGGTAGCAGGTGTATGTGTGTCAGGTGATAAAGGTAGCAGGTGTGTGTGTGTCAGGTGATAAAGGTAGCAGGTGTGTGTGTGTCAGGTGATAAAGGCAGCAGGTGTGCATGTGTCAGGTGATAAAGGTAGCAGGTGTGTGTGTGTCAGGTGATAAAGGCAGCAGGTGTGTGTGTGTCAGGTGATAAAGGTAGCAGGTGTGTGTGTGTCAGGTGATAAAGGGAACAGGTGTGTGTGTGTGTCAGGTGATAAAGGTAGCAGGTGTGTGTGTGTCAGGTGATAAAGGTAGCAGGTGTGTGTGTGTCAGGTGATAAAGGTGGCAGGTGTGTGTGTGTGTCAGGTGATAAAGGTAGCAGGTGTGTGTGTCAGGTGATAAAGGTAGCAGGTGTGTGTGTGTCAGGTGATAAAGGTAGCAGGTGTGTGTGTCAGGTGATAAAGGTAGCAGATGTGTGTGTGTGTCAGGTGATAAAGGTAGCAGGTGTGTGTGTGTCAGGTGATAAAGGTAGCAGGTGTGTGTGTGTGTCAGGTGATAAATGTAGCAGGTGTGTGTGTGTCAGGTGATAAAGGTAGCAGGTGTGTGTGTGTGTCAGGTGATAAAGGTAACAGGTGTGTGTGTCAGGTGATAAAGGTAGCAGGTGTGTGTGTCAGGTGATAAAGGTAACAGGTGTGTGTGTGTGTGTGTCAGGTGATAAGGGTAGCAGGTGTGTGTGTCAGGTGATAAAGGTAGCAGGTGTGTGTGTGTCAGGTGATAAAGGTAGCAGGTGTGTGTGTGTCAGGTGATAAAGGTAGCAGGTGTGCATGTGTCAGGTGATAAAGGTAGCAGGTGTGTGTGTGTCAGGTGATAAAGGTAGCATGTGTGTGTGTGTGTCAGGTGATAAAGGTAGCAGGTGTGTGTGTGTGTCAGGTGATAAAGGTAGCAGGTGTGTGTGTGTCAGGTGATAAAGGTAGCAGGTGTGCATGTGTCAGGTGATAAAGGCAGCAGGTGTGTGTGTGTCAGGTGATAAAGGTAGCAGGTGTGCGTGTGTCAGGTGATAAAGGTAGCAGGTGTGTGTGTGTCAGGTGATAAAGGCAGCAGGTGTGTGTGTGTGTGTCAGGTGATAAAGGTAGCAGGTGTGTGTGTGTGTCAGGTGATAAAGGTAGCAGGTGTGTGTGTGTGTCAGGTGATAAAGGTAGCAGGTGTGTGTGTCAGGTGATAAAGGTAGCAGGTGTGCATGTGTCAGGTGATAAAGGTAGCAGGTGTGTGTGTGTCAGGTGATAAAGGCAGCAGGTGTGTGTGTGTGTCAGGTGATAAAGGTAGCAGGTGTGTGTGTCAGGTGATAAAGGTAGCAGGTGTGTGTGTGTCAGGTGATAAAGGTAGCAGGTGTGTGTGTGTGTGTCAGGTGATAAAGGTAACAGGTGTGTGTGTGTCAGGTGATAAAGGCAGCAGGTGTGTGTGTGTGTCAGGTGATAAAGGTAACAGGTGTGTGTGTGTGTCAGGTGATAAAGGCAGCAGGTGTGTGTGTGTCAGGTGATAAAGGTAGCAGGTGTGTGTGTGTGTCAGGTGATAAAGGCAGCAGGTGTGTGTGTGTCAGGTGATAAAGGCAGCAGGTGTGTGTGTGTGTCAGGTGATAAAGGTAGCAGGTGTGTGTGTGTGTCAGGTGATAAAGGTAGCAGGTGTGTGTGTGTCAGGTGATAAAGGTAACAGGTGTGTGTGTGTGTCAGGTGATAAAGGCAGCAGGTGTGTGTGTGTGCCAGGTGATAAAGGTAGCAGGTGTGTGTGTGTGTCAGGTGATAAAGGCAGCAGGTGTGTGTGTGTGCCAGGTGATAAAGGTAGCAGGTGTGTGTGTGTCAGGTGATAAAGGTAGCAGGTGTGTGTGTGTGTCAGGTGATAAAGGCAGCAGGTGTGTGTGTGTCAGGTGATAAAGGTAGCAGGTGTGTGTGTGTCAGGTGATAAAGGTAGCAGGTGTGTGTGTCAGGTGATAAAGGTAGCAGGTGTGTGTGTGTCAGGTGATAAAGGCAGCAGGTGTGTGTGTGTCAGGTGATAAAGGTAGCAGGTGTGTGTGTGTGTCAGGTGATAAAGGTAGCAGGTGTGTGTGTGTGTCAGGTGATAAAGGTAGCAGGTGTGTGTGTGTCAGGTGATAAAGGCAGCAGGTGTGTGTGTCAGGTGATAAAGGTAGCAGGTGTGTGTGTGTCAGGTGATAAAGGTAGCAGGTGTGTGTGTGTCAGGTGATAAAGGTAGCAGGTGTGTGTGTGTCAGGTGATAAAGGTAGCAGGTGTGTGTGTCAGGTGATAAAGGCAGCAGGTGTGTGTGTGTCAGGTGATAAAGGTAGCAGGTGTGTGTGTGTTATAGGTGATAAAGGTAGCAGGTGTGTGTGTGTCAGGTGATAAAGGTAGCAGGTGTGTGTGTGTCAGGTGATAAAGGTAACAGGTGTGTGTGTGTCAGGTGATAAAGGTAGCAGGTGTGTGTGTGTGTCAGGTGATAAAGGCAGCAGGTGTGTGTGTGTCAGGTGATAAAGGTAGCAGGTGTGTGTGTGTCAGGTGATAAAGGCAGCAGGTGTGTGTGTGTCAGGTGTTAAAGGTAGCAGGTGTGTGTGTGTGTGTGTCAGGTGATAAAGGCAGCAGGTGTGTGTGTTTGTCAGGTGATAAAGGTAACAGGTGTGTGTGTGTCAGGTGATAAAGGTAGCAGGTGTGTGTCAGGTGATAAAGGTAGCAGGTGTGTGTGTGTGTCAGGTGATAAAGGTAACAGTGTGTGTGTGTCAGGTGATAAAGGTAGCAGGTGTGTGTGTGTCAGGTGATAAAGGTAGCAGGGGTGCATGTGTCAGGGGATGCACCAGGAGAGGAAATGTTTTTTTTTACCAGAGCACGAGAGAGGCAGCATGTTTGAACATGAGTGGGGTTTTTTCGTGAGTTGAATTTTGTTTGAAACTCTCTTAGTTGGCAAATAGCCACTAAAGGGTCTACTAGGGCCTAAAACCAAGATCCGCCTTGGTGCATGGAATGTCCGAACCATGCTTGAGACCTCCAAGACAGCCTCAGTGAGATGAAGAGGTACCACCTGGACATCCTGGGGATAAGTGAAAGTCACTGGACTGGCTCTGGACGTCAAGTGCTGCATGATGGATATGTCATCCACCATTCGGGCCATGAGAATACCCACACACATGGCAGAGCCATTGTAGCGGACAATACTGAGGGGCATGATGGACATAATTCACCTGTGTGTTTCGGGAATGGGGAATTGTGTGCGGGCACTTTAATGGCGGTCACTGGGGTGTGATAAGTCAGTCCTATACAAGTCAGTCTACTGTATATAAGTCAGTCTACTGTATATAAGTCAGTCTATATACGTCAGTCCATTTACCATTTAGCTGGATGTGTCACACGTGGACACTGAAATGCCTAATAAAGAAATGCACTGGAACTGAAAGATCATTTGTGTGTGTACGAGTCGCACCCCTAGAATAGTACCAATTACTATAGAATAAACAATCAAAAACTAAACCATATTAACTCTGTACTGCGGACTTGGACTCAAAACCAAAGGAACTGAAAACATAAACACAATCACGCCTGACGTCAAGCCAAGGAAACTGTCTTGCAGTGTCTGTTGTGCTAATGCTGACAGTAATTCAATAGGCTACCTCGCTATCTGAGTTATGAATACAGGCCGCTTTACGGTTTTGGTTTTCTTGAAATCCACATCCGGCAGAATTTTCCCAGAGAAGCACAGGTTTTAACTGTATGCAAATATTTTCAAGTAGGGAACGAACATTTGAATTAGTTCTGAGCATGATTAATAATTAAATGCATTTGTCCCCCACTCCTCCCCTCTTGTTCTAGTGAAGTGAGCTTTTGGGAGTGGAATTAAAGTCATACATTATTCAATTTCTTCAAATTGCATTATTGAGAAATTGAGAAAATGAATATATACCATTTTAATCAGACTAAAGGAATTGTGTTCATTATTGTTGTCTGACAAACATTGCCATTAGTTTATTGCCCTCTCTCAGCAGTGAAATACTTCAAACAAGTCCCACAAGTTACACTGATGTAATCAAAACTCTCTTTAATGTTTGAATATAAAAGGTACTTACTGCGTGAGTAAATCAGACACCGCATGCAATTCAGGAGAGTAGATGGCGCCAAAGAAAAGATCTAGACTTAATGGCCCCTTAGTGACTAAAATAGTTTAACTAATGGACTAAAATAGAACATGCTTGTAGTTTCACTGCCAATGACAGCTGTCTAACAGAAAACACACAGATGACTTAAAAATGCAAAGGCATTTAATTCAGTTTTAATGTTGAAAGTAACCATTTCAGTGACAGTTGGATACACTCCTTGATACATTTGTAACATCCAATAAACAATGATATATCATTAACAAACCATGGCAAAATAGCTTAAGAACATTGAGTCTGCAGCAAAAAAACAAAATAGTAATTTCCCTTCTGTCACCAGCACTTTGAGTTCCCCTAACCTGTTAAAGCAGCTTTAAGGTATGTCCTCATCCTGTATCCACATGATGTGCAGTGACCACAACACAAATCCACAAATACATTTGTAACCAAATGGACAATTCAAAAAGATAAATGCATTACTTTTTTTCATAATCATAACATAACTACAATCAGATTATCATACATTCAATTATTATTTCAGTGTATAAAATTAAAACAACATGTCAATAAAAAACAACATAAAACTATGTCCATTTGGATATATCCACAGGTAAAAATATTTACAGGTTATTACTTTGTCCTCTACAAGAAGTATGCATAAAAGTTCACCATAGAGAAATTAATTAGTATATATTTGTCTTAAGATAAGAGGAAATGAAGGCTCTCCCATAGCTATATTGACCATATTAAACCCACAGGAATCATCAGTGCAGATAGATAGATAGATAGATAGATAGATAGATAGATAGATACGGCAGTGTTTCCTCTATATGCATTTATTGGTGGCGGGCCGCCACCAATGGATTTCCTCCGCCACTAATTGATTCAGACAGACCACTTTGATTCAAGGCTGCGCAGAAAGGCAGCGAGTTATTATGACCGGAGAACAGAAAAAAAGCAGATTGAAGCTAGATTTAGGCCGCTTCCAGACCAACATTTCGTTGCGATTTAGGGCGTAGTTATTTACAATATGTTACAATGTTGCAATTAACCTCGTCGTTTGTGTTCGCACTGCAATCGAGACTGATCAACAGGCGCGCGGCGCGAGGCGACGCGCTTTCAAAACAGTTTTGTGATTGGTCCGAATTTCGCGAAATCAGGAAATCCCTCTCCTCACTCTCTCTCTTAGCCCGTCGCCGGTGCCTTTAATCCCATACGTATCCTAATCGAAAATGCAACATCGTCAGGGACGACTGTGAGTTATTGCATTTACTGCTGTTCTCTGGTTCATGTTCTTATACCAGTGCTCAGTATAGAGTATTTTAAATGAACATTCGTAATGTATGTCTCTGATGTTCATGGTCAACTAAATCAGCCTATTTTGTGAAACAAATAATGTTCCCGCTAATGGGTTAACCGAGCAGCCTCGCAACTAACGTGCAAGCACCTAGCTTCGAACTATTCATAGCAATTATGCACGGGGCAAAAATAATCTATTGCCTCTAAAATCACCACGAACAGAACGGCGGAGGTACGGGTAAGCAGGGCTCATGTTGGTGTCATGAAAGGTAAGAGTTGTTTTTCTTTAACTCAACTGATAGCATTACTTTGCTGTTGTTGTTTACCGAATGCTCCATCTGACTGTCACACTGTGATTTTACTTGTGTAAACAGTTATTGAGTAACGTTAGCCGGTTTTGTGCGTGTACTCTCACGTAGGCCTACTTCAGTGGTGTAGTCTAGTTTTTTCTAGTGGGTACAGGGATTAAAGCAAAAAAATATAATCTCCTGACGGGAAAAAAAAATCAGGCCAAATCGGGGCCGGTGGCTTTCCGATTTTCCGTTCTACGTTCTAATGCTTTGACTTTTTTCAAAAAATGTGAATACATTTCCGCGTTGTAGAAAATCAACGACACATCGCTAGTCAACTAACACGGCTTGTTTTGTGAGCCTGCTAACAATGTAAAGTAGTGTTCTAGTTAACTAGCTAGGAGTCCAATCCATTTCGCTGCAATATTTTGGCTTGACTAGCGAGTTTGTGTTGTGATTCTCAACAACGTTGAAACGTAGTTTCACCCTTTTCCATAGTTTTGAATAATAAATATGTGGACTGACGATGTATCGCAGCCTAACTTATTCTAATAATTATTTAACATACTTTTATTCTGATAATTATTCCCCCCTCCTCCCAGACTTACAAGTGTAACAGGGTTATAAATTATATTTAAGTTATAGGTTGAAGTTCATCAAAATCGTTTGCTTTTTATCATTTGGTTAAGTGTTTTGAATTGATTTACCCATGGCTGCATCCGGTGTGTAGTGCCCCTAGTGGTGGTTGGACTGGCCGCATTTAATGTTATGACGAAGGCCACCGTAGATCAACCCTTTCGCCTTTGTGAGCGGTTGAGATGGTAGGTGAACGTTTGTGCTCCCGTCCCCGTTTTATATTTCCTTTGATAAAGAGTTGCCACTAATATAAACCGAATGTATTATTTGAGATTAATGTTTACCATTGGTTTTTATGCCATTACTTTTGAGTTATGTTTTGTTTATTAGTATTTTATGGATGGATAAAGTTGTGACAGCTAGTTAGCGTGAGCTAAGATGGCGGCAATGTGGCGTGTTCTGAATGTTATGTTTTGCTGACATGCAGGGGCGAGAGCTGTTTTGTGCTGGAGCCTACCATTAAATAACCACCATTTTGTTTGCACATTCAGGTATGTTGTATGTATGTTGTATCCATGGGTATGGTTTAGTCTTGTGTGTTATAATGATATGAATGGTATGATAACTAATAATTATTTGATGTTGTGACAAAGGCAGAACCCCTTTCGTCTTTGTGAGCGGTTGAGATGGGGCGAGAGCTGTTTTGTGCTGGAGCCTACGATTAAATAACCACCATTTTGTTTGCACATTCAGATAAATAAACAGCTTGAAAGTGAACCTGTGTGCCTGCCTGGTCTGTCCGGATTGTGAGGGGTTACAACTGGTGCCGTGACCCGGATAAGGGCGGTGGAGGGATGTGACAAGGAGAGAAATCTGAAGGCACGGAGGTTTTAAAGGCATGATAACTTTGTACTGAACTCATGAGGCGTGTGAGCTGACCTGAGAGCTGCCGCTGGACTGCCTTGACCCCGCGGCACGTCTGAACTGAAACTATTCAAGTTTTGCCAAAGGTGACAAGTTGTTTTCACGAATCCTATATAGAACTATTATTAACCATTGTTACAGACACACAGACAGGTATTGAGATTCACATGTTCACCCTATCATCACCAAACCACTTATTGTTTTGCGTAATTATGGATTTTTTAACTTTACAGTTTATTGCATGTTTGAAAATGTCTTTTAAACACCATCCACTGGAAGAAAAAGAAAAAAAAAACATATATGTAAGATGTTCTGACAGGATGGAAAAGAAGTCTTTAGAAAGGTTAGGGTAAATCTAACATGACACGATTCTACAGTAAACATTTAGCTTCAAACCTCATCATTTATATAACATTTATTTTCTACCAGCAAAATGTCAGACTAGTTTTGATGGAATATATTTTGAAATGCCTAAATAGATAAAAGGTTTACTTTTTAAAAATATTTGTAAAATACTAACACCTTTTTTTATTTGGTTGTGGGAAACATTTAACGTGTTTAACCTGCTCAGTATTCAGTTGTAAGCTGTAAATTTAAATTTACTGTGCTGTGCTTGGTAGTAAGCCGCAGTCCACACTGGTTTGAGGATATATAGATAAAACCAGCATTATAAAAAAACACTTTCAGCCGCGTTCATACCTTTCCTGATCACGAAAAGAAAAGAAAGAAGAAAAAAAAGTGACACAAATGATAAATGACTTGTGATAAAGGATAACATATCTAGGTTTGGTTCTTCGATCGACGGTCTTACACAATTTATTTTATTGCTGGGATTTCCATGTTAATATTACAAGAAAAGTTTCACGTTGATGTTTTGTAGATAGTCTTAGACAGTAAGAAGCTTCAGATCACCAGACACACGCTGAGGAACACCCAACACAATCAGCATCCTTGATTTAAGTGTCCTTCTCTGCTTGCTGTTTATCTTGTATATATTGAATATACTGTCCAGTTTGGGTTTTATTTTGCTGTATGTCAGGAATACGTTCAGTATTACTTTGTTATAATACAGGGTTTATGTTGGCTAACAATTGTACTGATTGTATATAGATAATTGTTTTCTCCACTCGATGCTACGAGTCATGTGACTTCCTATAGAGGTGTTATGAGTCATGTGACTTCCTATAGAGGCGTTATGAGTCATGTGTCAATATACCTTACTCGTCCCGGGAAGGGGGAGCTTCAGGAGCCTGTACAGTCTGTGGTGACAGTTCTCACACTACCACTGCTCACTGTAGGCAGCACAACCTGTGTTTCTCATGCAAACAGCCAGGGCACATGAAGTTACAGTGCCCGAATGTACACCCCCTCCCTGCGCCTCTGTCTGCACCAAGTGCCCAAATCTTCTCGTCTAACCAGGGAAACTAGATAGCCTGCATTTGGAGAGGGGCAATGTGGGCTTAAGTGATAATACCCTCAGTGATGATCTACAGTCAGTATATGAGTCAGTCTGTGAGAGTGCTCCCAGTCGTCAGACAGTCATCCTTCAGAACATACAGCGTCTAAATGGTAGTGATAGTTTGTTTTACACACCTGTGGCTGTTAATGGATGTGTAACAGTGAATGCCATGTTGGACACAGGTTCGATGGCATGCTCTGTTAGTGAGGCTGTTGAACAGCGGCTCATTGCTGCTGGCACTCTAGACAGTGATGTTCAGAGTGACTTAGATATAGTACTGATAGGATGTGGAGGAAAGAGAGTCCATCCTAAGAGACTTTGTGATCTACAGTTTGAGGTTTATGGATGTACAGTGACGGTGCCCACACTAGTTGTCCCGGGTCAGGTAGATGAGCTCATCATAGGGACAAATGTGATCAAGTATCTGACTCACAAATTCAAGGACTCAGACACATATTGGAAAATTATCTCTGAGACAGTTGGTCCTGTGGCTGGGGGGCGTGACGACTTCCTTGCTATGCTCTCCGGCATCAATCGGTGGAAGGGTGATGATGTGCCCGACGTTGTTGGAACGGTCAAACTCAACCAAGCCGTCACTCTCCTGCCTGGACATGAACACCTGGTGTGGGGGAAGCTTCCAGAGAAATCACGTGGACCCCCGGGCTGCACCGTGGTGGTTGAGCCAACAAAGTCACATGCAATCCCGAGAAACGTCCTGGTTGGCAGAGTGGTGACTCCTCTGTGGGGAGATGGATGGGTCCCCATGAAGATCATAAACCCCACGGACAAGCCAATAACGATGAGAAGAAACGCCAAGTTGGCAGATGTGTATCCATGCCTGGCTGTTGAGGAGCTCCAGCCCGCTGATGGTCCATGTTTAAAGTCCAATAGTCAACATGTCACAGCTGAACGGGCCCCACCTCCGTCTGACCTGACGGGAGCTCTGAGAGAGAGTGGCCTGAGTGACTTGGATCTCGATTCATGTGAGGTCTCTGAGGACTGTAGGCAGGAGATGTGCAAGCTCGCTCTCAGATACTCTGATATCTTCTCCAAGGATAGGCTCGACTGTGGCGAAGTGAGGGACTTTGTTCACAAGATCCACTTAGTAGATGAGAGGCCATTCAAGCTGCCGTACCGGCGCGTGCCGCCAGCGCACTACCAGAAGCTCCGGACAACACTGAATGAAATGGAGGAAAAAGGCATCATCAGAAAGTCAACTAGTGAGTTTGCCTCTCCACTTGTCCTCGTCTGGAAGAGAGATGGCGAGCTGCGCATCTGTACTGACTTCCGCTCTCTCAATGCCAGGACAGTGAAAGATGCCTACCCTCTTCCACATCAGGCAGACTGCCTGGCAGCTCTAGGAGGGAACGTGTTGTTCCGTACAATGGACCTTACCAGTGGCTTCTATAACGTCCCCTTGCACGAAGACAGTAAGAAGTTCACTGCCTTTGCCTCGCCTGTCGGCCTCCATGAGTATAACAGACTTCCTCAGGGTCTGTGTAACAGCCCAGGAAGTTTCATGAGGATGATGATGATGATCTTTGGGGACCTCAACTTCATGAACTTGTTGTGCTACCTGGACGACTTGATGGTATTCGCGTCATCGTCCGAAGCACAGTGAAGCAGTTGAAGAATATGAAGCAGTTCAAGAGGGAGCTGGAGGAGGCGGAGGAGGAGTCCACCCGGGCCAACGCCTCCCGCAGGAAGCTACAGCGGGAGCTGGACGACGCCACGGAGGCCAGAGAGAGGCTGAACCGCGAGGTCAACACCCTCAAGATCCGCCTCAGGCGTGGCGGTCCTCTCACCTTCTCCTCCAGCCGGTCCGGGCGGCTTCGGGGGCACCTGGGTGACGGGGCGTCCGTGGACCTGTCAGACGACGATGCCGAGAGCCGCGCCAGCGACCACAACGACACGCAGCAGGCCAACAACACGCAGGCCGAGTAGCCTGACCCCACCCTGACCACACCCCGACCCCACCCCAACCCCACCCTGACCCCACCCCGACCTCACCCTGACCCCACCCTGACCTCACCCCGACCTCTGCTGCCGCTCCCTGGCCACTGCAGCGCAGGGAGGGATACATGGACCCCTAACCCTGACACACACACACACACCAACCCCCCAAAAATGATGAACTATTCCCCTTAAAGAAGCCACAACACCCAAAAACTACCCTTCCCACCCCCCCCCCCCCCACACACAACACTACCCCCCTCCCCACAAGGAGACTGCCCCACCCCTCTTTCAGAACTACCACCCCCCTACCAGGGACCTACCAGGGGAGAACAACTCTGCCTTACTCTCTCCTCCACTCCTCCTCTCCACTCCTCCACTCCAGTTCATTTTTCAGTTCATTTTTTTCTTGTTCATTTTTTTCTTGTTCATTATTCAGTTCAGTTTTTTCTTGTATACCTTGACTGACTTTTTGTAAAAGAAAAAATAAAGCATTATTCATTGTAAAAATAAATAAATAAATAAAAATAAAATCTCAGAGACAAGCAACGGGAAGATGCTGACATAGCGAGAGTGGTGTTCTACGTCGAGCGGAACCGGAGACCTTCAAGGAGAGAGAGGCCTGGTGAGACTGCGGGTGCTTTGAGGCTTATGAGGCAGTGGGGCAAGTTAGTGATGGAGGATGGTATCATGTATCGTGTGTCCAGAGATCCGGTAACCAGGAAGAAGAGGCAGCAGTACGTTGTCCCTTCGTCACTGAGAGAGGATGCTCTGCGTGGGTGTCATGACAATGCGGGACACCAGGGTCAGGATAGAACCTTCTCCCTCATGAGACAGAGGTTTTACTGGAGCTCCATGGAGCGAGATGTAAGAGAACATGTCAAACGCTGTCCCAGGTGCGTTGCAGCCAAGACCCCAGAGCCAGAGGGCCGTGCGCCACTCGAGAGCATCAAGACTACAGCACCGTTGGAGTTGGTGTGCATCGATTTCTGGACTGCTGAGGATTCTAAGAACCGTCCTGTGGACGTCTTAGTTGTGACGGACCACTTCACAAAGCTGGCTCACGCCTTCTACTGTCCTGACCAAACCGCTAAACAGGTGGCGAGGAGATTGTGGGATGACTTCTTCTGCTACTACGGTCTCCCTGAAAGAATACATTCAGATCAGGGCGCCAACTTTGGGAGCGAGTTGATAGCAGCCCTTCTTCAGGTGTCCGGTGTTAAGAAGTCTCGTACCACAGCCTATCACCCGATGGGAAACGGATCAGCAGAGCGTTTCAACCGCACGTTGGGGAACATGATCAGGACCCTCTCTCCACGAGCCAAGCACGTCTGGCCTCAAATGTTACACACACTGACATTTGTGTACAACAGCACCACGCATGAGACCCGCCGTTTTACCTCATGTTCGTCCGGGTTCCACGCCTACCGGTTGATGTCCTGTTCAAATCCGCTCTGAGAGACGACAGTGAAACCTCGTTCCCACAGTACGTTGAGGAGCTGAAGTCAGATCTTCGTGAAGCTATGGTGTTGGCAGAAAGACACACCAGTGACGAACAAAGGCGTCAGGCCAAGATCTACAACCGGAGAATCAAGGGAGTGGATATCGAACCCGGTGACAGAGTTCTCCTGGCGAACAAGGGAGAGAGAGGACGCAGGAAGCTGGCTGACCGATGGGGAGATGTGGTCTGTCTATGCAGTGATCAGCAAGAACCCCCTGACTCACACCTATGAGGTGCGGAATCCGGTCTCAGGCCAGTCAAAAGTTGTCCACCATAACCTGTTACTCTGTGTGAATTTCCTGCCAGTCCTGCCCGAGGATGATGATAGTGCCTCAGTGATCTCTGATAGTGCTTCTGAAGATAATGGAGCCCTGGATATCTCATCTGAGCAACTCACACAGCTTGACTGTGCTTCTGAAGAGAATGGAGCCGTGGATATCTCTGAGCAACTCACGGGGCTTCACTGTGCAGTGGGACACACCTCCCGTACTCGGCACTGGGTGTCCCAGATTCCGGTACACGAGGAGAGTCTTCGTGCAGTGGATAGTAACCCTCCCACCCCTCCCCATGAGAACAGACCCGATCAGGACCAGGATGGGGGCGTAGTGGCCGAAGAGGTTTCTGGGAGGACAGTTCTGGAGTCGATCGGCGGGTCCACCTGTCCGCGGACGGAGGGAAGCTCTGAGCACACTGCATCCATGGTTGGTCCACATAGCCACGCTCATGCTGATACCAGTGCCTTGCTAGCAGAATCTAGCCATGTTCACAATGCTGACACAGTGGTATCCAGAGTAGGCCGCGTCATCAAACCGGTGAACAGGCTGATTCAAACCATGAGCAATCAGAGGGTGTTGAACGTGCAGACGCAGAAACTTAAGATGTGGGCTAGCTCCTTATTTGGCATAGACACACTGGGATAGGCTTTCTTGCCTTTGAGATGTTGTTTTGTTTGTGTTTTCATACCTCTTAGCAGTGCCATTGTAGTTGGCTGGTCTTGAGTTTGAATTGAATGCGAGAGGTGTATAAAGGCACTTTTTACGTCGTCTGTGAAGGGTTTGTGATATGCGCAGCACTGCCCTCAGGAGTTCTTTATTGAACAGTCTTGTGGCTTGACAGGGCACATTGTTGTATATGTGTGTTATTCATTCAAAGTGTTGCTTATGGGGTATGGTGGGATTCTTTGACACTTTCATGGTGCTAGTTAGTCCCTCGTGTTTTGGATGTCTTTAGATGTTATGTTACTCCCCCGTTAGTCTCGATTTCGTTGAATTCAGGCGGGGAGAGTGTAACAGGGTTATTATAAATTATATTTAAGTTATAGGTTGAAGTTCATCAAAATCGTTTGCTTTTTATCATTTGGTTAAGTGTTTTGAATTGATTTACCCATGGCTGCATCCGGTGTGTAGTGCCCCTAGTGGTGGTTGGACTGGCCGCATTTAATTTTATGACGAAGGCCACCGTAGATCAGCCCTTTCGTCTTTGTGAGCGGTTGAGATGGTAGGTGAACGTTTGTGCTCCCGTCCCCGTTTTATATTTCCTTTGATAAAGAGTTGCCACTAATATAAACCGAATGTATTATTTGAGATTAATGTTTACCATTGGTTTTTATGCCATTACTTTTTAGTTATGTTTTGTTTATTTGTATTTTATGGATGGATAAAGTTGTGAGCTAACAGCTAGTTAGCGTGAGCTAAGATGGCGGCCATGTGGCGTGTTCTGAATGTTATATTTTGCTGACATGCAGGGGCGAGAGCTGTTTTGTGCTGGAACCTACCATTAAATAACCACCATTTTGTTTGCACATTCAGGTATGTTGTATGTATGTTGTATCCATGGGTATGGTTTAGTCTTGTGTGTTATAATGATATGAATGGTATGATAACTAATAATTATTTGATGTTGTGACAAAGGCAGAACCCCTTTCGTCTTTGTGAGCGGTTGAGATGGGGCGAGAGCTGTTTTGTGCTGGAGCCTACCATTAAATAACCACCATTTTGTTTGCACATTCAGGTATGTTGTATGTATGTTGTATCCATGGGTATGGTTTAGTCTTGTGTGTTATAATGATATGAATGGTATGATAACTAATAATTATTTGATGTTGTGACAAAGGCAGAACCCCTTTCGTCTTTGTGAGCGGTTGAGATGGGGCGAGAGCTGTTTTGTGCTGGAGCCTACCATTAAATAACCACCATTTTGTTTGCACATTCAGATAAATAAACAGCTTGAAAGTGAACCTGTGTGCCTGCCTGGTCTGTCCGGATTGTGAGGGGTTACACAAGGTCACATTATTATTGGATTGGTTGTTTGCGTGCCGGGTGAAGTTAGCTAAACATTTAACCTGCTAGCTAGCAAGAGACACATAATGTCACTCTCCAAAGGTCTAAAGAGGAAAGTTGACGGTGAAAACAGGGCATTTAAAGAGGAATGGACAGCGAACTATAGGCTACGTTCATCCTACCTGGTTTCATCAATGCAAAGCGACTCACATTTTCCGTGCTCACAATGAATGTTCCCTTCCACCCAGTGTGCGAATTAAATCACAGTGTGCGGGGGAGCCCAGGGATTAAAGCCCCCCCCAAAAATCTCCTGACGTAAAAAAAAATTCAGGCCAAATCGGGGCCGGTGGCTTTCCGTGCGCAAAGCGCGCGTGCGATTTTCCGTTCTACGTTCTAATGCTTTGACTTTTCTTTCGAAAAATGTGAATACATTTCCGCGTTGTCGAAAATCAATGACACATCGCTAGTCAACTAACACGGCTTGTTTTGTGAGCCTGCTAACAATGTAAAGTAGTGTTGTAGTTAACTAGGTAACAATGTAAAGTAGTGTTCTAGTTAACTAGGTAACAATGTAAAGTAGTGTTCTAGTTAACTAGGTAGCAGTCCAATCCATTTCGCTGCTGTATTTTGGCTTGACTAGCGAGTTTGTGTTGTGATTCTCAACAACGTAGTTTCACCCTTTTCCATAGTTTGGAATAATACATGTGTGGACTGATGATGTAGCGCAGCCTAACTTATTCTAATAATTATTTAACATAGTTTTATTCTGATAATGATTCCCCCCTCCTCCCCTCCTCCCAGACTTACAAGGTCACATTATTATTGGATTGGTTGTTTGGTGCCGGGTGAAGTTGGCTAAACATTTAACCTGCTAGCTAGCAAGAGAAACATCATGTCACTCTCCAAAGGTCTAAAGAGGAAAGTTGACGGTGAAAACAGGGCATTTAAAGAGGAATGGACAGCGAACTATGCGTTCATCCTACCTGGTTTCATCAATGCAAAGCCGTTGTGAGAGACTCGCATTTTCCGTGCTCACAATGAATGTTCCCTTCCACCTATACATGCGAGTCGTCCTTTTCGTCAATGAATGTGATAAAGACGCGCTAGAGGAATCGATTGGTGCATAAAAACCTTGAGAACTGCCGCATTAAAGTGACGTCCATAATAATAATAAATAATAATAATACATTAGACTTATAGCGCTTTTCTAGACACTCAAAGACGTCCATATCACCAGATAGCCAACAAATAGTGACCGATGGGAGATGCCAGTTTTCTCATTAAGTGAGATTTAATAGCCTAATATTATTTTTTCTATTTTTAATGAATGGCTCATTGTAATTATTATCCCTAGTAATGTAGCGTGTTTGCTCTGTCATTAAATGTTTTTCAGGAGCATAGGCTAAGCAGATTCAGCTTCTTCTTTTTTTTGCACCGATTTAGTTGTCAATGTTTTTCATAAAATTAAACTGCATTTGCTTTGTTACTGTTCACATGTGTGGTGCAGTCACATTCACATAGCCTATAAGTAAACATTAAGTTTGAATTATTTACTGAGCTGGCGTTACTTTTTTCAAACCACACACCGCATGTCGGCTATTTCAGCACCACGCGTTGTCCACCTACTTATCACTATGAGGGGTTCAGCGTCAGTGCACCCCGCTGCAAGTTACTGTCGCATAGTTGTAGCCAATAAAGGCCTATATGTAGGCTATAAAGGCTATTATATATCATTTATATACCTAATACCAACATCAAAATAGATTGTATGCCTCTACAAATCATATTACACAAGGTAAAATCCGTCACAACTTGGAATAAATCCATCGCAATTTAGAATATTTTAGAGCTCCCCCAAAATTTCACAAACCATGTTTCCAGGGGAGCTCATGTCACCACTAGGGGAGCTATAGCTCCCCGAGCTCCCCCTTATTTCGCACCCTGCTTCCACCTATACATGCGAGTCGTCCTTTTCGTCAATGAATGTGATAAAGACGCACTAGAGGAATCGATTGATGCAGAAAAACCTTGAGAACTGCCGGATTAAAGTGACGTCCATAATAATAATAAATAATAATAATACATTAGATTTATAGCGCTTTTCTAGACACTCAAAGACGTCCGGTCCATATCACCAGATAGCCAACAAATAGTGACCGATGAGAGATGCCAGTTTTCTCATTAAGTGAGATTTAAATAGCCTAATATTATTTTTTCTATTGGCTCATTGTAATTATTAGTAATTATTATCCATAGTAATGTAGCGTGTTTGCTCTGTCGTTTCAGGAGCATATAGGCTAAGCGGATTCAGCTTTTTTTTTTCCGCCGATTTTGTTGTCAATGTTTTTCATAAAATTAAACTGCATTTGCTTTGTTACTGTTCACATGTGTGGTGCAGTCACATTCACATAGCCTATAAGTAAACATTAAGTTTGAATGATTTACTGAGCTGGCGTTACTTTTTTCAAACCACACACCGCATGTCGGCTATTTCAGCACCACGCGCCATGTCCACCTACTTATCACTATGAGGGGTTCAGCGTCAGTGCACCCCGCTCTGTTACTGTCGCATAGTTGTAGCCAATAAAGGCCTATATGTAGGCTATATAGGCTATTATATATCATTTATATACCTAATACCAACATCAAAATAGATTGTATGCCTCTACAAATCATATTACACCAGGTAAAATCCGTCACAACTTGGAATAAATTTAAAAAAGAACTTTAATCCCTGTGGGTATACTGTGATTTTTCCCTCCCAGCCTCATATCGTTCATAAAAATAAATCTGCGCTCCCTGTCTAACGTTATATATATCTAACATTAAATGTTGTGTGGCTGATCTGTGCATGATAGTGCTGCATTTTGACATATTTCATGTCGCATCTCCCCCCGTTGATGGTATATGACGCTATAGTCAGTCGCAATGGTCCAAAAGTCAAGTGCTTCGTAACACAGACGGGGTGAATTTCATGAATGCAAGTGAAAGTTCTGTCACAAAACGCTGTTACGTATCCTCACACATTTTTAAGTGGGTGTATGGAAATCCTTGGCCTTTCCTAGTGGGTATACGGCGTAGTCCTGCGTGTCACCTAGACTACACCACTGGCCCTACTTCGTATTGATCTTTCTGTGTGTGTGTGTGTGTGTGTGTGTGTAATGCGCGTTCCGCATGTTCCGCTGCAGCTGTAGGATATTGGTATTTGATCACCTTCTATATAAAATCACCTGCTCGGCTTTAATGACTTAACCGCTATTTAAGAAATTATAATTGTTGCCACCCTCTAGTTTTTGGTGAAATTACGTCTTTGTTTTGAGTGCCAGTGCGCGTTTTATGCGCGTGCATGCGGAAAAAAAAGAGAAAGAGGAACGCTCCGCCACCAATGTGAAAAATCCTGGAGGAAACACTGGATACGGTCATGTGAAAAAGCTTTCTTGAAAGGCTTCTTTAATCAGAAAGAACATTGTAGATGCGTATGAGTCTGGGAAGAGTTTTAAAAAGATCTCTAAACAATTAGAAGTCAGCCATTCCACTGTCTGGAAAATCATTTACAAGTGGAGAACATTTAAAACAACTGCCAACATGGCCATGTCAGGCCATCATAGCAAGTTCAGCTCAAGAGCAAGACCATATGTCCATATTTCTTAAAAAAGAAAAAACTACATATTTCATGGGGTGTCCTAATCTTTTCACATGACTGCAGACCTGCCCCTCCTGACGTGCTGCTCAGCTGTACCTACTGCTCCGGCTGTGACTTCTGGGACTGGAAGTGCTGCGACTAGATGAGCGGTAGGACCTGCGGGGGGGACAGGAACAGGGGCGGGGGTACAGATATAACTCACAATAAACAAACAAAGATGTGTTGATCTCCACAAAAGAAGGGAGAGCAAAGTAAGAGGGGAGTAAAGTTGGAAACACTTAGATAAAGATTTCAACGTGGTGTAGTTCAAGTTCTCTCCTTTAGAAGTGAGATCTGACGCTACCAGGAGTAGGGGGAGGGGGAGGGATGCGCAGGTACCCGTCACCTGAGTGGTGTGTAGGGGTCACCTGGAGGCTGTGTAGGGGTCACCTGAGTGGTGTGTAGGGGTCACCTGGGTGGTGTGTAGGGGTCACCTGGGGGCTGTGTAGGGGTCACCTGGGGGCTGTGCAGGGGTCACCTGGGGGCTGTGTAGGGGTCACCTGAGTGGTGTGTAGGGGTCACCTGAGTGGTGTGTAGGGGTCACCTGAGTGGTGTGCAGGGGTCACCTGAGTGGTGTGCAGGGGTCACCTGAGTGGTGTGTAGGGGTCACCTGAGTGGCGTGCAGGGGTCACCTGGGGGCTGTGCCTCTTACCTGGAGCGGCGGTCTGAGCTCCTGTAGCTGTCACTCCGCCTGTGCCCTCGTCTACTGCTCGCGCTCCGGCTGTGACTGGAGTCACTGTCATAAGAGTCCGACCTGCATCACCATAACGCCAGATAAGAACCATGGCAGTAACATATGTTATTACTAGAATGTTACATAAAAAAATAAATAATAATATGACTTTACAGAAATATACAGTACATGACCGTTACATGCATGTCCTACTAGGATGCTACACTTGTAGGAGTTCAGTAGTCTACAAACCTGGCCCGGCGGTGTCGCTTATGAGAGCGACCTCTGGAATGGCTTCTACTGTATGTCCGACTGTTAGAGACAATTCAAAGAATCAGTCAGAGAGATCAGTTTTGAAGACAACGTTCAATCTGTGTTAAAGTGAACTAGTTTAGCATTAGTTGGAATATATATTATGCCATTTTGGGATACTCAGTTCATCATTCAGTCTTATTTAGTAGTGTCTCTGTTCTATATATGATCTCTATATTATAATAATAATAATAATAATAATAATAATAATAATAATAATAATAGCTAGGGTTAGGGTTAACCCTAAATCAAAGTCTAGGCCAGCCGATCACTATGGTCTGCTTTAAAAGCAACAGGCCTCAGACTGTCAGGAAGAGAGTTCCAGAGGTGTGGTGCATGAAAAGAAAAGGCCTGGTCCCTCATTGTAAACATGTTGATGTGTTCAGCAGCCTGCTGGTGTTTGGGGGCATACCTGCGACTCCTGTAGCTGCTGCTGCGTGAGCGCGAGCGTCTTCTGCCATACCTCCTCCGACTGCGACTCCTATTAGCAAAGGGGTTTTACCATCACACACACATCATTTTAGGAAGTTCACATTTTATTTCGGCCCTTGTTATGATTGCACTATTAACCTGTAGCTGACAAACTGAAAGGTATAAATTATTTTTCAAATGACAAACAAAAATGACACTTATCATGGTCATGTATTCGTTTATCTGTCAGTTATCATGTGTAACGAAACCGATGCAAGCATCTGCAGTCCATGGTTAGTTACCCACATTATCACCAGTGTTGCCACAGTTACTTTGAAAAAGTATTCTGATTACTGATTACTGATTACTCCTTTAAAAAGTAATCTAGTTACTTTACTGATTACTTGATTTTAAAAGTAACTAAGTTAGATTACTAGTTACTTTTTTAGTTACTATTGGCAGCTGCCTAGGCACCCGACCGCCCCGCAACATAAAAATGAAAACTGGTTTTGCCAAAACTCACTTTATTTTAACAGTAACTTAAATTACATAATTAAACTTTAAACAATAACTTAAAACAACAAAATAAAGAGTCTTTCTTTGCCTCCCTCTCAGTATATAGATGGATGTAGGCAGGTTGTGATAGGCCAGACACGGATGAATAGATGGATGTAGCACGGTTGTGATAGGCCAGACACGGATGAATAGATGGATGTAGCACGATTGTGATAGGCCAGACACGGATTAATAGATGGAGGTAGCACGGTTGTGATAGGCCAGACATGGATGAATAGATGGATGTAGCACGGTTGTGATAGGCCAGACACGGATGAATAGATGGATGTAGGCAGGTTGTGTAGGCTACGCTTCTGTTTACACTGTGCAATCAGCGTGGTGATACACGTGAGCGATTCTGCTGCACCTCGTGTTGAAAACGTGGGCACTGACGTCACTCCCCAAGACGCGAGAAAAGCAATAAATGTTTGTTTACTATCGAACATTACAAAGAAATACTGCATTTAGCCTAAGTTATGAGGTAGTAACGCAATAGTAACGCACAGTCACTTGAATAAGTAACTTTAATCCGATTACTGATTTGGAAATAGTATCGCGATAGAATACTTCGTTACTGAGAAAAGTAATCAGATTAGAGTAACGCGATACTTAGTATCGCGTTACCGGCATCACTGATTATCACACAGTATCACCTTCCTCAATCAAACAAAGGAGGTGTTTCTCTGACCTGGAGGAGTAGCTGGAGCTCCTGGACCTGCTCCTGGACCTGCTGTAGGAGTGGGACCGACCTCTGGAGCGCGACCTGGGACTGGACGCAGAGCGAGACTTCCTAGGAGAACGGCTGCGGGACTCGCTCCTGTTCCCTGCTGCTGATGGGGACCTCTCCTCACTGGAGCTGTCCTGGTTCCTAGGCCTCTGATTCAGCCGGGCCGTCTTACGGACCTCGTCAAACAGCGACCCTGGCCGGACCCGGCTCTTACTCTTGATCTCCATCCTGACAGCTTGGTTGTTGTCTGGCTTGTGCTCTTGTGGTCTGGTTCTCTTCATGACAACAGGGGACAGATTCACTGCCTGTAGAGCTGACATACCTTTCAGAGGCTTCCATTTGAGGTCAGCTACAGGTCCAGTAACATTTACTGGGACAATTTCCACATGCTGCCCGGTAACTAGCATCACAGGAGCAACAGTGTCTGAAGATTGCTGTTCTTTGATATGCAGCGGAGAGAGGACGTCTATGCTTTTTATGTTGATTTCAGGGGTGTTGTTTGAGAGAGCATGAGGGCCTGGTGGCTCTGTGATGGTTTCTTGGATGTTGTGCTCTGGGGTGCATATCTCCATATCATCTAATGTCTCTGGTTGGTCTGGGATCTTTGGTAACCTTGCATTATTAGCATCCATTTTATTAGCAGTATGATTTTGAGGTACAGTGTATTTTGGGTTTGCATGAATGGATTGCTTTGCGCTCTGCTTTTTGGTAATTTCTCCCCCATCAATGCTACAAACGGTCTGTATTGAACCATTTTTGTTTGAGGAAGTGGGACTTTTCTCCTTTTTCTCCTCATTGTTCAGTGGGGACTTGCCTAACCTTCCTCCTCTGACTCTATTAAGGCCATCCTTCACAGCAACATGTTTCGGGTCCATTCCTTTCTCTTTTTGCGGATCCTCTTCCTCCTCTTCCTCCCCAAACTCCAGTGGTGGCTGCCAGTGAAAGGTTTCTTTCAGCTTGTGATGTTTTCTTTTGGTTCTCTTGTCTTTGCCCTTAGATCGATGAGACCCAGACTTCCCAGAGCTCCTCCTCTTGTGTTTATGCTTTCGTTTGGATTTCTTCCTGCTCTTGTGTCTCTCTGCCTCTATGACTCGGTCGGGGCTTTCCTTCAATAGGCTGTTGGTATTCACAGGAGCAGTCGTAGGCAACAGAGCATCAGATGCCGCTTTGCCCATTTTGCTGTGAGACAATGGTAAGGCTTCATGTTCTGACTCGGAGCTAGCCTCACCCTCCTCTTTCTCAGAGACATGCTTCAGCTCAGCTGCCACCGTCTTTGTTGGCCCCTTCTCAGAGTCACTCTCAGAGTCCCATCCAGCGAGGGCCACCAGCCTCCTTTCAGGAAGTCCACCTGCTCTAGTTCCTTGCTTAGAACTCTTCAACAAGTTGCTCGTACTGTTCTTTTTACCAAGTTTATCCCCATCACTGTCCCATTCAGATTTATTATTGTGCTCCTCCAGTGTCAATGATATGTTTGATTTGTGACCCTTTCTATCTATTGCCTGAGAACCAACCTTTTCTAATAAGGCCTCAACAGTGCTCTGTCCCTTGGAGCCATTGTGTCTGACACCAGGACTATGCTCACTGCCTCTGCCATCCTCTGCCAAGTGATTTTGGGCTTCAGGCAGTGTAACATATTTATCCACATTCTTGACCCTTTTTAGGGAGCCGTAATACTGCTTCCATCCCTTGTCTAAGGACTTCTTCTTGCCGCTGCCTTTCCTGTGGGAGTCATGAGAGCCAGACCTGCTATAGGAGGATGACCTGCTGTGGGACTGAGCAGGGGATCGCAATCTGGAACAACCTCTGCTTCTGGAGCGACTGTGAGACCGGCTGTAGGATCTGCTCCTGGAGGACCCGCTGTGTGAACGTCTCTCGTGTCTGTTGCTTTTATGGCCACGGTCCATTTCCCTGTCAGGGATGTCTGGGTGACCCTTCTGTGAGGTGGAGGATGTACTCTCCTTCTCTGCTGCTCTGCTAGCTGCTTGGCCGGTGGGGGCAAGAGAGGCAGGGGTGGTCTTGGTCTTGACTGCCTCGATGCGGACATAAGAGGATTTCCAGGGCTTCTGACCAGGTTTCCAGCGAGAAGGTGGGGGGCTGTCACTCATGGGGATCACGGATACACTTTCAGGGGCTGGGGTAGTGGGCACAGGGGTGGCTTTGGTCTCTGCATCCTTCACTGACACCTGGACGAAGGCCTCTGGCTTTGGCTCGATGAAGTTAGCCAGCTTCCTGGAGGATCTGAATTTGTTCTTCTCTCTAGACCTAGATCTGTATCTGGACCTAGATCTGGATTGAGACTTTGCCCGGGACTTGGATCTAGACAGGGACCTGCTTCTAGATCGGGAGAGACTCCTGGATCTTGAGGAGGACCTGAACCTCCCACGGGATCTGGAGTGACTGGGTGTGTAGGACCTCGAGTAGGAGCGTGAGTCTTTGGAGGAGGGGGAGGAGTGGTGCCTCCTGCCTGAGCTCTGCTTCCTGGGGATGTGTCGGTGGATGGAAGGGGAGCGGGACAGAGAATGGGACTTTCTTTCCTGGTGACTGGACATCTTTGACCTTCTGCCAGAGGACAACGACCTCTCGCCTTCTGAGACAGAGGATTCTTTCGGCTGGCTCATGGCGCTTTTGTGTCTCTTGGCATGTTTGCGTTTTTTGGCCTTCTTACGCTTGGCCTTTTTCTTCTCTTTCTTGAGCTGGTGGTGCTGACTGGACCTCTCAGAGCTGTGGTCCGAGGAGCACCTGGACCTCTCAGAGCTGTGGTCCGAGGAGCACTCGGGCGGTTTGGACCATGGAGAATTGCTTCTGTCATCCCATCTGCTTGAGGAAAATGTATTCATTCTGTTAAGTCAGAACTCTTAATCAACTCTGACAAGACTGTTTTTTATTCATACAAAATTAAAGAGGATGTCTGGTGGTGCTTAAAACGCTTACAGTGTAAGGTTGGATGGAAAGCTTTTAATTACCATTCACACAAACTTTGGATCTGATTACACTGCTTCTGTCTCTGACTCTTCACAGTGGTAGTCAGGACAAGTGCGTCTACTGCTTAACATGAATTATCATACAAAGTCATTATGCAAAATATGAAAAGGTGCCATACCTGTCTCCTTTGCTCCATCTCTCCACACTGGGTGGTTGATAAGTCTTGGTTCTCTGCATCTCCTCCTTCCAGTGTGGTGGAGTCTCACTACTCCCTTGCTCTTCTTCCGACGCAGAGCGGGATTTGGACCGCGGAGGAGTGTGGTATCTCTGCAGAAAGAATCAACTAGATTTGAATACATTGACCATAAAGTGCAACGGTGGCCATTGTCAGCAGACTTCAGTGCCTCCCCTTATTCTCTATTACTTTCTCCATATAGCTCACAAAGGGCATGATTACCTTATCTCCATGAAGTCAACATCAAAGGTTTGCTTTTGTGGGAAATAAAAATAATCTAACAGTGCAAAATGAGAGAGAGGTAGAGAGAGGTAGTTATACCAGGAACATAGGCAAAGGCAGATGTGAGAAAGAGGCACAGAGAGAGAGAGAGGCACAGAGAGAGAGAGAGGCATAGAGAGAGAGAGAGAGAAATTGGCAGGGATTTTAGTTAACGAGCCCGTTTGTCTTGGAGAGCTGGTGAATATTTATGCTATTTATGTCCTCAACATTGCAAAAGTTTGTCATGAGCATGAAAACCTTGTTTTCAGTTTTAGTAAGGGGAGTGTACCATTGTTCCTCTGCCTTTGATTTTCCGTCCAGACTTTGTGACCGCCGGCTTAAGGTCGTATGGAAGCGAGGACACCTCTTGCTCAGTTCTGAAATAGACAAATCATTTTTTATCATCAGTTTTAACCAAATAGGACATCATTCAAATTCCATGTAATTTGAGTTAGGTCACCAGCATTTCAATTAATGCCAATGTATGAACTGAAACATTTCAGTAGGGTTAGGGCAGAGGGTTATGCAGTAGGGTTATATATGTATATATAGGGGACTGACGTATGTATATAGTATATATATGTATATATAGGGGACTGACGTATGTATATAGTATATATATGTATATATAGAGGACTGACGTATGTATATAGTGTATATATGTATATATAGAGGACTGACGTATGTATATAGTATATATATGTGTATATATAGGGGACTGACGTAGGTATACCAGTGTTTCCTCTACATGCATTTCATCGTGGCGGGCCGCCACGATGGAATTTCCTCCGCCACCATTCAGATTTCTCAAAAAAAAAAAAAAAAAAAGATTTAGGCCGCTTTTCAGACCTTCACATCGCTAGACACACCCACAAGCGCGAAGCGACGCGCTTGCAAAACTGTTTTGTGATTGGTCGAATACATCTAGGCTGCGTGTAGTCTACAAACTACTTCAAATGTTACAATATGCGCGACGACGGTGCTGGATCCTGGATCTGTGCATCGGTGTGCAGGAAGAACACGGAGCAGGCGCCAGACCAGACTAGATGATCGTGGAGTGAAGATATTATGAAAGTGTACGTGCTTGTCGATCACCCGTCGCATCGCGTACGCTTTAATAATCTCTTCACTCCACAATCATCTAGTCTGGTCTGGCGCCTGCTCCGTCTGTTTTTCTTCCTGCACACAGGTAAACAGATCCAGGATCCAGCAGCGTCTTCGGGCTCGCGCAAACAAACCCGGCGAATTTTTTTACTTGCCCCAGGCAAGCGTTACTGTTGAACCCTGCTGATACATGATTCTTCCCTGCACATTGACAATGTTTTCTCTCTCCTCTTTCTTCTGCGTTGTGAAGGGATCCACTGCAGCGTACACGAAAAGCGGCTACTGTGTCAACCGCTTCCCATAATAGTTACAACAACCATAAAGCCTCCATAATGATAATGAAAAGAAGGGGAGACGAATTTTTTATTGACAACGGAATTACATGCTGGAAAAACATGCAGACACAGACAATAAGAGACACACGGGAGAAGTACGGGAAAACATTTAATTTTTTTGGGCCATCCTCGAGTTTTGGCTGAAATTACGTCGTTGTTTTGAGCGCGCGTGCACGCGGAAAAAATCGCCAGGTCAACGCTACCCGCCACCATTGTAAAAATTCCTGGAGGAAACACTGTATATAGTATATATATGTATATATAGAGGACTGACATGTATATAGTATATATATATGTATATATAGAGGACTGACGTGCATGTATATAGTATATATATGTAAAAATAGAGGACTGACATGCATGTATATAGTATATACAGGTGCTGGTCATATAATTAGAATATCATCAAAAAGTTGATTTATTTCAGTAATTCCATTCAAAAAGTGAAACTTGTATAATGTATACATTCATTCCACATAGACTGATATATTTCAAGTGTTTATTGCTTTTAATTTGGATGATTATTACTGACAACTAATGAAAACCCCAAATTTTGTATCTCAGAAAATTAGAATATTGTGAAAAGGTTCAATATTGAAGACCCCTGGTGCCACACTCTAATCAGCTAATGAACTAAAAACACCTGCAAACACCTTTAAATGGTCCCTCAGTCCAGTTCTGTAGGCTACACAATCATGGGGAAGACTGCTGACCTGACAGTTGTCCAAAAGACGACCATTGACACCTTGCACAAGGAGGGCAAGACACAAAAGGGTCATTGCTAAAGAGGCTGGCTGTTCACAGAGCTCTGTGTCCAAGCAAATTAATAGAGAGGCGAAGGGAAGGAAAAGATGTGGTAAAAAACAGTGTACAAGCAATAGGGATAACCCGGAGAGGATTGTGAAACAAAGCCGATTCAAAAGAGACGTATGCAAGACATGGGTTTCAGCTGTCGCATTCCTTGTGTCAAGCCACTCTTCAACAAGAGACAGCGTCAGAAGCGTCTCGTCTGGGCTAAAGACAAAAAGGACTGGACTGCTGCTGAGTGGTCCAAAGTTATGTTCTCTGATGAAAGTACATTTTGCATTTCCTTTGGAAATCAAGGTCCCAGAGTCTGGAGAAAGAGAGGAGAGGCACAGAATCCACGTTGCTTGAAGTCCAGCGTAAAGTTTCCACCGTCAGTGATGGTTTGGGGTGCCATGTCATCTGCTGGTGTTGGTCCACTGTGTTTTCTGAGGTCCAGGGTCAACGCAGCCGTCTACCAGGAAGTTTTAGAGCACTTCATGCTTCCTGCTGCTGACCAACTTTATGGAGATGCAGATTTCATTTTCCAACAGGACTTGGCACCTGCACACAGTGCCAAAGCTACCAGTACCTGGTTTAAGGACCATGGTATCCCTGTTCTTAATTGGCCAGCAAACTCGCCTGACCTTAGCCCCATAGAAAATCTATGGGGTATTGTGAAGAGGAAGATGCGTTGGCCAACATTTAAAAAAAAACTTGTTTTGTATTGGTCTTAAGTAATATTCTAATTTTCTGAGATACTGAATTTGGGGTTTTCATTAGTTGTCAGTAATAATCATCAAAATTAAAAGCAATAAACACTTGAAATATATCAGTCTGTGTGGAATGAATGTACACATTATACAAGTTTCACTTTTTGAATGGAATTACTGAAATAAATCAACTTTTTGATGATATTCTAATTATATGACCAGCACCTGTATATGCAGTGTTTCCTCTATATGCATTTATTGGTGGCGGGCCGCCACGAATGAATTCCCTCCGCCACAAATTGATTCAGTCCACTAAAAAATAAAAAAATAATCCACCTCTGAACATTTTAGCTGATTAAAATATATCTGATCCTAGATCAGCGCTATAATGGATGTTGACTAAAAATGCACCTACATCCACGCCCATCTCTCTCTAACCACTGATCCAAAATCAGATTAATGACATTAAACATTTAGTTGACGACGTGACACAAGGGCTACTCCTGATTGGTCTAAATGTGAACCGGCATGAGAACCGTGCAGACTCAACCATCCCTGCTCAAAAACTGTCGCAAGTAGAAGAACTCGCGCAAGTTGGAAATACTCGGAAACTTTCGCCAAGTTGGACATACTTTTCCTGTTGTGTTTGAGACGGAGCCAAGACTGCTCGTTTGGAAGGACATTGGATCCGTGAGTAACGTGAACCTTTATATTCTGTATATTATTTGTATTTTTTTGCCATCCTCCCTCTAGTTTTGGTTGAAATTAGGTCGTTGTTTTGAGCGCGCGTGCGCGTTTCATGCGCATGGGCGTTTCATGCGCGTGTACGCGGAAAAAAAATTGCGGGCGCGGACAGGGCTCTCCGCCACTAATGTAAAAATTCCTGGAGGAAACACTGATATGTATATATAGAGGACTGACGTGCATGTATATAGTATATATATGTATATATAGGGGACTGACGTGTCTGGCTTGTCCTCTTGGGCTGGCACGTCGCGTCTCAACAGGAAGCGGTTCTCTGGCACGGGCGGGATCTCCTCTGGCCGCACCACAGGCTTCTCTCTCTTCACACACGGCTCCTTCCCTCCCTCCTCCTCCTTCCCTCCATCCTCCTCCTTCCCTCCCTCCTCCTCCTTCCCTCCCTCCTCCTCCTTCCCTCCATCCACAGGGCTGCGTGAGTACCGACAAAACACAAACAATGCAAAACATCATTGCCTTGAGCTGCTCTTGAAGAGGACCTGTTCCTGTTAGAATGGTGTTAGACACGGTGCTAAAAATCATCAGACAAGAATCTAGTGTAAAAACAACACTGATAGAATGACACAGACTTATCCTAGCAGGTTTGACACACATTGACAAGTGACAACGCACCTTCTTGGACGAGACGGCACCCTCTCATTATGGCTCTCCCTCCTGGCCTCTCTTCGTCTCTTCTTTAAGTGCTTGCTCTTTGAGTGTCTCTTGTGCCTGCGATGTCTGTACTTGTCACCTGACTCACTTGCAGACTCCATGGAAGAGTTCTGAGATGACGAACTGAGGGAGGAGTCTGCGGAACGGGAGGTTCTTTTCCTCTTGGCCTCGAGTACTAAAGGAGAGGGAGGACGAGCATATGTACTGTAACACACCATCAGAAACATCAGTTTCACTTCATTTATATAACGAATCAAAGCATAGGATACTATAACAAACAATTCTGGGGTACATAATCAAGGCGTATCCTGTGTTTCCCAAAATACCTTTTAGACCTTTTTTAGACCTCTTTGAATATAATTTTAGACCTATTCGTGACACCATGTGATAGCTTTTTGTCATCCTCGAGGTGATGAAATTAGGGATTTCACTGCCATACAGACAAAAAAGTCTGAAGGATAATTAATATAAAATAAATATAATATAAATAAATATAAATTAAAAAGTCCCATAATTACATTTTAATTTCCACGTAAATAGATGTGGTCAGACTGATTTCCTTGCAGGACAAGCTCATCTAATTTTCTATACCTAGCACCTCATTGCTGGATTTTAGACTATAAGGCTTTTTAAGACCAGCGCAGGAACCCTGATATACAGTAAGCACTGATTTTCAAGTTGGTGAGAAAAACAGTTGCTTTGTTTTACAGTTGCATTGCAGCCTATATATACATTGATTTACTACGCCCCTGGCATCAGTCCCATTATGTTTTCCTTGAAGCAAAAATAAACAGGGCCACGCGAGAGGTGACGACAAGTTCAAATGCCTGCAGTCACTTCCAGGGTGGCATTATGTTGCCATAATAGAGGCTTCTTTTAGCTAGGTTTGAGTCCATAAAAGCAGGCCTATCACAGAGACATAACACAGGGGCAGCTGCCAACTCAACTCCGCACAGATCGCATCACTGATCCTCACTGAATGGGAGATCAGGTTACAGGCCCTGCTCTAATGCCAGGCCGAATAAAACGCCAGCCTCAAAATGCCATCCTCTTACTGGATGAACTCTAAAAAGTGACCCAGTTTCAATGATGGGCAACATAGAGCCTTTCTGCACAGGGGACTAAGATAAAACAGCACAGGGCTATTTATAGAGTCTCTGAAATCCATTGTGGTGCAACTATTCACAACAACAACAACAACAACAACAACAACAACAACAACAACAACAACAGGCCTGTCTGCTTGGTAGGGAAGGGAATCCAAAATCCTTTAAGCTAATTACTTGACCATGGTCATCTAGATAGTCACATTAGGCCTAATTGAATGTACAAAACTGTATCAGTACGTTGGAAATATGCCGCGTATGACGCATGAGAACAATTTGAAGAAGTCAACCCACTTCAGTCATTGCTCATGAGTGGTGGTTAGGGATGATAAGAACATAGCGGAGGAAGGGAGAGTGGTCCTACCGTCGTTAGCAGACTTTGTGATCAGCTGTCCACAGTCGATCACTCTGACGTCAGCGTAGGGTCTGCTGGCTGAGTCGGTCTTCAGCCCCTCAACCCTCTTGATCACCTCGAAGCCAGAGATGACCAGGCCAAACACCACATGGACTCTGCACGGGGGCACAGAGGATTTCAGAAAAAGTTGTCACCTCACAGTCTATACTGTAATGCACAACAAGTAATTAGTCTATGGGCCACATCCATTCCAAATAACTTCCTGCCCCTATGGGGATATAGTTGACATATCTTAAATGATACTCTTGGGTAGGGCTGGGACGACGCGTCGACGTAGTCGACGTAATCGACTACGTCAATACGTCGACTTGCGTAACGTGCATCGGTGCGTCGCAAATAAACAACATGGCTGCGACCAGTGGAAACATGGAGGAGGCTACTAGCTAATGTTACACAAGCAATGTAGCTCACCACAGTTTGTATGTCTTGTCTTCTGGTGTTAGTAACGTTAGCTATGTAGCTGGCTAGCTACGGTAGCCTATTGTAATTGTGGTGCTCGCACCTACGTTATCTAGCTCGTAGCTCGCATGCTACGTTAGCATCAATTTAGCTAATCATAACATAGCAGCGAGAGTAACGTTAGCTAGCCATGTAGCTACTAGCTAGCTGTGTTGTGGTGATGGACAGACTTCTAAATGGCCAGGGTTTTTCCTGCATAGAGAATTATGAGGCGGCCGCCATATTCCGCCTCCAGCTCTCGACAAACTGACGGTCGTATTTTCTACAAGCGTTGCACTCTGTGGATTTCTGTAATTTCTAACTGCAATTGCGGCACTGCGCCGACGTGGTGTCGGGGGCGCTGTTTCGCAAATAAGTTAGATTTCGTTTTTGCTAGCGAAATAGCTGATAGTTGATGTTGACTGCTCAAGGAGAATACATATTTGAAAGTACAGAATGCCTGAGAGCCTTATATTACATTATATTTTTAATGGTCATCTGGTGCCTGAATAATGTGTTTTCCTTTACATAAATAATGACATTTCCACCATAAATTGATGCAGAAAGGGCACAAATTGGTCCATATCAATTCACCAGAATGCAAGAAATTAGGTGTTTGATGTTTAAGGACCCCCAGACAGCCCTGCTTCATGGGTCCCCCCCGATGTCAAACACCACTGGTACCACGTCCGCCTCATTTTGAGCCAGGAAAAACCCTGATGGCCATGTTGGCATTCAAGTTGGCTAAACATAGCAGTGAGTCTGCCCTGTGTCTGGGGCTGTTTGACAGAGGCAGTTACAGTAGTAGTAGTAGTAGTAGTAGCAGGTCGCCGAATTAAAAGTGTCTGTGTTTAATTGCGGGCCCACAGACAGCCCCCATACATCAGCTGATCATTTAAAGGGGCGGCCGTCTGAGTAATGTGCATGTCACACGCTGCTTTGTTTTATAAGAGCAGCAGCTATTACCCAGAGTGCTTTATAAAGACACTGTTAAACAGAGAGAGACAATACAGCCATTATTTTTGGGGAAATTAAGGGATACATTAATCGAACAGCAAAAATAATAATCGTTAGACCAACCGTTAAATTAGTCGTTAGAGTAACCGACTAACCGGAAAAATAATCGCTAGATTAATCGTTAGAAAAATAGTCGTTAGGGACAGCCCTACTCTCGGGTGTACTTTTTTTGAGTAAGTAAACATGCAGAGGTCAAAAAAAGAGTCAAAAGAGCCAGACTTACTCATCTAGATGAGGTGCCATCTTTGTGGTGCTATTTGAGGAAGAGCAACACATTCATTGAGCACAGATCAGTTCATCAACCATGGTCAACGGTGGAGTCATGGAAACAAAGGGAGAAAAGACAAGAGAGAGAATGAGAACGAGAGAGATAACTTCAACGAAAACAAAGGTGCAACCATGAGGACAATGTGCATTCATCTGCAACAGATGTCTCTGAAATCTTTATTTCAGAAATAAGTCAATTACCAGCAGTTGTCCAATAACAGTACTCTCGTGCTTAAGGGAAAAGGCTAAAAAGGGTAAAATAGCCAAAGATAGGTCTGCGTGTTCAGGTACAGGAACTGTAAGCAGCCAAACCTTAAAAACAAGTACCATGTCAGAGCAGTGTGATGTGCCATCATATGGATCAAATGACAAACATGCTTGAATTGCACAAATTAGGCTTGTTTGTCTTCAATAACATTTCATATACTGTACAGAAGATGGATGAATTCTACATTGTAACATGACATGTTGGCTAAATTCTGTTGCTGGCCTGTTGGCAATCTGCTGGCAATCTGTCATTGACTTGAGTTAACCAACATTGGTGAGCTCTCCCAATTTAAACACTCAATAGAGAATTCATTTTGAAGAGAGGAGGGTTGGCTCATACAGACTACTGAATGATAAATCAATAAGAATAAAATAAAATAAAAACAGTCAGGAGAGAGAAACACAGCCTTGGAGAGACACATTACCTTGGAAGAGCAGGATGCTAGAGTTTCTGCAAATTTTACACAAAAACGGCAAGAGAAAAATTGTAACACATTTGTAGACAAAAAGAAGAACTCCATGTCTCTCTGCACTACCAATATTGACGTTCACACTGCTATTCTGTTCTGCAGGGCTTCAAAACAAAGTACATGGAAATAGGGCTGTGCTAGGGGCCAGATAACCTAAAATGAACCAGACTTTAACAAAAAACCTTTTTTCTTTTTATTTATCATGCGGAAAAGACTTCTAGAATAAAATATAACATACTTGAGAAGAGCAAAACATTAGCTACAATCCTTGGTCTAATCTTTGTCTTTCTTCTCAAATATTTGGTTTATGTTATCCAATCTACTGTACCCCACTACGGTGAAGTATATCTAATCAACTCCGAACAGAAAATCTTAGGCTAAACAGGACAAGAGTCTGATTACTAATTCATAATTCACTTGGCCTACAGAAAAACGCATAGCAACATATAAAAAATACAGTTGAGTCTGCAGGTATGCAGAGGCTTATCAGGAAGGGAAAAGGGCACAGACACGCATCACATGACTGTGGACGGGAATGTTACTCACATGAAGAACTGGGAACCATTGGTGTCTTTCCCACGGTTGGCCATGGACAGGAGGAATGCTCTGTCATGTTTGAGAATGAAGTTCTCGTCTGTAGGAGAGAGAGAGAGAGGGGAGGGGACTGTGATCATTAATTCTTCACTGAATTAAGCTGGAGGTGGTCAGAGGGTGAAAGAGATAGGCCACGGTCAAGTTTTGCCCATTATATTAGTCCAGCCTAACAACTGACTGAGTGCTACTGCTATTTTCCCCCCTATGCTAAATAATACCTAATCAATCTACATTAACCTTGAGTGTGACTACAGTACATCATCTTCATCCAATAGCTTACGCTGTCCAAATTTGAGAATAATGAAATCATGTTTTTTTTTAAAGACTCAACATTTCTTTCGAAATTTGTCAGACGAACTCAGCCGTAACTAAATGTTTCAGGAAGGACTGGGGACTTTCAAAACCAATTTAAAATGTGTGCAATCTAAGAGTCTTTCCAGCAACTAAATCATACCAGTTCTCAAAAGATGTCTCTTAACTGGCAGGCTACTGCTTATAGTTTATAAATGTACCTTTCCCAGCAATCCAATGGACAGTAAACCCATAAAATAAGCAAAGCTTGAGTGGCTCTGGTCTACTGTAAGTGAGGCATGGAGAGACAGAATAGTGGAAAGCCCCTCAAGTCTGACATTGATACACACATTGATACACACACTAGTCACGGCAGACATTCTGGCCCTTTGATTCAACTGCAGGTGAAGGGGACAATGTTTACATTGTGTTACTGAGCTGTGTACATCTCTTACCTTCTCATTTTGCAAAAGACCACACTCTATAAATAAAAGAATATGTTGAAATTTTAGGCAGGAAGATTGGAGCTTTCAATAAAGAAAAATACCTAAAGCCTCCATGCTGATTCAGAAAAATCCACTACTTTGACCAAATAAAAGGTAGAGTTAAACAATAAAAACGTGAAGGTAACAGTAGTTGTTAAAACATATATCCACAGGAAACTCATGTTAGCACTATCTGCCCATGCAATTCTAGGTTCATGCTGAGGTAGTTAAGATGAAAGATATATGTGTAGATGTGAATTAAAACACTATCTAGCCACACTGTTTATGGGCTAAATACGTCTTTCCGTTTACCTTCAAAGTAGCCACCATATATGGACTCTCCTCCTCTTCCATTGCCTGTAGAGAACACAGTTTGAAGGTGAGTAACCCTTCCCCTTAGACAATATCAATCCCCCAATGTATTTAAGATGAAGCATATACTCAACTTTATTTAAGCCCAATTTATACTTCTGCGTAAAATCTACGGCGTAGCCTGCGTAGGCCCGGAGCCTACGCCGTAGGTTGACGCGCACCTCTCCAAAAATGTAACTACACGGCATACCTACGCAGACCGTAAGCACAGTGATTGGTCCGCTTGGTAGCACATGATTCCGACATGATTCCGACTCTCTCGTAGGCCAAAATGCGGAAGCCATGACAGAAATGTCATTTACTTTTTCTGTAATTACTTATTAATAAAGATTAGAAAAATAATGATAACCATCGTATTATCTTAGTTTAATGTAATTTCAATGCATTATAGAAATTTTCTTTACAAGCATAACAAAAAAAATCGCTATTATGCCGCTTTGAGTACACCGTTACAACGGAGCGCCCCATGGAAGCGTCAGGCACAGCCTTCCCATAAGGAGCGCGATTCACATTTACGAGATGTACAATCCTGTTTATTTAGAAATAAATGATTACCTGTGGCGTTTGACAGCGGATGATGATAGAGATATTTAATGTAAAGTTATCTATAAGAACTGTGATTGGTCCGCTTGGTAGCGTCACATTCCGACTCTCTCGTAAATGCGGAAGTCATGACAGAAATGTCATTTACTTTTTCTGTAATTACTTATTAATAAAGATTTGAAAAATTATGATAACCATCTTATTATCTTAGTTTGCTGCCATTTCAATGCATTATAGACATTTTTTGCTATTATTCCGCTATGAGTATACCGACCAACGCGACGCAGACCGACCAACGCAGAAGTATAAATTGGGAGAGCCCTTGCGTAGGCTACGGCGTAGCCGCGCGTAAATTTGACGCAGAAGTAGGCTACATACTTTACCGGGTAAATAACCCTAACCCCAATGTTTAAAAAATATATATATACACAACAGTAAAAATTTTCCATAGTAGATTACAGATTATATCATGGTAATAATGTCATATTTTATGTATACCTTCAGTGAAGTCACCTCCCTGGACCATGAAGTTCTTTACGACTCTGTGAAACGTGGAGCCTTTAAAGCACAGCTTTTTCCCTGTGGTTTTGCCAGTTCCTTTTTCACCTGCAAAGTGAGACAAAGTGTTACTTTGATCAAAGAAAACAAAATGTCTGAATTATATAGAACTGGCAATAAATGAAACTGTTTTGTAAGTATACGAAAGGGTCTGAAAAGAGATGGTGTCGTCTGCTGCTTTCAAAATCATTTGTTTCTGTTGGAAGGTGCCACGTGAGCTGAATGTATGCTTAACGACGCAATGAAACAGCATGAGGGGACGGGCCGGGTTCCATGAACCAGATGACCTTGTTCAGACATCCTCTCATTATGACCGCCACTCATTCCAACCTCAGAGGTCGTCCCCTTGAGGGCTAAAGGTCTGGAGACGGGATATTGAGCCATGGCTACCCCAGATGTGTGTGTCCTTTTTCACTGTACTAATGAAAGGTATGCGGGGGGGGGGTTCAGACCACAGGGCTGTACAGATGGACAGCTTTAAGGTTTGCAGAGATTTTTTTTTACTTCATGGCTCCAGCAGCTTTACAGGTTTTTGGTTTCCTATAAGCCACACAGCTCTTAAAAGAGATGCTTAAAAAAAAGCTTCCCGGGAGCCAGAGCATGCTGACAGAATGAGAGGGGGGGGGGGGGGGTGCGCTGGCAGAGGGAGGAGAGCGTAGCCAGCCTTCTCCCATGTCTGTCCTTGCCAGCCTCACATTCCCTTCCACCAGGTGGGGTGAAAAATGAGAGGGCTGATCGATCCCTGCCTTCTGCCCACAGATTTATGACCATCTCCAGGCAGACACCCCCCCCCCCAGTACACCCTGTCCCTGACTCAACCCTGACAGGGATGAGTGATATTGAGGAAGAGGACCACCGCCCCCTTCTTCCCAATGCATCTCTCTGCTATGTCACCAGGTGATTTATACTGTGCTTGATACATATACGGTTCCGTTTCTTTATTCAGGAAGTGTTATGGAAGGTTTTTGAGTAAGTGTGTGTGTGTGTGGGGGGGTTAAAAGGCTTCTATTGGTGAGACGCATATAGTATCAACTTACTAAAGCTAGCTTGATTGGATAAATGGAACACAACATTGATCTAAAGTATTCAATTATGTATGGTCAGCTGCATCCCCGTGGTATTCATTGAGGTAATGTGCTAAAAATGGTAATGGATAAAAAAAAAACTGAAAATACTGTAAACAGACTTGTTTAATCTCAAACAGGGAGGTTGGGGTTAATGATTAGGAACTTGCTTCCCATTGGGACACATGCTGGAATGATGAAACATGTATCAAAGAGCCTTTTGAGAACTTACCAGTGCACAAACAGAGGAAGTTTTTGCTCGTCTTGGGGCAAACATCAGAGAAGAGTTGAAAGACTATACGCCCAACTGCAATTGACAAAGAGCAATATTTTAATTAAAAAAAAACATTTAGGCTATATCAGTCTCTTTCTCCTTCTTTCCTCTCAAATCATGTCCTTGACTGGCAGTCTCAGTCGATATATATCTTCTAATGGCAGGTAACACTGTGTACAATCCAGAGAAAAGATATTGATAGTGATTTTTTAAAAGTTGAACCATAAGAGAAGAGGTTTGTACTCTGCTTGAAACTATAACAATAAACTACACAACAGTAACTAGGGCAGTAACTAAGTATCTTGAATACAGTAAAACAATTACTGTTGATATCAGCAGTCCTAGATTTATTCTAATATCCTGTTGTTGTTTTATAATGCATAATTAAAAGGAACCTGTGGTGAGGCCCAGACATACAAAAACCTCTGTGGCCAATCAGAACAAACCTCTGTGGCCAATCAAAACAAACCCGTTAGGGAGTGGGGGTGTTACAAAATTATGCACAATGAAGGCGTACTGTAAATTGCATTCTTGTACCAAAAGAATTATCTCCGTTTCTTAACAAAAATTAAGAACAGGCGAACTATCTGATGTTCGATCAATGGCCCCGAATGAAAAAGCTCTAGTTGTGCACACTGCACAGTACAGCATGCCACTTCTTTAACTAATTAGCTGGCTGCTAGGTACATCATTTGCTAAATTCACTAAGAATGAGAAGGTCAATGCTAGAATGGTTTTGAGAAAGTCCTCAAAAAGACATGAGGGAGTCAGACCCAATATCCCATCCATGAGTAAAGCCTGTACACCAATCAACAATAACCATTTCACCATTTTCAGAGATTCTATTATGAGAACTCACATTTTCTTATACCACCTCCCACTTGAATAGCTCAATTAAGATGAACCCACATCTAAAGGTGAATGACAAGACTCAGTAACATAGTCCTATGTCTGCACTGATCAGTGACTGGCATCTAGAACACGAATCAGACCTTGAGGCAACTCTTACCTGGCTCTCTGTTGAGCTCCACATCAAAGTAGCACTGAGGGCGGTCTTTCACCCCCATTTTGATCACAGTCTGGGCTACCTGCAAGAGAGAGCGTGGAAAACTGAGTGGAACTGGTACAGTGGAACAGTATCAGTGGAGTGTTCAGCTCCAAGTGGGGGCTACATTACCACCTCAGTCCCCTCTTTCTCACTGAATAATTGTCCTCTCGTTAAGGGTAGATCATACTGCGGAGTGTGTGTGTGTGTGTGAGAGAGAGAGAGAGAGAGAGAGAGAGAGAGAGAGAGAGAGAGAGAGAGAGAGAGAGAGAGAGAGAGAGAGAGAGAGAGAGAGAGAGAGAGAGAGAGAGAGAACTGCAGCAGAGAGTGGAAAAGCTCTCTCTCTCTCTCTCTCTCTCTCTCTCTCTCTCTCTCTCTCAGGAAACTCTATAGGGAAATGCCTTGTCTGGCAAAGATATGCAAATCCAAGCACAGCCCCCAAACCGCAAGTTTTTTTAATCCTCTCCGTCCTCCTGAGTGTCGTCATGTCAAAGCCGGGCCAGTAAAACGGTACAGAGCCAGCGACTGGACCTAGTTAACGACGTGGTGAAAGTTGGGTAAACGAACGCTGGTCAGATTTAACCACGGTGTCAAAGTTGTCATGCTAAACTAAGAAACGGGGTGTAACCAGAGTGCAGCTCCTCTATGTGCTGGGCAGCAAATTATATTTTAGACCAAACAGTTATACTTTCATTAAGGGGGATTTTCTCACATGCTACAGCAAACGCAGGGGATTTGAGCAGGTGTTGCTGAGGAAGTGTCAACTAGGCCTACACTCAGGGTGTGTTCTCACTAGAACATTTTCCTTCACTTGGAATCCGAGTTTAGGATCAAATTCGCTTTGCTCTGCGTCGTTTGGAGCTGTGAGAACGCGCATTCGAAGTTGCTCCCGGAGCAAACAACCAACGCATGGTCCACTTGAAAAGGGTGGTTTCGCTCCGGTTAGAAACAACGCATTGAGGCTGTCCATAGGAAAACAACAGCGCATGCGTGTTGATCTGGATAAGAGCGGGACGAACAGGCAATTTTTAATTTTTCGGACCAATCAACTACGACGTCTGTTGCTTCAATTGCGTATGTTACTTCGTTTACATAAAGGGCTGTGAGAACGCAAATCCAGTGTTTCCTCCAGGAATTGTTACAATGGTGGCGGGTAGTGCTGAGCGCGCGCCCGCGTTTTTTTCGCGTGCACGCGCATGAAACGCGCACGCGCGCTCAAAACAACGACGTAATTTCAGCCAAAACTCGAGGATGGCCCAAAAAAATACAATGTTTTCCTGTACTTCTCCCGTGTGTCTCTTATTGTCTGTGTCTGCATGTTTTTCCAGCATGTAATTCCGTTGTCAATAAAAACAAAAACACTGATCTGACGGTTTTTTTCACAACGTTATTACTTGTCACTTTAAGCCCAGGAGGGAGTTAGCGATTAGCGATGTTTAGCTTAGCTTAGTTTAACAGAAGTATCTTCACTTTTAACATGACTTCCCGTGGTCGTAGAGGGCTGGTCGACGGCTTAAAATGACCGTGTAGACCTGTAGACCTTATCCAGCTATAGTCTTGTGGTTCTACCCCGGGCATAGCCGGTGTTATTCACGGACAAACACTCCTGTTAGAGTGGTTCTAGTACACTGGACATAGGTAACACATAGAGAGGCTTCTCCTCTCTCTCTCCATCCTACACTACACTACACTACGCATCCTATACTACACTACGCTAGCTCGCGGTGTTCGGGTGACAGCCAGGGCGCGTTCGTAAATACGCTCTGGAAATCTGATCAGCACTCACGGAATGCCTCTTGTCCAATCAAATGACTTGGTCCCTTTATGACGTTGAACCTAGTGTGCGCTCCGGGGCTCTCAGAGCGAATTTACGAACGCAGCCTCTAGTTCAATACTCGCGACACACACGGACTGGTCCAGTTTCAGCGCTTGTGGGTGTGTCTAGCGCTGTGAAGGTCTGAAAAGCGGCCTAAATCTTTTTTTTTTTTTTTTGGTTGAGAAATCTGAATGGTGGCGGAGGAAATTCCATCGTGGCGGACCGCCACGATGAAATGCATGTAGAGGAAACACTGAAATCAGAGAAATAATTTATGCAACAATGTTGCAATCTCATCCACTTGCTCTGGGTCATGACTCAGACTTTCATGTGAGAACATGACCTTAATTGTGGACATACTAAACAGTAGGCTAGGTTATAATGCAGATGTTAGTGTGAGACAACAACATCTGAAGTCATATACTGTATGAAGATTTCTTTGTTTGTTTATTGTGCATATTTGTCTCGTTGGAGGACACTTGTTAGCCTACGTTTTGATGACAATGTAACACAACATACTTCTGAGTGGTGTGAGCAGAGAACTACAACTACAGGATTCACCAGAGGAATGGGTCGTCTGCTGCTGTGCAATCACAACGGGTAACCTAAAACAACTTCCTGACTGACAGAGAAAGCTCTTTCTCCATACATCTCACATAGCCTAGGCCCACAACGGTTGATAGGCCTGAGTAGGCCTACATCCCCAGCAGGTCAACGAGCAGGAACAAAAGACACCATTGTTCACCATCATGAAAACTCCTGGAGCACAGGTAACTTTGGCTGAGGTCAGGAATTTGAATTGGAAACAAAAGTAGGCTGTTGCAAATGGCCAAAGCGAAAGCAACAGGACATTAATATAGCCTCAACATTTCACACTGTGGATTAGACACGGTGTGCTCACATTTAACACGTTCTGCAAACCGCTGATGAAACAAAGACGATAGGCTAGGCCTACATAGTTCAATTACACATAAAAAGCTAATGCTTGGTTTAAGTTTCTACAGACTTCGAAAACACCAATTGTTAAGGGATCATGTGCAATCTCTTGTGCCAAGTAAATGAGGAACAAAAAAAACTACACAACAAGTATTGAGAACAACCTGTTTTTAGCCTCAGGTTACAACCCAAAAGTCTGCAGAGCCAGATCCTACGGTACAGACGAGTCAAATGACACCCACAGCAGCACTGAGGGGCTTAAAGCTCTGGCTGGGATTGTCTCCAAGTACCACCTTATACCTCCCACTTCAATCTGGGGAACACCTCGGCTTATAATGCAGCGTTTGAGAAGATATCTGTTGTAATCTAGTCTAGCTATTTTCAGTTTTGGGGTCTGAACACTATACTGCTACACTATTACTCAGGCATGAAAATGGGTCGGGGTGAAAAAGGTGAGAAGGATACGAGACCCGGAACCTGCTAGGCGGTCCCGGCGGAAAGTTTTTTTGTGGAAAAATTAGCTTCCATGTGCTCATATCTGATTTATTTTAGATTTACTCTAGTGGTGGTCACATGCAGAATTACAAGATTGCAAAAAAATAAATAAAAAAAGTATGAATGTAGGTCACCTATTTTGGATTCAAAACGGCGTATTTCGCCGAAAGGTGAGCGATTATCATGCCTGATTACTATGTTGGATGCCTTGCCATAAAAAAACAAGGCGTTGTGACCATGTGAAAGGTTAGGCTCAGCTACTAATAATATAAATAACAATCCAGCTGCCTTGCACTGCAGGGGGACATAAAGCTCAAAGCCGGAGCACAGGGGGTCCTAGTCCAACTGGGAAGGATCCATGTGTTACATGTGGATGTTTGTACATGTGTACTGAGGCCTATGTTATGTATGTGTATAATCCTAGCCTAAGATTATACACATACAACATCCATCCACGTATGTAAAAATGATATGTACATATTACAGACAGATCCATGTAAAAAATAAATAAATAAATATGATCCTAGTTACAGTTGCTTCCTTCGATGTTTCAACCAGAATACCTGTCAATCTATCTGAGCCCCTTCCAGCCAGCTAACTAACTAACACACCGTTCAATGTTGCTCTGGTTATGTCCATTTAAATGTGTCATGTTCATTTTGTCATGGCAAGGCAAGGCAAGGCAAGTTTATTTGTATAGCACATTTCATACAACAGGGGCAATTCAAAGTGCTTTACATACATTATTTAAGAGGAGCATAGTAAGAAAATAAAAAATTACAATGAATAAAAGCAAATATAATAAGTAAATAGATAAAACATTTAAAAAGACAATAGTTAATGGAAAAAAGACATTGATAGAAGTGTTTGTGTTTAATCATAACTGGTGCAAAACATGAAGGTTTTTAGCTTAGATTTAAATATTTTAAGGGTTTGGGCCTGTTTGATTGAGGTGATCTGTGTGTTCCAGCTGACAGCGACACACCTACCTAGACCATCAGGTTCAGCTGGTCTTTACCAGAGAGAGACAGTTCGTTTGCACCCTCTATGTATTTACAATCTGCTGCAGAATCCACATCCACATCTAGCTCCGAGCTAGCCCAGTTCCGTAGCGGGCTAGCTACAACGCACATTCACGATGGCTATCTGACTAGCCACCTAGCTTATCTGTCGTACTAAACAATATATACCAACGTTGTTCCCGAATCGGATACTAATATACTAGTATACTAATACTAAAATAGACGTATTTATCAGGTAAACAGAGTCAACACGCGGATCACCTACCTGCTATCTGCACCGTGCTCTGGGCTGGCTGGCTGGGGAAGAAGGCGAAGGCGTCGTTGGTTCAGATTGTCCCTCTCGAGATCCCGTCGCGAATCAGCTGGCCAGGATTTTTTTTTTTCTCAACTCTGGTTTCAATACAAAGGCTATGGTCAAATTCAATGTGCATAATACACAATAAAGCTCAACTCCCGATGTACCAATGCAGTCCAATTCTTCATGTACCATAACGTGTTTAGATAACAATCTGAGATGACATACTATTCTGTTTATTGGAGAGAATATTGGGATCATTCAGTTGAGAGTAGCTCAGAAATTATCACGTTAAGACTCAATGTCCCAAAATGCACTACTCGAACACATGGGTGTCTGCGTTGTGTTGACAGTTACTGTTTCTTTAAGAAAACGCGGGTTTGTGGAACCCGGAAAGAGAGCTTTGTCCCAAAGTGTTCAGTTCAGAGCCAGGCGACCTGTCAAAGACCATTTAGCTGACTTGGTGCTGTGCACATAGCACGTTAACTAGTCAATCTACCACCCAGGGATGTCTCTAGTTTCTCTCACTTGTTGTACCACGTGATTTCGAGCTGAGCAACATGAATCACAGGATGTTGAGGTGAGGTAAACACAGTAACTAGCTAGCACTGGTTAGCATGTAGCCTCTCTGTGTGTGTGTGTGTGTGTGTGTGTGTGTGTGTGTGTGTGTGTGTGTGTGTGTGTGTGTGTGTATTGTTGGTGTGTGTGTGTGTATTGTTGGTGTGTGTGTGTGTGTGTGTGTGTGTGTGTATTGTTGGTGTGTGTGTGTGTGTGTATTGTTGGTGTGTGTGTGTGTGTGTGTATTGTTGGTGTGTGTGTGTGTGTGTGTGTGTGTGTGTGTGTATTGTTGGTGTGTGTGTATTGTTGGTGTGTGTGTGTGTGTGTGTATTGTTGGTGTGTGTGTGTGTGTATTGTTGGTGTGTGTGTGTGTATTGTTGGTGTGTGTGTGTGTATTGTTGGTGTGTGTGTATGTGTGTATTGTTGGTGTGTGTGTGTGTGTGTGTGTGTGTATTGGTGTGTGTGTGTGTGTGTGTATTGTTGGTGTGGTGTGTGTGTGTATTGTTGGTGTGTGTGTATTGTTGGTGTGTGTGTGTATTGTTGGTGTGGTGTGTGTGTGTATTGTTGGTGTGTGTGTGTGTATTGTTGGTGTGGTGTGTGTGTATTGTTGGTGTGGTGTGTGTGTGTATTGTTGGTGTGTGTATTGTTGGTGTGGTGTGTGTGTGTTGTTGGTGTGGTGTGTGTGTGTATTGTTGGTGTGGTGTGTGTGTGTGTGTTGTTGGTGTGTGTGTGTGTGTATTGTTGGTGTGTGTGTGTATTGTTAGTGTGGTGTGTGTGTATTGTTGGTGTGTGTGTGTTGTTGGTGTGTGTGTATTGTTGGTGTGGTGTGTGTGTGTGTGTGTGTATTGTTGGTGTGGTGTGTGTGTATTGTTGGTGTGGTGTTTGTGTGTATTGTTGGTGTGGTGTGTGTGTGTATTGTTGGTGTGTGTGTGTGTGTGTATTGTTGGTGTGTGTGTATTGTTGGTGTGGTGTGTGTATTGTTGGTGTGTGTGTGTGTATTGTTGGTGTGGTGTGTGTGTATTGTTGGTGTGTGTCTGTGTGTGTATTGTTAGTGTGGTGTGTGTTGTTGGTGTGTGTGTGTGTGTGTATTGTTGGTGTGTGTGTGTGTGTTGTTGGCGTGTGTGTATTGTTGGTGTGGTGTGTGTGTGTATTGTTGGTGTGGTGTTTGTGTGTATTGTTGGTGTGGTGTTTGTGTGTATTGTTGGTGTGGTGTGTGTTGTTGGTGTGTGTGTGTGTGTGTATTGTTGGTGTGTGAGTGTGTGTGTGTATTGTTGGTGTGGTGTGTGTGTATTGTTGGTGTGGTGTGTGTGTGTGTATTGTTGGTGTGGTGTGTGTGTGTGTATTGTTGGTGTGTGTGTGTGTATTGTTGGTGTGGTGTGTGTGTGTATTGTTGGTGTGTGTGTGTATTGTTGGTGTGGTGTGTGTGTGTGTATTGTTGGTGTGTGTGTGTATTGTTGGTGTGGTGTGTGTGTGTATTGTTGGTGTGGTGTGTGTGTATTGTTGGTGTGTGTGTGTGTGTGTGTGTGTGTGTATTGTTGGTGTGGTGTGTGTGTATTGTTGGTGTGGTGTGTGTGTGTGTATTGTTGGTGTGGTGTGTGTGTGTGTGTATTGTTGGTGTGTGTGTATTGTTGGTGTGGTGTGTGTGTGTGTGTATTGTTGGTGTGTGTGTGTATTGTTGGAACGTGCTTATTGTGGTTAGTTATCTGATCAACTACAACTGCCCTGATTGACAATTATTTGGACTGAATGCATTATCCAGGATGTCAAGCATGTCATCATATAAAGGATGTCACTAATGAACATTTAACAGTTTCAATATGTTGATTCCAGATTAATCAGGTTTATGAGCTACTCTATGGTGTTTTCCTATTTGTCAAGACTTTACTATTCATTTGGTAAGGAGACTATCTTATATATATTATGTGCACAACATGACTGATAACTGAGGACATGATTATATTGATAAGTGTCTCCCTCTCTTGTCCTGTTTTGTAGACTGTGTGTCCCCCAGGGCCCTGGTGGATTATGTCTCTGATCCTGTTTGCCTTCGTGGTGCGGGTCAGGGACGGACTCCCCCTCTCAGCCTCCACAGACTTTGAGCACAACCGGGAGCTCCAGGAGAGGAAACAGCAGCTGAGGAGCATCTCCAAGGCCCTGGTCCTGTTCCCAGAGAGAGGGAAGGTCCAGGGACATGACCTTAATATATAGTAAGAATGGCCACATGTCGAAGTGTCCTTGAGCAAGACACTGAACCCCAGAATTGCTCCCAGTGAGCGGGGCCGGCGCCTTGCATGGCAGCTTGCCGCCATTGGTGGGTGAATGTGTGTGTGAATGGGTGAATGAGAGGCCGTTGTAAAGCGCTTTGGAGCAGCAAAAAATAATATATATTATATAAGTGCAGTCCATTTACCATTTACCATAAGAAAAACTAAAATTATACTGTTTCACAGACTGATAAGAATAGTAGAGAATCTAGAAATGAACACACGATGACATAATGAAGTCAAGACAACTTTGCCGTGTCTGCTTCAGACTCGTAAGGATAACGTGTACATCACTTTTGTAAAGCAGAGAACTGCTTTTATCCGTTGTTCATCTTCGACATGTTTGACCAGATGAACAGTTGGTGAGACATAACAGGCCATTTTAAGATGACATAGCCTAATCAGGGAAATGCGTTGAAACCAGTTTCAGCTTCTGCTGACCATGGTGATGCGCGAGAGGGTGGACAGAGAGACGCTGTTATCTGAACTGCGTCGTGGTCAAGCGCAGCTTGAGACCGGGCTGTTTGTTTCCTAAACGCCCTCTTCTCTCACCCCTTTAGCTTCATTTCCTCAGAAGGTGTGTCCTACATGAGCGTGTGCCACCGCAGCCTCCCTGCAGCCATGGCCTTCTGCTTCCTGGAAGACCTGCGCTGGGAGTTCACCGCATGCTTCCCCAGCGCCGCGGTCGCCTTGGCAGCCAGGCCGTACCCTTTTTTGGAATTCGGTGAGTGGCAGAGGGAGAGAAATCAGGGTTTGGCAATCCTGGCTTTTAGCATCCTGGCTTTGACTGTGAGTCCAAAATAAAGATGACATGGCATTTTGTGTGCAAATGATTGGAAAGGCAGTCACATTTTGTTGTATGTAATGATATAGGAAAAGGATACGTAGTCCTTTTGCAAACATACTGTCATGTTCTCAGTATGGCTTATGCAGGTGACTATGGTTCTCTTAAATTCATCCAGATAGGATCATATCCTTCATCGTTTGTTGTTTGGGGTGATAGGGCCTTTTCAGCCGCAGCCCCGTCCCTCTGGAACGCCCTCCCCAACCACATCAGACAGGCCAACACCCTGCCAACCTTTAAGGCCCTCAAAACCCACCTCTTCAAGCTCGGCTTCACCAGTTAACCCTCTCCCCCTCCCCTTCCCATGTGTCCCCAGCACTACCTTAATTAGGCCCCTATACTTCCTTTTATTTTTTATTTTTTTTGTGTCTTTTTATTATTACTACTCGATAATTTTCAGTTTGTAAAGCGTCTTTGAGTGTCTAGAAAAGCGCTATATACAGTAAGTCTAATGTATTATTATTATTATTATTATTATTATTGTTTTTCTCTGATCACCAGACGGCACCATTCAGAAGCTGAAGCAGCAGTACAACCATAGTGGTGGTCCAGCGCTGGAGGTCACGCTGGCGGAGGTCCAGGAGGATCTGAAGAACCGCCCACCACAGGTCCTCACCCTGGAGGAGCTGCAGCTTACCAACGGGGCAGCCAATGGGCATGTGGAGCAAGTCCCCGAATCTGGTAAGAATCAGGAAGAGGTTCAAATTGTTATGTTGTAGTTTATTTTATTCATTTCATTTGATACTGAGAATTGAAGTCTCTCTACAGTTTGGCGAATCTAGCACTCAAGGAAGGCCCATTTCCTTCCTGTAAGGGATGGGCCAAGATCTGTGGCGCAGTGAATAATTCTGACTATGGACAGGGCCCATAACTTGTGCAATCACAGATTTGTATAATATGATTGGTTCCCAAGAACAGTGACCTTATGACCAAGGACAGTTCTATAAATATAACCCCCCAACGTTGGGGGCTTTTGGCTTTTGGCTTTGTTGGTCTGCTACTTTCTCTCTGCGCTCATGTGACTTTGCTTAATAAAAGGCCTCTTTGGAAACAATTGATTTAAGCTCTTTCGGCTTTATACGTTTTACTCAATCTATTAAGAATCAATTAAATCTATGACAGTTACAGTATGTGAATCAGACTATTGAAATGGTCAAATCAAATGAGTCCATCTGTGTGAGAGCCGTGTTCTGCCCTCCCCCAGGTCAGAACCAGAGACTGGCGCCTGTAACCGCTCCAGGCATCCTCTCCTTGGTCCTGAACATCATGTGTGCTTCTCTTAATCTCATCCGGGGTGTCCATCTCATAGAGTACACCTTCCAGGTATTACCTGTGCCAGATCCCTTTCCTAACGTCAACACAGGCTTGTACTGTATTAGTTAAGTGGCAGACTAGCTGCAAGCCAGATACTGCATGAATCTAATGTAAGGTACCGTTCTTGAAATGTTATGTAATCTACAGTATTTTAGCCCAGACCAATGTCAGGTGCTGTTCTAGATGTTCTACTTATGTTCAAGTTTAATCAATCATCAGTGGTCGACGAAATGTTCTCTCATTTGAATATGAGCTGTCATTGTGAATATCCTTTAAAGGAATCCTGCAGAAATCTGCATGTGAATCTGAATCCGGGAGTCATCAGTAATTGTTTTAATTTTTTAAATATTTTTTTTACACAGGATGACTATGATGGGATATGGAATGTCGTGGCATTTCTTCTGGCATTTCTTTGCTGTGTTTGTCAGGTACAGTACACACTCTTTCTTGTTGGGATAGAGGGGTAGGGCAAAGTGGTAGTGCTAAATGGCCCTAAAAAAAGTTTTTTTAGGGGCACACTCAAAACCGAGTGTTAAGGGCTCTGCACACAGCGTGCGATTTCTGTTGCGCATCAACGTTCCATTTTGAAGTTTGAATGAAAGTCTATGAGAACATCGCATTTACCCACACACGGCCCCGATTTTAATCGCACGGCGAACATTCGATTCCATTCATTTTGAATGGGACAAAGCACACGGCGTGCGAGTTTTGTCGCACTGCTTTGTCCCATTCAAAATGAATGGAATCGAATGTTCGCCGTGCGATTAAAATCGGGGCCGTGTGTGGGTAAATGCGATGTTCTCATAGACTTCCATTCAAACTTCAAAATGGAACGTTGACGCGCAACAGAAATCGCACGCTGTGTGCAGAGCCCTTTATGCGAAATCTCCCAGAATGCCTTGCGAATCATCAACAAACAACAAGAGAAACTCACAAATGTGATTTTTTTGGTTTTTGTTAATCTGATAACCATTGTATTATCTTTAAAAATCGCTATATATTTTCATTATTAAGTTATGAACGAATCATGAACGTTCATGCTTTTCTACAATACTATCGATGACATATCAGGGTCTTGAAGGGTTGTCCCATTTCATAGGGGAAGATTTCAAACCCTACCCCTTATAACTCTACTCCGACGAGCAAGTCAAAAAGTGAGGGTGCACTCGAAAAGGAGAGGGTAGAGGCAACAATAAGAAATGGGATTGGGCCATAATCTGTGTCTGAGAAACCTGCCTTTATCGTTCTAATCTCAGATCCTTTAGCCTATTTACAGTCAATCCTAAATCCTGCTAGGTTAGCTAATGGATGGAATGAAGTGTCTATTCTAGACAATCTCTTAACTTTCAACCGCTTTATTCTGTACAAACAGTGCCATCTGTATCTGTTCCACTCATCCCTGAAGAAGCCCAAGTCCTTCGCCCTGCTCAGTGTGATCGTCGTATGCAACGCCTTCCTCTTCTTCGGCCCGAGGAACGTCCTGCAGCTGCTCTTCCACGTGTCTGTGGCCTCCCTCTCCACTCTCCTCACCCTCTCTCGAAAACTCCAGGACAGGCCCAATGACTGTGGGGTCTGAGGGATTGCGGGGACCGTTTATTGTGTGGCACCACTACATCCCTTCCAGTTGAAGGTAGAGGAGGAAGAGAAGTCGATCTACCTAGACGACAAAGGCCAGCAGAATGTCCAGTAGATGATGAGAGAAAAAATATCGGTCTGGTGAAGAAGTCCCCAAGTAGGGCAAGGTCATTTGTCAGTTTCAGTTCAGATTATGAAAGTGCAGATTGTAAGCTTTTATGATGTGTCATACATTGAAATCTAGTTTGAAAACAGTTGAAGAAGACATGCTCATTTGAATGTTGGTACTTTGGCAGGCACTCGTCTTGGCTAACATAAACACACCCGAGCTAAAGATCACACAGGGAGAAGGTTGCAAGTCAGCCGCTCTGGGCGTATTTAAGAAGTTAAACAATAGTTCACGTTCAAGATAGTCCAACAGAAAAAGCCTCCCTCGTCTGGAGGGGGGAAAAAGGGTAATTCGAAAAAACAAATACGTCCTCCCCTCGGAGGGAAAAACAGAATCTAATGTGTTTAGTCTTGCCCACGCCGGGGAGGGGGGCAGTGAGAGAGGGATCCAGGTACCCCTCGTCCCTGGTTCTGTGGCGGGCTCGCAGACGAGCCATGTATCACTAAAGCCTGGTACACATATGAGGATTTTCAAAATCTGAACAGATTTTTCATCTGAGAGAGACCCCACACATGAAGATAAAAAAAACCATGGATTGAACAGCTTTGATCGTATTGTGTGTGGTGTGCTCCGATATACGACCACATACATAAAGATCTGTTCTCCGACAGTCTGGAGTCTCGTCCCCCAAGCCAGAAATCTCACGTGATCAGGGTAGTAGTTCCCTGACTGACCTGTAGAGGCAGCCATGTGTGACAGGAGAAATAAAGTGCAGAAGAACGAAAAGAAGAAGACGCATCAGTCAGCTCGCTTCTTCATTGGCTACATTCCATTCCACGTCACAATCGGACTCGGGTGTTGTCAATTTCGCTTTTTAAAGTAAAGCTTTTTAAAGTAAAGCTTTTTAAAGTAAAGCTTTTTAAAGTAAAGCTTTTCAGTCATTTGTGAGACTTGAGAATTGTCGACATGTGGACCTTTTCACCAGACCGTGTCACATATGTATATGGATGTTGTTGTTTATATCAAGGAATATTGGTAGACTTAATTCAATGTTTAGTTGCACTCTGTTTACGTTACATCCTCTACTGGTATGAGAAATGGAACTTGAGGAAGCTCTCCAAAATATCGGATGACTCTCAAATGTTCTCTTAGAAGTCAACTCAAGGGCATAGGCAACACTAAAGAGCGTATGAACTTAGACTTAGATGCTAAGAAGTGAATGAAGGGACTGTATGTGATGTTAGTCAGGGAGTACATTTTGGGCAGGTCATTAAGATTTTATTATAACTAACCTTCGGCATTGGCTTAGTAGGATGCTGTCCACCTCCCCTACAAGTGCTACACAGTACACGTTGTGTATTTTACCTTCTTGAATTAATTAATCAAGATAAAAATATATATAATCTGGCGTGTTCTGCAGAACCCCTCCTGAGCATGGCCCCCACTGCTATGTTTTACACCTGAGCATGGCCCCCACTGCTATGTTTTACACCTGAGCATGGCCCCCACTGCTATGTTTTACACCTGAGCATGGCCCCCACTGCTATGTTTTACAACCAGAACATTTAGAAATGTATTCTGGTTCTTCATTGAGGTATTATTAGTATTAGTATTATACTTTGTAGCCAGGGTCGTTGATCTCATTGAACATTGAGAGTCAGGGTTTACAGAGGATTGAGAGTTTACATGGCAAAGGAGGTATCATATTAATACATTACAGTATATGTCTTTGGTTGTTGGGGTAGGCTACATATTGTAGCTGACTTGGTAAGTTATACTGTACATGTAAGTGGTATTGGTTTTTTTCTTGAATATAATGTGGTTATTGTTGCATATTAGATCTATTTTAACAATCTGTCTAACAAAATCACACAACACTAAATTCAGTTAGAATTGGTTCATACATTCAACAGATGTAGGCTAATATTGCAGGGCTGTGTACTATATGTTGCTGCAAGTGTTGATTTTTAGGCCTAGAGTAATGTTGAAGGTCCAGCGTATACTGTAGATTTGAGCTTTAAAATAGTGTTTAATAGCCGTGATAGATCAGTAGCGATCAAGGAATGAGATCATTAACAACGTTTATAGAAGTCTGTTTTGGTGGAGACATGGCGCTTTCTAAACTCTGGTGTTGTGGCCGAGTACTGGCCTTTACATCCCATGTGTACATGTTGTAGATATGCACATATTTGCCGCTATAAGAAAGTGTAGCATTTATTTTCAGTGTTGCCAAAGAAGGCAGCACGCACAGATCTCCATGCTACCCCTTTAAGCTATGTGCTCTTTTATGCCTTACTGTATGTCACTGCAAATGATCTGTTGTGTATACTCAGTTACATCATTTAATTGTTATAACAGGGTGATATTAACAGATTTACCATTATGTACTTGCATAACCAATTATTTTAAACTCCTGCAGTTCGAAGGACTCTTTTCATATCAAAAGACTCTACGAAATCTTGGTTTGTTTTAACTTCTTATTTTATTATATAGAGTAGTTCAGTATAGTATTCAGGTGTATAGGAGGCTTGAAGAAGTATTTTTGATCGGAAAAGTAATGATCTCAAATACATCATTTTTTCCCTGCCCTTTCTACTGAAAACCACACAGAGCTCCCAAGAATTAGGGTTAGGGGTTAGTACTCAATTACTACTGTGTATAAATGGTAATTACATTTTCAATGTTTCTAGATCAGAGAATTACTTGCACTACAGTTGGACTTCTTTAGGTCCTAGTCTACTGAATTTGTTCTCTAGAGGGGTACAATAGGGTCAGAAGAACATATTTTTTGATTATGGGTATAAAATGTATTGTTTAATGCTGTAATAGTAATTTGCGAAAAATAATAATAATTTGTTTTTAAATGATATAGTGCTCCTTAGATCAGACATATAACCTATCAAATGTAGGGTTAGAACATCATTTCCTTATAGCTGCTATAACTGATAGACCAAGTTAACAACTTTAATTTATTTTTGTTAAATAGTTTTGCGCTGTGTGTCTGCTGAACGGCTGCTTCTATGTCATGTCTTAAGTATTTAATTAGAATGAGTCACTTGAAGAGTTTGACAGATATACCTTTCCAATCATAGGTTGTACAACAATACAACAGTAGTTTGTGGTGTCTTTCATAATACAGTAGCAGTTGAATAGAAGAGTTTTTAACCTGTGGTTTACCTATCATGTGGTTTGTATTTCAGAGTCACACCTTTTCCAATTGAAAAGTTGACAACTGAGAGTTCCATAAATCATGTTGACCAAATGAATGATGCTGGTGATTGTTGCCATAAACGTTGTTAAGTAACATTGGGAACCAAATGATGTGTTAGAGAGATGAATCCATGTTGTTATTTATACGCTGTACTGATGCGTTTGTAATGCTTTGTAAAATGAAGGATGACATTGTTTTCTCAATGCATATCGTATGTTGCTGATTGAAATCTAGAAGTACACTTTCCTAAGTACTGTCTTAGTACAGCAGGAACATCCAGGGGCAGCGAGCTCCGATATTTCCCTCTTCATTTCCCTCCAATGTCTTAATTCTGTTCTAATATCTTAAATATTCAGGTTTCACTGAGGGAGAAATCCAGTGTTTATTGGAACATTTCTTCCAAATCAACCAATTCACAAGGAATTTAAAGCCATTGGTTTGTAGTCAAATCATGCTTCGTCACTCTCCCTTCAAATTGGTAAGGGGGACTGTCTTTATAAATCAAAATTCTTTTTGCTACATTTGGGGATGAGGTGGTAATTTTGTACTCTGATTATCAATGTAACTGCCAAATACACTGATTCTGACCAGGCTTTAGCGAGGTAATTTCTGCATTGATGAAATGTACATGTCATTAAATACAGCATCCTTTTGCACACACTGATGTTTTGTTTTACATCATACTGTATTTTTAACCCTGCCTAAATCCATCATATTTTTCACTGAAAAATCATAAAAGCAACTGTAAGGCTGTAATGTCTATATTGTAACAGCAGAGGGCGCCCTAGCATCACTGAGGTCATGTGGCACAACCAAGGACAGCATGTGCAGTAGCAGCTGCTAGAAAATGAAACGTGGGGGTAAACAAAATGATACCCGACTTGTCCATTATGTGAAAACTCAGTGAGTTGTGTATACACACTATCATATTAATGAGACATTTATAGAGATATCACATTTCTCTCAGGATTTAGTATCTCTATTCACTCAATTACGTGATCTTGTTTTTGGAGGCCATGATTATTATCAAGTTATTTCTGATCTGAGGTTGATAGGATCATTTATTACCATTTACAGAAATCATCCATTTATGAAACACTTTAAAGCATCTTTGAAAATTGATGTAATTGATGAAACTTTCATGCGACAGAGTGCTCAGAGAGAGGTTCTGAATGACAATAATTATTGAGTATGTTTCAAAGCTGTGATTGTAGCTTCCATGGTGCCCATGCAGAGTCATTGTTTCAACAAGAGTCCGTGTCTGGCTGGCGTGCTGGGATCTGGCTCTGACCAGACTTCATGCTGATGAAGATCAGTGGGTTTTCCCATTTTCAAAGGCAATGCTGTTGAAATAAGTACTGAGCTGGTGATTCAACCTCCTTGATATTGTGTGTGGCCCTGGCCCTGGCATCCCCTGTGGGAGTGGGAGTTTACGGTACGCACCTCTACGATAAGTCACTGTCTGTCCAAACGAGGCAGGTTCAGTCATCCTCTTCTTCTAAGGCCTCCAAGGGTGGGCTGTGTTGTCCAGAAGGTTTTGAAGAACGCCTCTTTGACAAGCTATCCGTATGATGGTTGTTCTGTTTGGTACCCTTGACTCTGATGGATCCGTAGAACGATCTACTGGATCTGGGTTCTGGTCAGAGTCAAAGATGACAACTGCTCTGTATTCCTGCTGTGTTAAGACAGGTATTAGATCATCACACAGTCAATAATGAAGACGGCTGTTTCAACTGACAGTAGGATCAGTCCTTCATCAGAAGATTACCTATCTCTTGCCCATCTACTAGCATTTTGTTATGGGGCGGCTGTGGCGCAGGAGGTAGAGATCACAAGGTTGGCAGATCAGCGGTTCGAGCCCCGGCTGGCCACATGTCGAAGTGTCCTTGGGCAAGACACTGAACCCCACAATTGCTCCCAGTGAGCGGGCCAGCGCCTTGCATGGCAGCTTGCCGCCATTGGTGTGTGAATGAGAGGCCGTTGTAAAGCGCTTTGGAGCAGCTTTGGAACAGCAAAAAAGGCGCTATATAAGTGCAGTCCATTTACTATAGAGCATGGTCACTAAGGTTATGTGGAAAGTATGTTCTGCACAGATATGAAAAATGAATACAATGACAGGAAGCCTGATCCCCTCTTACATACATACATTATTCACAGTCAACATTTGTATAGTCTGGAAAAGCATGATTCATCTGGTATTTGAAGTATGCCTTTCTGCATGAAGTTACGGGGCTGCATGGTCTGTCCTGGCCTGCAGGTCTGGTAAAGGTTTTTAGTGAGTCGTCATGGTAACAGCTGTCTAACGGCTTAAAGTACATGAACGTGTTCTCTATGGGTGGAATCCTAACTCGAGATCTGAGTCAATAACTGTGCACAATGATTTGAGTTATGCGTGTGGACCTCAAGTTAGGATTCCACTCTATGTTCCCTCACACATAGGGCTTTCACACCACCAAGGAACCGTTCCCGTTCTGGAACCTCCGAACCTTGGCGCTGTCTGGCGAACCAGCCCGCGTTCATACCAGTGTAACCAGAACCATCAGCGTCATCAACGTTGGGTGACGGAGGGGCGGGATAAACAAAAATGTCACAAGATGGCAGCTTCTTCACTGGAAATGAGGATAATATCTTCCACTATCTGAAATAAGCAATATTTCCTATCAAGAAAAAAAAAAAAGACACTTTCTAAACACTGCCCCTTTGATGGCATATGATGCCCGAAATGTAACTAAAGTCCAGCCGCGAACTTGTAGCACTGCAATATCAGTGCAGACTGACAAGGTAGGAGCACGGGTTGCTAGCCTACAGAGCACCACTATTCTGTCATGAACTAGCCTGGTAATGAAGCATTGTTCTTTTTTATTTGATGACTTTATGATCGATAGATAGCGTGAAACTGTGTCTGAGAAACCTGCCCTTATTGTTGTATATCACTCAAAAGTGACTTAAGCCATTATTTTAAGAAGGTGATGATATGTTGTTGCATATGCCTTGAAGTTGGATCAACGTTTGGGAATTGCCTTAACATTGCCTTCCTTTTCTCCCCAATATTCTCTCCAGTCGGAGGAGCTTTATAGATACCTCTACCAGATATAGTTATTATACCTCTGCCAGATATAGTTATTATACCTCTGCCAGGTATAGTTATTATACCTCTACCAGATATAGTTATTATACCTCTACCAGATATAGTTATTATACCTCTGCCAGGTATAGTTATTATACCTCTGCCAGATATAGTTATTATACCTCTGCCAGATATAGTTATTATACCTACCAGATATAGTTATTATACCTCTGCCAGATATAGTTATTATACCTCTGCCAGATATAGTTATTATACCTCTGCCAGATATAGTTATTATACCTACCAGATATAGTTATTATACCTACCAGATATAGTTATTATACCTCTGCCAGATATAGTTATTATACCTCTACCAGATATAGTTATTATACCTACCAGATATAGTTATTATACCTCTGCCAGGTATAGTTATTATACCTACCAGATATAGTTATTATACCTCTGCCAGATATAGTTATTATACCTCTACCAGATATAGTTATTATACCTCTGCCAGATATAGTTATTATACCTCTGCCAGGTATAGTTATTATACCTCTACCAGATATAGTTATTATACCTCTGCCAGATATAGTTATTATACCTCTGCCAGATATAGTTGCAGAATTTCAGAGCAGGTTGGAGCTTGGATGAAAGGAAAACATTTAATGCATTAATTACCCCCTTTGATAGATGTTTCTTCAAAGGCAATCTGACTTGTGACAGTAGAGTAAACCGTTCAGCAAAGTATAACATTTGTAAGGTCACATACAGTATGTGCATGAGGAGCTGGATATGCTGTAGTTGCTGAAATAACCTTTTTTATTGTTAGAAATGCATGCATAATGATATTTCACACTCGGCTTTGAAGACAACTACTCTGTATCTCCATCAAGATGCTTTTGAAACCACATCTTATTTATTTACATAAGCTGACAGTACTGTTCATAATGTCAGACAGTTTGACCATATCATCCGTTGTCATTTAAAGTGGCCTAATCCAAATGTCTCTTAGACAGTCCTGTCTACATAATTACTACATTCCTCAATGATGGGCCTCAATGATTTCATCACACAACCATGTCTCAATTGGGGTGAAGAATCCATTAAGACAAGCTAACCACCACTGAGGTAAATGGACTGCACTTATATAGCGCCTTTATAGTGTACAGTTATATTATAGTTATAGTGTACAGCACAGTGTTTTATTGTTTCATTGTATAGTATAGTAGTATAGTATAGTAGATAGTGTACATAGCCTTTATTTATGTCAACCAGCTCTTTCTCTCTTTTTTATTTTACCCTTGGCTCTCTTGTTTTTAGTCTTTTTCCAAGCACCAGGGGAGCCCCCCCTCCTAAATGTTGTGTATGGTACCTGTACTGTATTAATGACAATAAAGACCATTCATTCATTCATTATCCAAAGCGCTTTACAACGGCCTCTTATTCACCCATTCACACACACATTCACACACTAATGACGTAAGCTACCATGCAACGCACCGGCCTGCTCACTGGGAGCAATTTGGCGTTCAGTGTCTTGCCCAAGGACACTTCAACATGTGGCCAGCCGGGGCTCGAACCGCTGATCCGCCAACCTTGCGATCATTAGACGGCGGTTCTACCTCCTGCGCCACAGCCACTCCCCTTGCTTGGCCTCCAGTGGCTGATAACTTTCGTATCATATCAAAAGATTTTGATGCCCCTCGATGGTGCCGTCAACCCACACATCTCTAGGGTGTAAAAGGACAACACACAAAAACACGAGTGCAAAACATTGTCTTTGTTAAATCATTTCATGATCTAGTTTTGACATACAGTAATAGTCATTCCATAATTGTTTTTGGTGAAGGCGTCCACAGAAGTTTCTGACTTTGAGCAACGTCCCAAAAGGTTTAATTTAAGTCGGATTTCAAAAATTTATTCAGCAAAAGACAGTCAGTGGAATCAAAGGACTGTCTTTTTTAATTAATGTGCTCCCATGGTTGTACCATTCTGAAGGCGGCGGTGCAAACCCACTTCCAACCGAAACTGGAGACTCAGTCGTTAGATAACGTTGTGTTTCGGGGAGCTACTTCAGAGGGAAGGAAAAGTTGTTTCAAGGTTCATGCATTTGATTTCTCCAGGGTTAGGGATTTCACACATTGGTAAAGCGACTAAGTGGTGTACTGTACATCAAAGATGCTGAGCTTGTCACTTGTTGGCCACCCTAATAAGCTTCGAGGACACAGGCCGAAGATCTGGGGCCTCATTTGTAAAAAAGTACTTGAACGTCATCTTTGACTTTCACGTAAGCACATTTTTCTAAACGGACGTAAGCATTATTATTATTCTTTTTTTTTGTAAACATATTTTATTGGCATTTTGGCAGTCCTCACAAATCACCACAGAAACACAGCCAACAAGGGGCCGCCAGTGACTATAAAACCTGTCTGTCGAACCCCGTATAGAGAACTTGATTTCTTCTAATTCCAAAAGAGACATTGTATCACGTAGCCATGAAGTTGGTGATGGGGGTGGCGTGCTCTTCCATAGTAGAATTATTCTCAGACGGGCTATCAGAGAGGTAAATGAGATCACATTTGCTTGCTTTACTGACATTCTTTTGCCTGCTTCAGGTATACCAAATATAGCAATTTGTGGGGACGGTTCTATTACATGTCCCAGCACTTCCGAAATTACTTTGAAATAAGATTTCCAGTACTCCTCCCGCTTCGGGCACGACCAGAACATATGAGTGAGATTACAAGGCGCCTGGGAGCACCTATCACATGTGTCTACTACATTCGGGTATATCTTGGCGAGTCTAGATTTACTGTAGTGTGCGCTATGAACTATTTTTAATTGTATTAGTTGGAATTTTGCACAGGATGAACAAGATTTTATTTCCTTCAATGCCTCAGTCCACTGGTCATCAGATATGGTAATGCCAAGTTCTGATTCCCATTCTGTCTTAATCCTCATCAGAGCCGGGGGTGTATCCGGGGCTAGGAGGTCATATAAGAGTGAAATGTGTCGCCGTGTTTTTGCCACAGGTGAGAGTTTGTCAATTCCTGAAGAGGGAGGAGCATCCGGAAATGAGGATGTGTTTGACTTAACGAAGTGCCGAATTTGAAAGTACCTGAAGAAGTCCGATTGCTGTAGGTTGAAGGCAGTACACAGCTGAGCGAAGCTGGAGAATATGCCATCCTTGTAGAAATTGCCGATCGTGCTAAGACCTTGTCTGTCCCAAAGAGAGAATCTGCCATCGATCCTGAACAGCTCATTATTGCATATTGCAGCTCATTATAGCACCTACAATTACCACGGTACTGCTATCGTTGCCCTGTATGAAATCTGTCAGGACTACAACATACTTTACATAATATACATACCGGTACTTACTGTACATGTGCAGCCTGTAGAAAATCGATTAACATCCATTTGATAATTTCACCTAAACTAATTCAGGATACAGATGATGGAATATGAGAGTTTGGTGAAGTGTTAAGTGAAGGGGGCAGCATTGTTCCTTATGACATACATGGATTGAAAAACCCAGAAACCGATAATTAAAATAGTTGAGTTGTATTTTATGATCAATTGTCAAATTCAACTCTGTTTGTCTCTTTTTGAATTGATCCCTTATATTATTGAGAAAATCGTAAGAAATTAGAATTGAATTCGTTCTGTAGCTTTGGAGGGACTGACTTCAAAACCACAATGACAGTTCCTTTAACACTAGAAGAGCCGTGAGGGTTACCCCTGTGAGTATTATGTTTATATATCTTTGCACTCGATCAAATTTCAGGACCCTCCTTTCATGATTTTTCCTAGATATGTGCGTTCTACCACCCAGTATCCCTACATTTTAAAAATCACTTCAGGATAAGATAGTATAAAGCTATTTTGCAGTTTTTTCTGTGTAGGAGGCAGGCTAAAAAAAAGAAGCGCCCTCTAGTGATCTCTGTGTGTAAATAGCAGATTTACATTCTAAAAAGGGGGTCTATTTGACCCCCAAGGCAGCTCTACTAGTAGGTAAAATAGGCACGGCTGTTGTAGTGTTAAATGATTGGATTGTCTGGCTTTGTCTCTGGCTTTTTCGGTGCAAAGTTTGTTGCTCAATAAGGAGAAAAGCAATGGTTGCAAAGCAAAGAAAACATGATTTCCTCCCTTGTATACAACTCACCAAAGCAACTGCAGCAAGCAGAGCAGTGGGAAGGAAAGATACATTACGTTTGAAATTCTCAACGTTTGGCTTCCTGGTTGGTGGCATGGGCGGTGAACTAAAGGCAGGAAGGAATAAAGAGATAAGAGTGGGCTGACAACATGGCTGTGACTCACCTTGATTAAGGCACAGAACAGACAGAAGACTTACCCCCATCACAGTTGCAACCATATCACAGAAGTTGGGTTGGACATTCTCATCTGGTAATGTGGACTGACACATGATGGGATAGCTGCAAGTCCTACTGTATGTTCAGAGGTACAGAAGGTGCAAATTGATGCAATGAGGCTAGCAACTGTAAACTAGACCCTCAAAAGGCTATTTGTCACAGCAGCTCTTTGATATGGTGATTAGATAACAGATGTGATTAGCCTAAGGAACATGGCATTGACATTTGATGAGACACATGCATTTATAATATAAGATAGAACCACAGGATACACAGTGGTTAACTTTCTAGAGTGGAAAAATGCGTTTATTTTTGTCATGCCATGTGCATTTCATGTGCATACTGTATACACTGAAATAAAGAGGATCACACAATGGAGTACAAGTCCTCTGTTGTCCCTTGAGAGACAGTAACAGTCGACTTGTGTATAATCGGCTTTACAACTGAATTATTCAACGTCTACTTGTACTGCATAGATGGTTGAAAATAGAAATGCCTGGATGGATGCATCTGTTGTAACAACATGGGATTGAGGCAGTGGTTCTATATAGGGATGCCCCCGACTTTCTTGGAAAGAGAAAGTGGTAAGGTGAGTGCTGAACGTCTCTCTGAGGAGAGCAGTGTGTTCACTATTTCTGAGATTTCCTCGGCAGCGACGCATATTTCTAGCTGATATGTAACAGCCAGTGGAGGCTCCTCCATAGAGGTGGAGGATGCCTGGCCTCCCCAATAATTTGAGAGAAGAGAGAGAGATTTAAAAAAGCAATAATTATATATATTTATTTTTATTTTTATTTTTTTACAAAAAACATATTTGAATTTTTTAAATATTAATATTATTTCTGTTTTGTTCATAAATCTGAATTTTTCCATGGCTAAAACCCAATATTGCAATTGTAAAGCACCTACAGGCCAGAATCCCTATCCGTTTGTATTGAGGGAGGCCAGGCCTCCCCCAGGAAAGTGGTTTCTCATAGAAGTCAATGTAATGCAATTTTTTTCATGGCAATATGTGATTGGCCAAATCACTGAAAATGGGTGGGCAAGGGAGGCCTGGCCTCACCATGCATTGAGTCCAGGGCTGAAAGATTGACATTTTGTTCGTCCAATCACATGAAGCCATTTTGAGAATTCGCCAGTCACTTCAGTCAAAGAAACACTCGCCATAGTGGCTACGAGTGTCCTTTGAACAAATAAAACACTTGAGTGTTTACCGTTTAAATCAAAAGGCCGGGGCAACTTGTGGGTGGTTTGATTCGATCCTTAACTTTGTTAAGCGAACGAGCGCATCGAACAACAAGCCTTTGAGCCATGCGAGTCAATGCAGCGCAGTGCTATTTTCACTTTGCCTTTCCTGCCTTTCCTTTCCTGAGCTGTAAAGCTGCAAAGCTGCAAGAGTACCAAACTATTGCCATTGGTGAGATTATGGACGTTATTATTTCCAGTGTAGAGTGTAGAAAGTACAAGTGTAGTGTAGAACGGTTTCAAGACTGAAGCTGATGGCCTGACAGACAAAGATGGCACCACTTCCTGGTCTCTCCTCCCCACAGAGGAGAGAGAGAGAGAGAGAGAGAGAGAGAGAGAGAGAGAGAGAGAGAGAGAGAGAGAGAGAGAGAGAGAGAGAGAGAGAGAGAGAGAGAGAGAGAGAGAGAGAGAGAGAGAGAGAGAGAGAGAGAGAGAGAGAGAGAGAGAGAGAGAGAGAGAGAGAGAGAGAGAGAGAGAGAGAGAGAGAGAGAGAGAGAGAGAGAGAGAGAGAGATTAATACAGTGAAGCAATTCGATCGTAGGGACGTGGTACAAAGGAACGCATTGTGCGTAAAACCATTTAGTATTATTTTGATTTGGAGTATTAGAAATAGCCTAATATATGACATAAGCCGTCGAAATTGCAACAGTGCGCTTATCGTGTAAAATGTGTAGTCGTCATATGGATATCCTGGCCCCCCCCAAAACGACTGGAGCCCAACTAAAAGCTCATTCCGCACATGACAGCGAGGGATTTCAAGTCCTTTCCTAGTTTGTGACAGTAAAACTGTTCTGCTATGACTTGTCATATGGTACCCTCTGGCATTCTGCCATCTCATTCTACTTTAACCCATCTATCGTCTTATAAGAGCAGTTAATGGAAAAAATCCTTTTGAGAAATATTGAGGTGGCTCTTAAAAGAGCCTTTGGGGTTATGTTGTTTCTTGTCTGATCTTAGGCGCGCTCTCCACGGATACGGCGGGCCAGCGTGTGAGTGGCTCATCACCCAGAGTCAGATGAGACTCCAATCCATGAAGGAGTCAGCATCGTGTCCACGGCTGGAGGCAGGCGAGAAGGCTAGAGTGTGAAATACAAATACAATTAGTTTAAATAAACTATTATATATATATATATATATATTGTGGACCTTTAAGAAATGTCCTGACCAGCAGCAGAGATTGTAGGGGAAGCTCTCAGCTGAGGTCCTGCAGTCCAGTCCATGAAGGAGTCAGGACCGTGTCCACGGCTGGAGGCAGGCAGGAAGGCTAGAGTGTGAAATACAAATAAAACGAATTTAAATAAACTATATTAATCAGTAAATGTTGATGATCTTCATGTGGCAAGTTATACAGTAGAGTGAAACAATGTGGCAGATACACTGGACTTAATGTGGAAGCGCTTACATCCAGTACACAGTGCAGAGTGCTAGACACAACATATCATATGCATTTATAAGTTAAAATAATACAAATTCCATTATATTTATATAGTTTTAGCACCTTTAAGAAATGTACTCACCAGCAGCAGAGACTGTGGGGACAGCTGGCTGGAACTTGAAGACTAGAGTGTGAAACACAAATAAAATGAATTTATATAAACTGTATTAATCAGTAGATGCTGAAGAGCTTTATGTGGCAAGGCATACAGTATATATATATATATATATATATATATATATATATATATATATATATATATATATATATATATAGTGGACCTTTAAGAAATGTACTCACCAGCAGCACGGAGGATAGGTCTGTTCAGATGACCTTGTCCCTGGGCCTGGTTCTGTGGACTCAGGTGGAGTCCTTGTCCCTGGGCCTGGTTCTGTGGACTCAGGTGGAGTCCTTGTCCCTGGGGCTGGTTCTGTGGTTCTGTTCTGTGAATATCCATCCCACTGCAATTAGTTTTCTTGTAACTGTCAGGTTCGTGGTCTGGTACTACACTGTTTGTGGCGTATAAAGCTACTGCATATATATAAATACATATACACAACTATGACATCACAATCAAGTTCTGTCATCATCCTCGGTAACAGAACCAGAGCAGTGGGTCAGAGCTCTGGTCAGATTGCTATTGTGACATCAGCAGCAGCACATGTCACAAGACGCTTTACAAACTGAAAAGATCGAGTAGTAATAATAAAAAGAAACATAAAAAATAAATAAAAGAAAGTATAGGGGTCAATAATTTGAGAGAAGAGAGAGAGATTTAAAAAAGCAATAATTATATTTATTTTATTTATTTAACAAAAAACGTATTTTAATTTTTTATATATTAATATAATTTCTGTTTTGTTCATAAATCTGAATTTTTCCATGGCTAAAACCCAATATTGCAATTGTAAAGCACCTACAGGCCAGAATCCCTATCCGTTTGTATTGAGGCCTCCCCCAGGAAAGTGGTTTCTCATAGAAGTCAATGTAATGCAATTTTTTTCATGGCAATATGTGATTGGCCAAATCACTGAAAATGGGTGGGCAAGGGAGGCCTGGCCTCACCATGGATTGAGTCCAGGGCTGAAAGATTGACATTTTGTTCGTCCAATCACATGAAGCCATTTTGAGAATTCGCCAGTCACTTCAGTCAAAGAAACACTCGCCATAGTGGCTACGAGTGTCCTATCAACTTGTCCTTTGCAGGACACGTCTAGAACACCCATGGCTATTATCCCTGAAAATAATAGCTCATTTGGCTTAAAATGACCTCGGAAGTCGGCGAGATTCTGGCGCGATTTATACATCGAATAGGTAGACAACATTTAGGATATATTGAACAGTTTTATTTTTAATGTAGTAGATTTCGTTTTATTACAAGTCAATTTAATATTCTTAAATTTGTTCCAAGCGGAAAAAAATTGGCCTCCTCAATTCTGGAAGTCACCAGCCTCCACTGGTAACAGCAGATAATGGCGTGGTGTGTGGTGTGGTGAGAAAGTCAAATTGGAGACAGTCTGTAGCAGGTCAACAAACACACACTGTGCAACCTGACCAACACATGCTGCTTAAGCTTTGCATTAATGAGGAGTGGGGGATGGAAGGCGGCCGCCACACTTCAGAGGAAGCTGCACCCAATTAAGATGAGAATGTTGTTGAGCCCCAGTGGACGAGGCATCGGTGTGAAGCCAATCACCTCAGAGTCTGTACCCGACTGTCCTACAGGGTCTTGTCTTGTTGATACTCAACTGTAGTGGTAATAACGTCAACGTTTACATCCATGCCTCCAAGATTGTCCTCTGGGTTTGGCACTTCTTTGGGGAGTAATAGGGAATAAAATCACTGGACATAGCTGTGGATGTTTTACACCTAGAACGACTGAGAACGTACACAGAGACTCAGAGATAAGATGGATAGCGGTACATTGTTTCCCTTATTTAAATTGATTTTTTATTGTATTTTATGTTTACCTTTTCTTTTGACTGTTTTCCCCTGCTTTTATATTCATTCTATGCTTGTATATGTTTTTATTATATTCACTTCATGTTCTTAGTCCTGTTGTAAAGCACTTTGAGCTGCATTTCTTGTATGAAAGGTGCTGTATAAATAAAGCTTTACTTACTTACTTACCTAGGGAGGAGGTGTAAGACAGACTGAAGATTCTAAAATGATTCAAAGTAGCAAGAAACATTTTTTTGGAACAATATAATCTCTGAGTTATAGGTCCCCCTCAGGGTTGCAAAGTTAACATCTAGCCAAAGGTCAACTAAAACATCTAAGGGCTGTTGACATTCTGTAAGTGGTGCAGCGTCGCTCTGACGGCAGCCAGTAGAATGGCCTCCCTCACTTAAATCTAGGGAGCAAATGCACAATATTAAGTATTCATACACAACATTTCATACACTGTTTGTGACCTATGTCTACAGGTCAGTTTTAGAGCCCTGTCTGTCTTAATCGTATGGTGCGCAATCGACTGTACTGTGCTTTCAGAGCCAATGTCTAAGACACTGAAATAGTGAACTTGTCCTGCAAACTTCACCACTAGATCTGAGAGGACCCAACCCGATCATAACAACTCAATATGACATCAGACATGTTAGTCTTATGACAGTGATGTTATGACAGTATCCTGCTGTATCCTGCTTGTATTGTTTCATCTTCTCAGTGTATAAATGACACGATTATCTTCTAGATAAACAAAATGATCTGAAATCTTCAAATCCAAACTGTTGGAGTACAGAAGAAGAAGAATGCTTCACTGTCCCATGTACCCACTGTATATGAGAGCTTCTCTGACACGTACCAGAACAGCATCTCTGCGGATCCTACAGTACTACCTCAAAACACACACACACAGGTCAGAACTCAAGATACTCGTAACTTACTTATAGCACATCGCCACACAATCAGATGTTTGGCTAAACGGCGCTGCTAGGGTCCTAACAAAAACAAAGAAGTTTGAACACAATACACCAATCCTGAGATCCCTGCACTGGCTACCAGTCTCACAGAGAATTGAATTCAAAATACTCCTAATTGCATACAAATCACAAAATGGTCTTGGACCAAAATACACATCAGCTAATCATTCCAAGAGAACACTTCTATCAATGTCTTTTACCCATTAACTATTGTCTTATTACATATTTTATCTATTTACTTCTTATATTTGCTTTTATTCATTGTCATTTTTATTTTCTTACTATGCTCCTCTTGCTGTATTTAAAAAATATATTTGTATAATGTATGTAAAGCACTGAATTGCCCCTGTTGTATGAAATGTGCTATACAAATAAACTTGCCTTGCCTTGCCTATACCTAGTGTCACCACAACTCTGGGTATGAAATACACTGACACAATAAATATTTTTTATAAATAAGTTTCTAGTTCTCAGGGTCAATTAAAACACAACCTCTAACCTGCACTTTGGCAATGGGTAAACACGTAATTATTGACGGGGTATTTGGCACCCTCCAAAAATCTGATTAATAATGAGGGAAGTTTTCACATGGAGAATTTCACCCTACTTTAGCAAATTCATTATTCAAGCTGTTTAAGCTACAATTGCTGACCGACTCAAACCAGGGTCAAACCAGGGTCAACCCAGGGTCAACAGTGTTCTGGGAAAAAGAAGACCAGCAAAGTGAATACTATGTACCACCAGATCCATCATCTAAGAAAAACAACTTTCTGCCAATATGATCTTCTTGAGATGTAATCTGTCCATCATGTTTTGATGCTCTCTGTCTCACAGGAAATGATACATTTGACTCATTTTAGAGCCTAACCTGAACTAACATGATTTAAAAGCTAATGTTATCCATGAATATAATAATATACAATGCCCTTATGACAAGATGTGTTTAATATTCAAGTTTTAATTGGCAGAGTATGTTATATATATATATATATATAAAGTATCATGTTAATCACCGTTATTGATTTTATCCATTGATTGTCTATTGTATATTGTTGTTGCTGGTCTCCTTTGGAATCAAGACGATTCATCTTTTCCTCTATTAAGGCAAGATACCTGTCTCACATTCTGACACCTGTCTCACATTCTGACACCTGTCTCACATTCTGACACCTGTCTCACATTCTGAGTCCCACCAGGGATCAGCTACTTATCTGCATCCTCCTCCCACCAGCAGCCTCCTCCCACCAGCAGCCTCCTAACAGCCTCCTCCCACCAGCAGCCTCCTCCCACCAGAGGCCTCCTAACAGCCCCCTCCCACCAGCAGCCTCCTCCCACCAGCAGCCTCCTCCCACCAGCAGTCTCCTCCCACATGCAGCCTCCTCCCACCAGCAGCCTCCTCCCACCAGCAGCCTCCTCCCACCAGCAGCCTCCTCCCACCAGCACCCTCCCACCAGCAGCCTCCTCCCACCAGCAGCCTCCTCCCAGCCTCCTCCCAGCCTCCTCCCAGCCTCCTACCAGCCTCCTCCCACCAGCAGCCTCCTCCCAGCCTCCTCCCACCAGCTAATGCAAACTCAAACACTGACAGGTAAACTGAGAAAAGTTTGTTTCAAACAGCACAATACCATATCCAAATAGGGCATCACAAATGTCACTAAGTAAAGTTGATGAATATTATCAATTCTAACTAAATGCTTTTATAATGTTATCTATAGGTGTACAGCAAAACAGACAACAAAAACAACCTCATTGACATGAAATGCAAACTGCACTGCTATTTTCTTGATAACTATTTCCAGTGCCCATCTTGTAACTACAATATCCTCTAAGCTGCTATCTATGAGTGTCAGATTCTATTGTAACCAGCCAAGTTTCCACCAGACAGATAAAAAACAGGAGGTAATACAATATGGAACCCAAGGGCAGCTGATCAAAGAGAGGCATTGCAGGTTGTGTGTGTGGTAATCTGTTTACAGCCCAGGGTGCTTTGATCCTGAATGCTTTTCTTATTATTTACAGGTTTTTAAAGGTGTTGAACACAGCAAGACCTCCCATCCACTTCCAGGTAGTGGCAGAGGCAGTGAACCAGGCTGAGAGAACAGAATTACCTCAGGTAAATTGGGGATTGAAACTCACAGGGGGATTATATCTCATGAAAACCAAACCATGAGTCTATTACAACTCTTAACATATTAAATTAAATACTAATAGTCAGATGAGCAAAATCAGCAGCAGTGCAAGAGATTGTGATAGTTGTTGGGGTCTTCTTCACAAAGTCTTTAATTTGTGTGTAAATTCATGTTCCATTGCAGTAGTATGGTAATACCCGATGGTTGTAAATATTCCAATGTCTCCCATATATATACAGACATTTACATTACATTTTTGGCATTTAGCAGACGCCTTATTCCAAAGCGACTTACAATCAATACATTTGAATACCAAGCATGTGAATCATCAATCCACCATTCGTTGCAGGAAGAGTAATCTAGCTCGGGCCCGGGGCCACTGATAGAAGGAAAAACCTTCTCCCTATTATCGCCTTCTACTAAAACCTTTTTTTTTTTTTACTGGAGAAACTGAGAAACAGTACAAGGGGGGCAATAGAAGTTCTTAGGGACACAGTAGAGGGGAAAGCGTGTGTCTTTTAGGAGACGTAGTGGTGAGGGTCAGAAGATGTCTCAGGAGGAGCAGTTAAGATGTAACCTGAAGAGATGGGTCTTCAGTCTACGACGGAAGATGGGTAGTGACTCTGCCGTTCTGACAGCCGTGGGGAGCTCATTCCACCAGCGAGGAGCCAGTGTGAACAAATATGTTGGTACCCTTACAGCTCATTGAATCAATGCTTCATTCCTACTGAAAAGTGCTGAAATTAAAAGCAATTTTCTCATGTATACCTGCATGACTTTGGTATGTCATAGAGTAAAGCAAAGAAACTGAGATCAATTATTGCTAAAGAGATCAATTATATTCTAAAAATGGCCTGGACAGATTTGTTGATACCCCTTAGAAAATATTATAAATAATTGGATTATAGTGATATTTCAAACTAACTGTTTTCTTTAGTTGGTATCACATATCTCCAATATTATAATCAGTCATTTAGCCTATTTTCCGTAAATGGAGAAAAGTGGTCACTGCTGTTTGGTGTCATCGTGTGCACCACACTGAACATGGACCAGAGGAAGCAAAGGAGAGAGTTCTCTGAGGAGATCAGAAAGACAATTATAGACAAGCATATTAAAGTTAAAGGCTATAAGACCATCTCCATGCAGCTTGATGTTCCTGTGACTACAGATGCAAATATTATTAAGAGGTTTATGGTCCATGGGACTGTAGCCAACCTCCTTGGACGCCAGAACAACCCCAGATTGAACAGAAGGATAGTGCGAATGGTTGAAAAAGAGCCAAGGACAACTTCCAAAGAGGTACAAGCTGAACTCCAAGGTCAAGGTACGTCAGTGTCTGATCCACCATCCCATGGAAGAAGACCCAGGAGGACTTCACATAAAAAAGCCAGACTAGAATTTGCTAAGATGTATTATTGACAAGCCACAACTCTGGGAGAACGTCCTTTGGACAGATGAGTCAAAACTGGAGCTTTTTGGCAAGCTCCATGTTCACAGACTAAAGAATTTCACTTTAAATTGAAAAGAACACCATACCTACTGTGAAACATGGAGGAGGCTCGCTTATGTTTTGGGGCTGCTTTGTGTCTGACAGCCTTGAATCTGTGCAGGGCACGATGAAATCTCAAGACTATCAAGGCATTCTGTACCATGCCCACCCAGACTAGCAGACTAAGTTAAGTTCAGTTTCTTCCCCAGGGCCATAAGTGCACTAAACTCGGCTAAGATCTAAGCAAAACAAAACAAAAAATCCCCTCTGTAACCCCCTCTAACCCCGTGCAATATGAGAAACTACTGTGCAATAACCAAGGGAATAGTGCAATGTTCTATAACCCTGCAATATGTTTACATTGTGTTAGGGTTCATATACTGTATATAAGTTACTAGTTCATATGTTTATATGTTTATAAAAGTACACAGTTACATGCTAACTCCCCCCAGTCTATATACCCCCCTGTGAATAGGCCATATAGTGTATAGAAGTATAGAAGTTTACACAATAGATACATTCTCAGATTCCTGCCGATCACTTATCCCCCTATTTATGTCTATTTATGTCTCATTCTTGTTGTTTATTACCTTAGGACTGTGTTTGATTGTTAGCACCTAGAGTTAGTTCCCGTTCATCCAAACGGGGTACGATGACAATGACAATAACAACGATGACAATGACAATAAAGATCATTCATTCATTCAAAACCCCTTAAATAGCACAAGGCAAGGCAATGATCTCAGCACCAGTCTCTCAGTACTTCCATACAGGCGAGGAATGAGAAGGCTATGAGGACGCACACACACAACTCACATGACATAGCGAACAACTGACACAGAGGGAAGACACAGGGAAGCATAAGTAGACAAAGAATAAGCATTCACCCCTGGTAACAATCACAGTCATTAGGACAGACAGAAATACATACATACACCAAAGGGGGCGCCAAAGGGTCGCTCAAACAATAGAGCGAACCCCAATTCTTACAGGAACCCATTTAACTAGTCTCATTAGTCTTAATAAGAGATTAATATGAGAGTCCCCACAAGGCTCAGTTCTAGCCCCTTACTATTTTTATAAATAACTTTGGGACTTTACAGCTAAAGTTTATCTTTATGCAGATGATAAAATACAGTTGCCTCTTCGCTGAGACAGGCTGTTGATGAGCTCCAGACAGCCTTTAAACAGCTGCAAGCCTCATTATACGGTCTGAAGTTGGTTCTCAATGCTAAGAAAACCAAATTGATTATCTTTTCCATAGCTCACTCCCAGATAGGGTATTTGGGTGGATGACAGGCTCTCTTTTAGAGTGCATATTAAGAACCTAGTAAAGAAACTGAAGGTTAGGCTAAATTATCGAAATTTTGCAGTTAGGAAAACACTTGTTCAGGCTACATTATTTGTAGTGTTCTAGACTATGGGGACATTATTTACATGTGTCCTGCCCCCTCTACACCTCTACACCTCTACCTCTACACCTCTACACCTCTACACCTCTACCTCTACACCTCTACACCTCTACACCTCTACACCTCTACACCTCTACACCTCTACACCTCTACACCTCTACACCTCTACCTCTACACCTCTACACCTCTACACCTCTACCTCTACACCTCTACACCTCTACACCTCTACACCTCTCTACCTCTACACCTCTACACCTCTACACCTCTACACCTCTACACCTCTACACCTCTACACCTCTACCTCTACACCTCTACACCTCTACACCTTTACACCTCTACACCTAGACTGTGTATCACAGTTCTCTTATGCTTTATATCCAACTCATTGTCCCATACACATCACTGTGTACTTTATGATGTGGTTTGCTGGCCTTCATCAAGCCTAAGGAGACAGCATCACTGGTGCATCTTTACTTACAAAACTCCCTTCATATCTATGTAATCTCATGTCACTCACCAACAGCTGTTATGATTTTCGCTCCAGGTACCCAGGTCTAGATGGCTGTTCTACCAGGTACACAGGTCTAGATGGTTGTTCTACCAGGTACCCAGGTCTAGATGGTTGTTCTACCAGGTACCCAGGTCTAGATGGTTGTTCTACCAGGTACCCAGGTCTAGATGGTTGTTCTACCAGGTACCCAGGTCTAGATGGTTGTTCTACCAGGTACCCAGGTCTAGATGGTTGTTCTACCAGGTACCCAGGTCTAGATGGTTGTTCTACTGGGTAACCAGGATTTGATCACAACTTGGCAGAGCAGCTTTCTCTTATTTTGCGCCCTGGTCAGGGAATAACCTCCAGAACACACTACATCTTAATAATCTCGTCTCCCTGGGAGAGTTCAAAGCTCTGATTAAGAACTGTGTAGCAGAAGAGTGCAATTGCTATTCCTAAGATGGATTTTGTAATATTTATCTGTTGTCCCTTGTCTGTTTTTATTGTGCTTTAATCTCCAATTGTGTAACCTTGTACTGGTGTGCTACTGTGGCCAGGTCTCCCTTGAAAAATAGGTTTTAATCTCAAGGGACTTCCTGGTTGAATAAAGGTTAAATAAATAAATAAAATACAGTTCAGTTGAACTGACCTCCACCCAGTACTTTGTTTTAACTGAGTGTTTGGTCAACCCAGCTTGAATACATATCGCTTTGTTCTGGACTGTAAGGGTGCGTAAACACTGTGTAGACAACAAGAGAGTCATGTCACGAATTCATCAGGCCTTGGCCAACTATTAGCATTTAGACATGACTGGGAGGATATCTCTAAGCCTATCTTCTAGGAATTTGTGAAATGAAAACAATAAAGCCTTTTGTGGGAAGACAACCCTCACCACTCAGTAAGTATTGTGTCCTTCACATTATGCTTGTTTAAACTGGACAGAGCACTATTGGCCCATATGAGATTACCAAGACTGAGTGTTCCCTATCAAAACCCTTCATATTACCTGGAGGCTGAATGGGAAAGAACATGACGATACGCAGCCCTCGAAATGATGCAGCTCACTGACTTGATTGATTTAAAAGGTGGAAGTCTAAAAGAATAACAAACAAGTCAGAGAGGCTGATAGAGACGTGTACCACACCCTGTGTGTTTAAACAGAGTGGTAGTCATACAATGGGCTGAAACAGCTTGAGCAAAAGGACCACCCTTTATGGTCCAAACAATGGGGAATACTAGATGTGAGAGGCGGGGGGGGGTGGGGGTCTTACATGGGGTCAGTAGGGATGTGGGGGTCTTACATGGGGTCAGTAGGGATGTACAAAATAATGAGATGAGTGGAATGGCAAAAACAGAATTTAGAAAATACAATGTACTCTTTTTTATTTATTTGTTTTTTTAAAAGTATTGCAACACTCAACCACCAATGATTGCTTGCATCTACAGACAAAAGGCTGACACATTTACATAAAAACCTCAAACCTCAAGATACTAGGAGCTGGGACACAGAGGAATAGCAGTGTTCAGCCTGCAGCGCTGACAGAAACACAGTCTCTAATTAAGCTTGATTTATTTATTTATTATTATGTATTCATTTATTACTTAGGGAACATATTCATTACATGGCATAATGTCCCTGGAAGGCACACATTAATGCAGCAAAAGTTCTCAGTGATTCAGTCTTATTCTCTGTTCATGATAGGTTAACTGAGTTTTAGTTAGGTTAACTAGAACAGCTGTGGGTGGGGTCATTAACACTAGAACAGCTGTGGGTGGGGTCATTAACACTAGAATAGCCGTGGGTGGGGTCATTAACACTAGAACAGCCATGGGTGGGGTCATTAACACTACAACAGCCGTGGGTGGTGTCATTAACACTAGAACAGCCATGGGTGGGGTCATTAACACTAGAACAGCCATGGGTGGGGTCATTAACACTAGAACAACCGTGGGTGGGGTCTTTAACACTAGAACAGCCATGGGTGGGGTCATTAACCCTAGAACAACCATGGGTGGGGTCATTAACACTAGAACAGCCATGGGTGGGGTCATTAACATTAGAACAGCCATGGGTGGGGTCATTAACACTACAACAGCCATGGTGGGGTCATTAACACTACAACAGCCATGGTGGGGTCATTAAAGCCGGGTACACACATAAAGATAATCTGGCCGATTTTGGGGCGATTTTCCCCCTTCCGACCAAGGACAGCCAACGCCCGATTATCGGATGGCTCTAAAGATTATTCTACAAGATTATCCTGTGGTGTGAGGTGTGTTAAGAGTCAATTGCTCCCGACAATCTGCTCGGAAAATGGTCGGGGCTGCCAATCGTAAATATTCAATTGGAATATGTGGCGCAACGTCATCGAAGTGCAAAACGGGCGCAAAGTGCGAATGCCTTAAATCTGCGTTCTAATTTTTCAATGCAAAAAAATCTGATTTACTTTTTTTGTAATAAGACGCACCTTGAAGTTGTGAAGTACCCACTCGTTATTTTTTCGAGCAGTTTTCATTTAATTAAATACGTGTAATAAGTCTTCAAAATAAGCTTGTTTTATGAGATGAGTTTGAGAAGCTTGGGGGCGGGAACGTGAGCCCAGCTAACAACAACAATCGGTGTGAATGGCTGTGAGCTCAATCGACATAGCCAATAGCTGGGCGAGGGGGAGGGATAAAAAGCCACATGCAGGAAGCAGCGCGCTGCTTTGTTTACACCAGAATGTGTTCGACTAGACTCTAGAGTCTAAGGTAAGATCTTCTATGTATGTACATGCCTCTGTTAGTTAAGTTAGTTGTTAGTTACTAGTTGAAACCAGTGTGTTCGTGTATTTAGACATTTCTTTATTATTACCCACGAGCAACTAACTGAAACCAGTTCAGTCTGTAAGCTGAAGATTGTTAGCATGCTAGCATTGTAGCTCGGTATTCTGTCTATGTTGTAAGTACGGTTAGTACTATGTCTACGTTGTACAAGTTGTAAGACTCATGTTCAGTGTGTAATACTGGAATACTGTAACATGTCAAGTGTAATAGATTACAGAAATGTTAAAAGTTTAAAAACATGTGCTTTCTTTGTTAGAAACGAGCTAGCCGCTAGTTGGCTAATGCCAAACACACTACTCTGATGATTTTCAATACATGTAATGTTTTTCTTCTCTTCCTCTTTTTTCTATTATGACCTTCTCCCTTCGGTCCACTGACCCTCATCTACTACCTGGAGTTACTATTTAGGAGGGGTGGCTCCCCTGGTGCTAGGAAAGAAAAGAAAAAAAAACTTTAAAAAAACACAAGAAGGGAAGGAGCTGGTTTACATAAATAAAGGCTATGTACACTATCCACTATACTATACTGTACAGATAGACGACTAGGGTTGTCATATTGCACATAGTGTTATTGCACATTTATTTAAAGTGTCGCAGTTTGCAGGCTAGAAATTTACATATTTGTGCCTCAGCACTACACCTGATTTTTTCAGTCCAGCAGCTGCCATCAATCCGTCCAGACTGTCCAGGGCCCAGAACCTAGGTCTTTGCTGTGTTCAGGGCGGCAATATTTTAATGTACTATCTTCTTTCTGTTGCAGCTTTGATGCCCCCCACCCCACCAGACACAGCAGCTCAGAACATGACTGTCTAACTCAGAGCCGAGTGCTCATTGAAGTACACCACACACTCTGGCAATATTTTGTTGAATAACAAGAACAGTTGGGCATAGATACAGCATTTTGAACTGTGTCATGATTTATTAGCTACTGATAGTCAATTCACAGACCTTGCATGCTTACCTGTGTATAGTCTGTTGTATGTTGAACTATAAGGCTGACATTTGCTGGACAGAATGTATAGTCTGTTGTATGTTGAACTATAAGGCTGGACATTGACTACTGAGCACTACACTATTTCCAGCACAAGACATCAGCAAATTACTCTTAATGCCTCCATAATAATAAGCTGGCTAATTAGCTACAGTAATAACATTGATAGGTGATAATGTTAGCAATATCTAGCTAAGTACTGTAAACTTCTCTTTGAAAAGTCTATCTGACCCAGTGACTAACACTAATGTTTGCACACTGATTGTACTTTGCACAGCTTGTCGCACTATTGTTCTGCTGTAGTGCGACTACCATCACTTATACTTATCACTTTATTACTTATTATTGTGACTATGTACCTTGTTGAAGAACCAAAGCAAAATATTTTTATTCTTGTGTACTGTAAAATAGATTCTGATTCTGATTGAAGACTTTTTTGTGTCATTAAAAGACTAACAATAACAGTTACAACAACCATAAATAATAATAAGCTGGGTAATTAGCTTAGGTAATACCTTGCTAGGTAATAATGTTATAGCTGAAAAACTATAGCTGTCTGACCCAGTGACCAGTATTGACAGCTGATAGCGGTCAATCTAGAGGGGGAGTGGTTGGGGGTGGGGTTGACCAGCTATTGTTACCGCCCATTACCTGCCGGTGTGAAGGTGTGAAAAAGTCCCAAATCTTTCAAAGCCGTTTCCTCAGGATTTAGTTTTCAGGGTTAACAAGTTTCAAATACTCATGTTGTCTTACATTTTTTCCCGATGTCTATGTATGACACATCATTTGAAAGCTTACAATCTGTAGTTTAAGCATATGTAAAAAACAGAAAAATGACTTTGCCCCCTCTTTGATCAATCCACCAGATCGCGTCACATATTCAAGTGGAATTAGCAGTTTTAGACTGTGGTTAGGGTGGAAAATGTCAATCCCATCTGGCAACCCTGCTCGCGAGTCCAATTGTGACGTGGATGGAATGTAGCCAATCAAGAAGCGAGCTGACTTCTTTTCGTTCTTTGGCACTTTATGTGTCACACATGGCTGCCTCGTACAGGTCAGTCAGAGTACTACGTTAGATCACGTTTGATCACGCGAGATTTCTGGCTTGGGGAACGAGACTCTAGCCTGTTCTTATCGATGCCATTTTTCTGGTTTTCTGCTCAAAATCACATGCCCACAGTGAATATAGAATATCTCCACAATCACAAGGGCCTTCATAATGATCTTGGTATCAAATGAAAGCTAACACCTGTGGGGTGACTGAAGTGAAGTGTCCGAATCAAAATATATGTTACTGTGTCAGAGTAAATAGAGCTAGAACATTGTGAAAAATCTCAAATTCACTCTCCGCCTAAAAATACAACAGCTTTTAGAGTGAATATCAGCTTGGAAACCTGACCCTATAGCCCAAATCATCTAGGAATCAGTACTCCAGGGTCTGATGAGTACTTGTGCGAAATTAGATGCTAGTAATGTCAGCCAATGCAACTTTGTACCTGTTTTAGTACAGGTATGTTTAGGCGGACAACCAAATTGTGCCATTTGGAGACATTTTGGCACCATCAGTGTATCAGACTTTCTCATGTATCAAGACTGTAAAATGTATTATATTGACATTGACATATCACTATAGGTATAAATTGCATCCAAATCCAACTGTTTAGACTCTGTTTCCATCCAGCAGGGCTCTCCTGAGCGGTTTTCTGTGCGCTCCTATTGCGCAACGGCCTCGTTTTCACACCAGCTTCGTGACGCGCCGTTTACGCAGTGAATTTTCTCCCGAACCCATTGGTCAAAATGTCATGATTGACCACTCATTTGAAGCGTCAGAGTCAATAGAATCGAGCAGAGGCTACTTTCGAGGACCAATGATATGGAAATCCGGGGGTTGAAACCAAGCATTGGTTTTCCTATGTGACGTAGCTGTAAACAAGGGCTTGTGACTCACACTGTATTTACGGGCGATGAAAAAAATGATATGGACGTTTAGAATGGAATCTAATTAATCGTTTGCGATATCGATGAACATTATTGATAAAAGTAAGCCCTTTATATCTGTTATATTAAACATAGACCCGACTTTTCCCCCAAATATGGGGTCGTGGATAAGATGTGGCTAGACTGTCGTAACGATAATCTTTATGTATGGGGTGTGCTGAAATGGGAATATTGGCGCACACCACACACAATACGATCAAGGCTGTTCAATCCAAGATTTTTTATCTTCATGTGAGGGGTCTCTCTCAGATAAAAAATCTGTTAAGATTTTGAAAATCCTTATGTGTACTGGGCTTAACACTAGAACAGCCATGGGTGGGGTCATTTGTTTGTTATTATAGCTTTGCACTCAATGAAATTTCAGGACCCTCCTTTCATGACTTTTCCTAGATATGTGCGTTCTACCATCCAGTATCCTTACATTTTCAAAATCACATCAGTATAAGCTAGTATAAAGCTATTTTGCAGTTTTTCTGTGTTGGAGGCAGGCTGATTTACAAGGCGGCCAACAAGTGGTCGTTGTGTGTAAATAGCAGCTTTCCATTGTAAAGACTATGGTCATTTGACCCCATGAGGCGGCTCTTATAGTAGGTGAAAAGGGCACAGCTGTTCTAGTGTTAAATCACATTCTTAACACTGCTCAGTTTGTGTGCCCCCCCACCCCCCAAAAAAGCTAGAATGTGCTGCACTAATAATTTTTAACCCTTTCCATGCATCACCCACACGCACAATCACACAACAAACTAAACAAGCCCTCAGTGGTTCTTCAAACAGTTTATTTTAATGGTTTGAGTGGTGAACCACCAATGTAAAACCCTCATGGAAAATGCTGTTGTCTGCCAATATACTGCCAATTATTTACATATATTGTACATAAAATATAAAAATAAAGAGTGATTTTGTGATAGATAACGCAAGTTCATAACCACTCATGGTGCACTTTTAGTGATTACATCAGTATGGTATGTACAAATAAATACAGTTACATAATGTTACTTGTGATGCATGCATTTGACACTAAACACAATCACCAACAAAGAGACAATATAGAAATGTACAATTCAATTGCACAACATCCAGTTCCAACACAGTCATTTGAACGTTGTCAACCAACACGTGAATACATACAGTATTTAATACTGGACATTTCACTGCACAAGTAAAATAGACATTAACCCATTGTGCTCTTCCACTATTCGCAATATAATGTCACATGATACACAAGCACCATGCCACACGTATTATTATAAAACACTAATAAACTATACAACATAGTAAGCTTGAGCACTGTAAGAGTGTACATTCTTCATCATGAAACAGTATGAGAGGTACTATGGCTGGTTCACATGTACATTATACTGAAAAGACAACAGCAGACACAAAACAGTGAGGGGACGATGATTTGAGGCTTCAAGCTTTTTTCATGATCAAAATCACCAACAAGAAATAGTTTCAAATGATTCAAATGCAACGTAAGTGGAATGTGTTAACTGGAATGTAAACACCTTGTCAACTGTCTTTATCTGACAAGCTCAAGCGGAGTGGATTGTCCTTTTAGACGCACGCAAGAGGCCAAGAGGCTTGGTGTTGAGATGATTGTTCTTTCCTAGCCGAGGTTTGACTTGACCTTCTATCTGTGAACAACTAAAGAGTTGGCGGCAAGTCTAACCTTGTAAGCTGAAGAGCACAACAAGAACATCTGTCTGACAGGGCTGCCCACCTTGGTCGCTTCGCTCTGCTTTACATAACCCCAACTGTCTCTCCTGACGTGGCAGGTTTAACAGCTAACACTAAAAATAGATTTAGAGCATTTTAGCACCACCACGAAAGAGTCTGAAAGACGTATCTGAACAGAGTATCTGAACATGTTTGACTCCTCATTATGGAACTGACGAAGCGGGGTAGTGGTGGTCTAGTGGATAGTGAGTTGGACTTGTGATCGGAAGGTTGTGAGTTAAAATCCCGCCTGAAACCACACCACTCCTAGTGTGTCCTTGAGTAAGGCACTTAGCCCTCAGTTACTCCAGGGGGAATGTCCCTGTAATTCGTAATTGTAAGTCGCTTTGGATTAAAAGCGTCTGCTAAATGGCAAAATTATTAATTAAATTACGAAGCCTTCTGTTTAGCAGTGCTCATGTGCCAGATAGAGACTGTGTTGTATACATGTGTCAGATAGAGATTGTGTTGTCAACACAGACACATGTATGTACACTTGCACTGACTATACAATGGGAGCAGGGTAAGAAAGCATTGTCATTATCTGGACATTATTGATAAGCCTTGGTATCAGTTGAATAGTATTAACTCAAACTATTGTTCGATTGTTAAATCTCACCTCCAACAACGTAAACCTCAAAGAACAATGACTAGTCTAAAGGCATATTTTGCCCCTGACAGTGTTTTGAAACACGTCATAACCCACTGAAACCAGGCACTCATCAGTGAGAATGTCAGGGAGCGTAGCATGGTGGCATGGAGAGTCAGACATAATCCAGACACACAATCACACTGCACAGAGAGCATGAATATGATGACAGGGAAGGCAAGGACAATGGTCCTTTGTGACAATGATAGTGCAGGAAAGGGCATTTACTGTATACTCCAAACCATCTCCATCTCAGCATCACTCTGGCTGGGCTGAAGCCTCGTTCATAAAACATGTATATAAATGAAGTGTCCTGCTGGAGAGCAGGTACACTCACATTGTTTTTGTCTCTTCCCACAGACTAACTGGTATCTACAGTTCTGTTTTGTTTACTTCTATAAGTGACGTGTGTGTGTGTGTGTGTGTGTGTGTGTGTGTGTGTGTGTGTCGGTAGCATGAGATTTTAACCAATCAGGAGTCGCCTATGCGTCACGTGCTCGGAAATACAAAAGTAGCTTGAGAAAAGCCTGCCCAGCTTCAGACAGCTCTATCTCAAAAAGTATCAATGTCACAGCTTAGATATTCACAGCGTAGGAATCCTGGGAACCAGGAAACATCTGTATGTGATGTTTTGTGTACCTTAAAAACTGTTGTCGCGGTCACCCCCCCTAATGGTGGGTAATCCCTCCTCCACACCATGTTACCCCGCAATAATAATGACCAGTTTATGAAGCAGTGAAAGGTATTTGCTACCTCTTGTAAAAGACGTTTTAACTATTGTTTAAAGATGTAGAGTTGTCCAACAGTACTTGAGTTTGTAAATGTTTAATATCTCATGTCAGGATGTTCTATACAGGCCCGCCGCCAGAACCGACACCTTGGGTGGGCTGGGGGCGGGGGAGGGTTGGCTAGCATTAGCAAGGCAGATGACGGGGGAGGGCGGCTGCAAGGCTGGCAGTGGCTATGGGCAGAGCTAAATAGATAGTATAGTATATAGACCTACAGTAAATACAAATATGCAATTAAACATTCAAACACGGCACCGGAATATCAGAAATTCTGAAAATAATTATGTTAACCCTGCCCATAGCCACCGCCGGCCTTGGTTCTATATCTCCAGTCCCTCCAGTGCTTATGATGGGGTGGCTGTGGCGCAGGGTTGGCAGATCGGTGGTTTGAGCCACGGCTGGCCACATGTCAAGGTGTCCTTGGGCAAGAAACTGAACCCCAAATGGCTCCCAATGAGCGGGCCAGTGTCTTGCATGGTAGCTTGCGCCATTGGTGTGTGAATGAGAGACCATTGTAAAGCGCTTTGGAATAAGGCTCTATATTTTCCTATAGACATGTCCTGTTTCTTTTTTTTTAAGATATTTTTTCTGAGTGGGGCAGTCCCACTCATATTTTTAATTTTATTTGACAGTATAGATTATGACAGGAAGGATGGGTGAGAGAGAGAGGAGGGATGACATGCAGGATATGTCCCCGGCCGGAATCGAACCGGGGACCCTGCGGTTACATGGTCGACGCTTAACCCGCTATGCCACCTAAGCGCCCCCATGTCCTGTTTCTTTAAGTGTTCCAAGAACTCTATCCCTACAACAAATTCCAGCAACAGTCCAGGAATGTTGTCATGTCTATGGTACATAGAACGCATGCTCCTTGTGTCAGGGAACATACAGTTCAGCCTCGAAGATGAACTACCGAACTAGAACCAGCACTCCAACATTCCCCAATATCCTAGAGACCTTAGCTGGGAGAGCATGGCGATGAGGATGTGTGTGTGTGTGTGTGTGTGTGTGTGTGTGTGTGTGTGTGTGCGTGTGTGTGTGTGTGTGTGTGTGTGTGTGTGTTTGTGAGAGAAAGAGTGTGTGTGCGTGTGTGTGTGCGCGTGTTTGATCAGATCATAGAGGAGTCGTCTTGGCAGGAGGAGGAGGCGCGGCGTGTCTTGGGGCTGCAGCGGGTCAGCATGGAGATCTGAGTGCTGAAGTTGGTGCCGTTGCTGCCCATGGACGGGTGCTGGTACTTGGTGTCAGAAGAGCCCATGTACCTCTGCAGGTGCCACCTTCTCCACTTCCGCTTGATCTCAGCCTGGACCTGGGCAGGAGAAGGGATAGAGGGATGAGTTACCACCAAAGAGAAGGGATAGAGGGATGAGTTACCACCAAAGAGAAGGGATAGAGGGAGGGGTTACCACCAAAGAGAAGGGATAGAGGGAGGGGTTACCACCAAGGAGAAGGGATAGAGGGATGAGTTACCACCAAAGAGAAGGGATAGAGGGATGAGTTACCACCAAAGAGAAGGGATAGAGGGATGAGTTACTACCAAAGAGAAGGGATAGAGGGAGGGGTTACCACCAAAGAGAAGGGATAGAGGGATGGGTTACCACCAAAGCAGTATGTTGTTACATATACGGGGTTCCTACAAGTTTCAACAAGTCAAATTTAAGACCTTTTTAGACCTTTTTTAGACCTATTTGAATATAAATGTAGACCTATTCGCGACACCATGATAGCTTTTTGTCATCCTCGAGGTGATGAAATTAGGGATTTCACTGCCATACAGACAAAAAAGGAAGCGAATTGGCATTTTTTGGGTTCCAGATTGATTAATTTCCACATAAATAGATGTGGTCGGACTGATTTCCTTGCAGGATCTCATTTTTAAGACCGAATAACTGAAATGTAAGACCTTTTTAGGCCTTATGAGTCGGATTGCTGGATTTTAGACTTTACGGCTTTTTAAGACTAGCGCGGGAACCCTGCATATAACAGAAAACACTTCTGATGATTGAGATTTTTTGAGGATGTTTTCACAGTAGTATCTGGATTGAAGTTGATTGAGATCCACCGCTAATGGTCCCATCCGTCCCTAATGCTAAATAGTTTCTTTAAAACAACTATACATCTTCTTAGGTTCTTGACTTTCTAGGTCCATAGGATGTTTTTAAGCTATCAAGCTTCCAGAGCTATTGCGATTGAGATGTTTATTTCAAATATGCGCAAAACAGCAACGATAGTGAATATAACGGAAAACAAAAAAACTAAACTACTAGAATTAAAAAGCATAAAGCTAAATAAATTATTGCACATTTGACTTATTTCCAAGCACTGTCAAACTGTTATAAGATAAGGTCAAAAGTGAACTGTCTCTTTAAGCTTGCCCCTGAACTTAAAATGAATCCCTGGGGAAGCTCATTAAATCACTGTGGATTAAAATTCAGCTAGCACACACTCCCGCCACACCCCACAGCGCATCTCTGTGATTAAATCTGGCCCAGCACTGGCCACATAACTTAGCTCTCCACAGTAAACCTATCCACAAATATCACAGTAAAAGACTGCCAAGGAAGCAGCACTTTTTACAGCCTTCCCACCCTGCAGGACAGCAGGAGGAGAATACAGTCATGTGAAAATATTAGGACATCCCATGAAATATTTAGTTATTTTTTAAGAAATATGGACATTCTTTCAAACAATATCTATAGATACATGTGATGTAATTGTACCAAAAACAATGAAACTTAGTTATCATTTATTTAACGAAAAATGAACAAAGATGCCAATCCCTCTGAGGAGTTAGGACCCCCTATGCCCTCATAGCTGCTATGGCAACCTTTGGTTAATAAATAAACCCAATTAAACATTTACTATAACTGTCTACCTATAACTGTCTCTGACATTGACTGGGAGAAGGTTTTGCCCACTTCTCCGTGGATAATTCTTTCAGCTGTGTGATGTTTGAGGGGTGTCTGTAGGGTTTAGCATCCATGTGGAAGGTCCCAGGTTCAAACCCTGCCGGTTACCCTGTGTGTGTGAGTGTGTGCAGAATGCTGCTGGGGGGTTCACCGGCAAACCACGTCCAGAGTGAGAAACACCAGAGCACCCTGCTGTCAATACTAGCGGGGAAGTAGGGGTTGCAGCTATGTGTTTTCCATACACAGTGTTTACTTGGTAGTAGGGGTGGTTCCTACCTCTCCGTTCAAGAAGCAGTACAGCACAGCGACCACGAAACCCTGAAGGGCAGACAAGAACAGAACGTGAATTACCCGTAAGTGTTGTGAACATGTAGGCCTGTATTGTAGACATCTTCTGTGTCTACAATAAGCCTAGAAATAGGAATGAATATTCTCTTAGATACATAAATACATGAGTATGATGAATATGAATTGCATGCATTTTGGAATATCCAATTCATAGCACTTTAATGAAGAGCTGAGGCCTCGCTAGGGTGAAAATAAGACATTATTTTGACTCATTAGTAGCATTGAGAGGGGCAGATCTGATGGAGATCTGAGGGATGTGGTGGAGGGATGGTGTTGGCCGTCTGGCTGCTCTCTCTACATCACTTCTCTGATTATGTCATGGACCAGAATAACACCAGGGTTTCAAGCAGAAACACAGGGGGTGAATTAACTAGCAAATGCCAGGAGATCTGCCAAGGTATGTTAAACAGAAACACTCCCATCACACTGTTGACAGCTGGCGCTTTGGGCCTCGAATGAACTTCCTGAGACTTTTATGGTAAAAAAAAAAAAAAATGGTTTCATTGTCACTCAAATCTCATTAATTTGTTGGATACACGTACGCATCCACACCGACATGTTTGTCTTAGAGAACAGTAGTATAATTACATTACATACTGGTTCATTACAATCAGAGTATCACCTCACATACCTGAAAGGAGCCTAGAATGAGGTCAAACACCATGCGGAGCTCTGTTTTGACTTGCTCTGGGATGAATGCAAATACGATGAAGTTGATCCCGAACAAAGGAATTAAGAGCAGCGTGGATTTAGCTAATCTCCTGCACAGGAAAAAACAAAGAACACAGATCAAGCTTTATTTATGACTTTTTCGACATACACCACAACACCAGTGAGGAAAGGCTGCTACAAAGCACCCCATATCATTAAACAGTCTGACACAAGGGGCTAAAGTGTGGCAGAAACACAATTAGAGGTGGCGGGGGGGAAATAGCGGGTGCTAATGCATTATGACCGGCTTATGAGAGCCCTCCATCATGGAAAGGCACTTAAACACACAGCACTAAATCAAAGTGTGTAATAAGAAGTCTGCAGCTGAAGTTTCACAACAGCGTGATGATTCGGGCGATGATGAGTAGTCCATTGGTAGTCGAATGGAAAGGTTCACTGTACATTTAGTTGCTCGGAGCATAAAAGCCTCGACTTAAGTATGGTTACGAGGTGACACATGAACAGGTAGCAGTGTTTCCCACTCTCATAAATGCTGTAGATTTGTCCTCAATGGAGAACATGGGGTTCAGATCGGTTTCTTAGCCATAGGTCCCAGGGCTGGGCAAAGGCATTTACCATCACCAGAATGCTGAGAACACAAAATCTAAGCTAGTAGGAATAATCCAAATAGCAGAAATATACTGGGCTCTATGACAGGAAAACAACACAGCAGATCATACAATAATAATCATAATAACTTTAATTTCTATAGCGCCTTTCAAAAAAACCAAGGACGCTTATAATAATAATAACTTTAATTTCTATTATTATAATAAGGGAAATGATCAGTCAGACAAAACAGAAAACAAACAAAGCAAAACTGAAACATTGACTAGGGGCCAAAGGCCTTGGTGAACAGATGTGTTTTAAGGGCTACACTCACGAATATTGGTTGGACTCGTTTCTTCCTATATCTGGGCAGTTGATCTTCTGGCGAAGTATTCGGATGATGCAGATGAAGAGGATGAAGTTCATCTGTTGGAGATAGGGTGTTAGTGCCGTAATCAGGCAGATACTGTAGAAGTAGAGGTGGAACATGCTTTCAGGACCATAATCACAGTTTTGTGTGGGTGATTTGTGCTATGCCTTGTTAACAGTGCTGTAAACACTACAGTACTTCCCACACAAACATACCGCATTTGATATCTTATTCTGAAAAACTAGATGACTGTATAAATTCTTCTTGTGACTTTGTCACCTTTCATCGTACCAAAACCATTTTGCATTTCCATCGGGCATCTAACAGCAGATGCTCACTCTAATTAAGTGAATCGTCCAGAGTACACAAGGGAAGCTTTACAAACATATATCATTAAATTAGTCAAATGTTTAATTGAATAGCTGTGAGCCGCCCTGTGGGCCTCTGGGCTCTGGGCCCACAGTGGTATTAGAGTAGATCAACCAGGTCAGACAGAGCATTGTAATGAGCCTGTCTTCCCATCTCTGTTTACACCAGCCTCCCCTGCTGGACCGACAGTAAGTGCTGTAGTAGCACAACCACTGTCCAGGGAGATCTAACAGTACACCTAATGATACCAGTCTCCTGTAGCGTAAACATGAAGAAAAAAAAGAAGAAGTTTCGTCAACATTTTGCTGCCATGTAATAAAACCAGGAGCTGGCAGCAAAAAACACTATCAGGACATCAATAATGAAGGAGGGGACGACCTACTGAACTGCCTGGTTTGTACCATACTCCACACTCTTACTCTCACTATCAGCCCCTACTTCAGTGTTCAGAGTGGATCCCAGCCCTCATAAAAAGCCAAAACATGTTTGGCTTCAGATGACTGACAACTTCCAAACTGCCATTCAACTCCTTGTTTATTTATTTACCTCTCCCACTCCCTCTCCCTCTCCCTCTCCCTCTCTTTACCTCAAACTTTCAGGCTTCTCTCTTTCTTTCTCCTTCCCCACTTCACACACACACACACACCTCTCCCACTCAATCGCTCTGCCAAAACAAAACAACAACAACAGTTAGCTGCGTGGCAAGCGAACTAAATAATCAACACTAACTAAACAACTACAGACCCATATCAAACCTTTCCTCTAAGGGAAAAATAATTTAAATAGTTGCCCACGATCAACTTAGCAATTATTTGCCCCAAAATGATCTCTTCGATGACTTTCAATCAGCACTGAAACTGTCCTTAATGACTTTCGTGTAAACACTGACTCGGGAAAAGTCCGTTTTGGTACTACTAGACCTTAGCGCTGCCTTTGACACTGCAGACCACAACATTCTAATAGATAGACTAAAAACCTGGGTAGGACTTTCGTGCACTGCCCTAAACTGGTTTAGATCCTACCTACAGGACAGAAGCTACTACACATTGGCAACTTTGTGTCCGACAAAATTAAAATGACGTGAGGGGGCAAATCCTTGGCCCCCTCCTATTCAGTCTCTACATGCTTCCATTGGGACACATCATAAAAAAGAACAAAATTGCCTACCACAACTATGCAATGACACTCAAATCTACATAGCCCTCTCACCGAACGACTATAGCCCCAAAAATAATCGACAATCTCTGTAATTGCATTGAACAAATAAACGCCTGGATGACACAAAACTTCCTCCAACTAAACAAGGACAATTGTATTCGGTGCACCTGACAAAAGATCAAAAGTCAGTGCAAAACTTGATTTTCTCTCTCTCCAAACTAAAAAACGGGTCAGAAATCTTGGTGTAATTCTAGTCTCCAATCTAAACTTCAAAAGCCACATAAACTCGATAACTAAATCAGCCTACTATCACCTGAAAAACATAACAAGATGAGAGGTTTCATGTCCAAACAAGACCGTGAAAAGCTCATCCATGCATTTTTTTCGAGTAGACTTGATTATTGTAATGGTCTACTAACAGGCCTATCTAAACTGTTCGTAAATTGCAGGTCATCCAAATGCCGCTGCTAGGGTCCTAACAAAAACTAAGAGGTTTGAACACATTATACCAATCCTGAGATCTCTACACTGGCTACCAGTCTCTCAGAGAATTGAATTCTTATTGTATTCAAATCACAAAATTCTCTTAGACTAAAATTACATATCAGATCTCCTCCTACCCTATATTCCAGCAAGGCCCCTAAGGTCAGCTAATCATTCCAAGAGTGAAAACAAAACACGGTGTAGAAGCTTTTAGTCACTCTGTTGCATGCTCCTGGAACAAACTCCCTGAAGAAATCAAACAGACCCATCCCTAAAAATATTTATATCTAAGCTAAAAACCTTCATGTTTTGCAACAGGTATGATTAAACACTAACACTTCCATCCATGTCTTTATATTAATTTTGATTATCTTATTCATTATCTTATTAAATGTTTATCTATATGATATATATATGTTTTATATATTTTTAATCTGTTTACTATTCTCCTCTTCTTTGACTGCCAGCCATGTTCAGAGCGGAGAGCTCCACACTGCCAGACTTTTGGGGCATTTTCGCTGAACTTTGAAGACCCACCAAATATTGACTTTTCGGACTACATAAACATTGAACATATCTACCAAAACTTTAGACTCTCTTCTTTCATCAGAAAAAGAAAGTTTGTTTCTAGCCTCTTTGAGTGTTTAGAAATCGGCCGTAGAACATAGGGTGGTTTCAGCAAAAACACCAGATTTTGACCAATAGACAGAGAAAACGAGCTTTTTCTGCAGAACGTTTTTTTTTTTTTTTTTTTTCCTGCACTTTTTCTGTATCATCCGACTCTGAACTGTTTGAAGAGTCGCGCAATGGCCGCGCTGCTCCGCGATGCTCCGCAATGCTCCGCGCCGCAATGCTCCGCGCCGTGTTTGGCACATACCCTGATCCGTTTCGCCATTTCTACAACCCACAGCAAGCCACTTCCTTCTCCAGGCTTTTATCGAACTACTGCCCCCATCTGGGACCGAAATACATTACACCCAAGTCTGAAATTCACTCGCTAGGTGTAGAACATGTCAATAACGCGATCCCCGCGAAAAAAAAAAAAAAATCTATAAGACGCCAATTGGCGTCTTTGGCAGTCAACGTTACTATTCTATAAGACGCCAATTGGCGTCTTTGGCAGTCAATGAGTTAATGTATTTTTTTAAAATGCTAAAGCACTTTGAATTTCCCCCTGTGCTATACAAAATGCCTTGCCCTGCCAACATATTTCTCTTCAACTCACTCTGTAAATAAGAGCCTGCTTTGGGCCTAAGCTGCAGTGACAGTATTCTTCACACCGTAGTTGCTGTTGATAGATATTTTGTGATACTTTCTGTCATGTGGCCTGGAGAGAGAAATGCATCTTTCACATATGGGGGAGGGGAAGTGGCTCACAGTTTTCTCTGGGTCAGTCCCAACTATTCGACACATTCACCCAAACCCAGGCTAATTACCCAGGCTGCAATTTTATCTGATGTCCACGCCTTAATAGAGCTCTATGGCAATTATTTTCTTGTCAGATATTTATAACGATAATTACTATTGTACATCATCCATTCAACATAGTGGGCAGCTATCAAACCCACATGAGTAACCTCTAACAACATTATGAGAGCATTCCTGCAATAGCTCAATCCTTTAAAGGTTATCTTGACCTACACTATTGTAGGTCCAACAGACATAGAACCTAATAATAATCCTCATCATTTGCCTATTTTCCAGGTGAACTGACGATCACTGACACAGATTGACTCCCTCTCTCCTTATAGCGACTATCATGGAAGCCAGACCCTGCTTGGCAGATAAATCAGGAATAACTGTGCCTTTGGGGAAATTACACTTTTCATGTTGTGCATCAAAACTGAGGGAAGGAATTTGAGTCCCACGTGTGTGTGTGTGTGTTTGTGGGGGGAGGTCACTTACCAGGATGGATGCCAATATGGGAGTTTTAATGATCCACCAGTACGTGTCAGTGTTCTCAATGATATCCCAGCACCTGGAAAATATGTTGCATGACAAATATATTTCAATAGACTGCATGAGACATACACATGAGAGGAATTATGTGTTAGTCTAGCCAGGGACGAATGAGGCCGTTCTTTCTCGGTGGCTTTCTTACCCAATATCATTGTAATTAGCCTTGGCAACACTCCAAGCCGTGATGAAAATCATCGGTCCTCCTGCGGACAAACAAGATAAAAGCACATAATACGATCAATACCCCCGCTGGACACCACTGTCACACACACACACCTAGTACTCCCTAAACACAGTGTGTATGACATCCCAAGCCAACACAGGGGAGAAAAACAAAGCCACACACACTTACCCCAGCCAATCAGAATGTAATACCAGAAGTATTTCCTCTCGGAGAAGAAAGAGACAGCCAATAGCGCGTGGAGATAGAGGCCCTCCACCAGGAGCCAGAAGAAGCTGGCCATTATACAGTACTGGAAGAAGACAATTACCGCCTTGCAGCCAACCTGACAATGGATACACAAACACACCCATATAATGAAGTCCCCAGGCACAGAATGGATAAATGCAGAGTAACGGTCATGTGATTTATTTGGCCACTGAGGAACAAGATAATGTGGTGGCCGGCAGTAGCAGACATTCTGTTCTTCCATACTTGAGTGTGAGCTTGTCCTCAGGAAATACACTCCTAGCTCACTCTCGGAACTCTCACTGTGTTTTGGAATTGTTAATTGCATGTAACACCGTCTTTTGACTGTCTGCAATTCATGTTTTATTTAGGAGAACAACCTAAGTGTCATGGAATGAATACGTGTGCCATTTAAATTTGGGGGCAATGATGTTCTCAGTTATTTCATTAGTCACATGGGTGTATAAGTTTAAGAGCATAAGACATGCTCTAAACCTTAAGTGAGTCAGAACTAATTATAACCTTATTGGATGATGAGAGTGGCCAATTTTATGGAGCAAAAAAAAAAAAAAGCAATTATAGGAGCCCTCAAGTAGAAACAGCCTGAAAATTGCCATCACCCTTTTGAAATTAATTTTGCAGTATTAAATTAAAACCGGCATATCATGACTAATTGTTGTTGTTTTCACTTGGTTTAATGTAAGGGACAAAATGGCAAACTGCAACACAGACAAATTATAATAAATCAAAATCATGTTTTGAATCGACTGACGGCCCTCATCTGAAGTAGTGTGGCAAAGAGCTACTATCTCTACCAGCAGGAGTCCAGTAACTGTGATGCTGACTGAACACACAGACCTGTCTTTTGATCTGTTTCTGTGGCTGGGTGGGTGAGGGTGAGGGTGAGGGAGAGGGAGAGGGAGAGGGAGAGGGAGAGGGAGAGGGAGAGGGAGAGGGAGAGGGAGAGGGAGAGGGAGAGGGAGAGGGAGAGGGAGAAGGAGAGGGAGAGGGAGAAGGAGAGGGAGAGGGAGAGGGAGAGGGAGAGGGAGAGGGAGAGGGAGAGGAGAGGTGGTGAGTGAGTAGGGGAGCATTGAGGACAGAAAACAGTTGTGCAGGATCCAACATCAGCTCCATTCTGGATTGCTGGGCTGAACGCTGCATTTCCATGAAATCTGGAAAACCTTCCATGAAAAACTACTCTAAATGTTCAATGTGTTCAGAGTGAGGGCCAATGAAGAGGCTGTTGTTAACACGTCAGAGGCTAATGGTGTCAGAGCCCTGAGCTAACCAATCACACACTCTCTCTCTCTCTCACTATGTTCACCACTCAAAGCTGATGTAGCTAAAACACCCCTCCATAATGCAGCACATGCATTCAAGTGCTTATGGATGTTTTTGAATGGGTCACCTTAAGACAGTTTGAAGGGCGTCCAGAGACCAAACAACCCAATACACTGTCCCCATTTACTAATAACCCTCAGGCACAGTGAAGGCTCACAGCACACAGTGCTCTGGTAATAAGGCTAATGCTGCTCATCATTCTGCTCTTGTACCGGGCAGAGCACAGAGAGAGAGAGAGAGAGAGAGAGAGAGAGAGAGAGAGAGAGAGAGAGAGAGAGAGAGAGAGAGAGAGAGAGAGAGAGAGAGAGAGAGGGAGAGAGAGAGAGAGAGGGAGAGAGAGGGAGAGAGAGAGAGAGAGAGAGAGAGAGAGAGGGAGAGAGAGGGAGAGAGAGAGAGAGAGAGGGAGAGAGGGAGAGAGAGAGAGGGAGAGAGAGGGAGAGAGAGGGAGAGAGAGAGAGAGAGAGAGAGAGAGAGAGAGGAGGAGAGAGAGAGGTTGGGGGATAAAGAGATGTGTGGGGGGTAAAAAGATGTGAGGGGTAGAGATGTGTGGGGGGTAAAGAGATGTGAGGGGGTAGAGATGTGGGGGGGGGGGGGGGTACAGATAGAGGGACTGGAAGATAGAGACAATGAGAGACAGGGAAAGGAGATGAGGGGGACAAAGAAATGAATGACCCAGAGTGTAAAGAAAGAAAGAGAGACAGCGGGGAGACTGGGAAGGTGGCGAAATACAGCAGAGCAGCATGTTAATGGGCTGCGATGGGTAGACTGCAACCGCAGGAGAGAGGAGATAAGGAGGGAGGGCTGTAAACAAATACCTTTGTCAGAGACATAGTCATGGACAACAGTATTGGCACCCCACCACTTCTCCCAGACAATTGTTGCAATTACAAATGCTTTGGTATTCACATGTTTATTTCTTTTGTTTGCATCTGAACAACACAAAAAATCGGAGAAAAAAAGTCAAATCTGATATCATAGTGTGGGGAGCATGGCGCGTTCTGGCCTGCAGAGGGAGCCAGACTGTGGTGGATGGATGGATGACGGTCTGATTACGGACAGGTGTCAATAATCAGACTCGTTATCCAGCTGGTCTATTTAACCTGTGTGTGTTCTGTTCCCCTGGAAGTAGGACGAGGCAGAGAAATGTGTCATGATATGCTCGAGTTGCAAAGAACTCGCAAAGGCTTCAAATCAGCGTTAAGTTGTTCTGAGCAAAAAAAATCTGATTTCCTTTTTTTGTCATCAGACGCAACTTGAAGTTTTGAAGTACCCACTCGTTGTTTTTTCTAACAGTTTTACGATAGTTAAATACGTGTACAGCAAAATAAGCTTATTTTTAGCCTGATTTCTCCCGGGAAATTCTCTGTTGTGGGAGGGGAGGAACTGGATCCAGGTTTTTTTCATTGGTCGATCGACGTGGCTACGGGGGAGGAGGCAGGAAGCAGCGCGCTATTTGTTTACTGTTTAATTTGTTTGACCAGACTCGTAAGGTAAGATCTTCTATGAATGTACATAGCGCCTTTGTTGGTTAAGTTAGTTGTTAGTTACTATTTGAAACCAGTGTTCGTGTATTTAGACATTTCTTTATTATTACCCACTAGCAACTAACTGAAACCACATTGTTCAGTCTGCAGTAAGCTGGCCAAAGCCTTTGTTTGTTAGCATGCTAGCATTGTTGTAGCTCGGTAGTCCGTCTACGTTGTAAGTACGGTTAGTATGTCTTGTGTGTTGTGTGTAAGACTCATGTTCAGTGTGTAATACTGGAATACTGTAACATGTCAAGTGTAATAGATTACAGAAATGTTAAAAGTTTAAAAACATGTGTTGCTTCCTTTGTTATGAACGAGCTAGCTGCTAATAAACACACTACTCTGATGATTTTCAATACATCTAATATTTTTCTTCTCTTCCTCTTTTTTTCTATTATTACCTTCTCCCTTAGGTCCACTTCCCCACTGACCCTCATCTACTACCTGGAGTTACTATCACAAATGCTGCCGCTGAGAGAAAAAGAGAGAGAGAGAGAGAAAGAGAGCGAGTGCGGAAGCAAGCATCAACGAGAGCTGTGAGCAGCCCGAAAGGGGGGAGCAGCCAGGAGTCACATGCACGGATGAGCGCACGTAGTTCTTATTACTTTGAGTGACTTTTTATTATTTAGAAACCTCTCCAGCACGTCAGTGGCGTGGCTGAATCTGTCAAGGACAATAAAAACCGTGTGGAGTACACCGTTCCTCTGTGCCTAGAGACCTTTACACATAGATATTATGTTTATTTTATGTTTATAAGGATGCCCATTAGCTTATGCCGTAGCAGTTTGCTAATCTTCCTGGGGTCCACACACAATCAACATTACAACAAATAATACAGTAAATAAATAAACAAATACGTAACTTTTTTTTAAAAGAAATAAGTAAAATTAACAGAAGAACATACAGTAAAAATATAAAAACAAATCCAGTTTAACCCAGAGTCATTGTCATCCTATACAAACACGAACCAAAAGCAAACATCTCTATAAGTAACCCAAATAATCAAACAAAGAAAATTAAACAACCTGTCATCACACTTAATACAGTGGGGGAAATAAGTATTGAACACATCAACATTTTGTCCAGTAAATGTATTTCCAATGAGCCTATTCAAGTGAAATTTGCACCAGATATTAACTCAAACAATCCAGACAAAAAATATAAACATTAAAGTCCATATGTAAATAAAGTTATGTGTAATAAAGTGGAATGAAACAGGAAAAAGCAGTACACCACAGCAAGGAAAGGCAAGGAACCAGCTGGAAACCATAACTAATTAGGAGGCAACTCTACACACAACAAACATCTAATGATGGGTAAAAGCAAAGAGCTGTCTCGAGACCTTCGCAACCAGATTGTTGCAAAACATGAAAGAGGAATCTTCCAGTAAGCACCATTGGGGGCATCAACCGGCACAGGAGCTCCTCGTAAAATTTCTGATCAGGGAGTCAGAAGGATACTTAGAAGAGTAGCCAAAGAGCCAATTAATTAGAGACTTGTTCCAGGATATGAGATGGTATATAAGGTGTCTTGTGATATGAATGCCTACACCCATTTTTAAATATGATTCCATGTAGTATATGCCCTGACCATGACAGATCAGGTTATCAAGGACCAAACCAAGTAACTTTACCTTCTCCACTTGTTCAATGGATTCCTTGGCTACATTTCTGGCTTAGAAGCCAGTTCGTGCCTAGAACCAAAAACAATACTCTTAGGCTTGGATATGTTTAAAATAAGCTTGTTCAAATATCCATTAATGCTCTATTTCTAATTATTTTGATAAAAGTTGATTGAGTTCGCTATATGCATTAGCTGCACAGTACATTGTAGAATTATCAGCATACATCATCATTGTTTATAGCAGAAGGCAAATCATTAGTAAAAATAGAGGAGTGGTCCAAGACCGCTTCCTTGAGGCACACCACAAGATAAGTTGCTAACATTGGATATGCTGCCATTGTAGTAAACTCTCTGTGATCTAGCAAAGAGATAGCTCTTATCAAGGTGATGGCAGGAGGAGTGAACCCATAACAAATGAGCTTTCCAGTTAACAGATTATGATCGATGACATCAAAAGCAGCACTGAAATCTACCATAACTGCAGCCTCTACCTTTGAGTCATCAATTTCTCTTAACCACTCATCTGTCATCTGTGTGAGTGCAGTGCTGGTAGAATGGCCCTGTCTGTATGCATGTTGATATTTGGTGGTTTGTCCATTTGAAGTGAAGTCGTCCTGAATCTGCACATAAACAATCCTTTCCATAACTTTGCAGGAAGAATACTTTTTGGTCGACTGTTAGGTCCACTGAAAGTTGATCTACTACTACTAATAATGAATTGTATTTGGCGCCTTTCAAAACACCCAAGGACACCTCACAGTGCAAAAGACACAGGAAGACACAGTCAGGTTAAAAACAGTGGAGGTGACAAGGTGTCAAACACAGTAAAAACTAAACAGAAAGAAAAGAAACAACAGAAAACAAAACAAAAGAACAACAGGAGGTGATCTTTGGAGTTCTGTGTGGAATGATATCAGATTGAGCTTTTTTTCTCTGCTCTTTTGTATTGTCCCATAGACATAAACATGTGAATACTAAAGCATTTGTAATTGCAACAATTTTCTGGGAGACGTGGTGCATTATCTGACAGAAGTGCAGGGGTGCCAATATTTCTGTCCATGACTGTAGTTGAAGCTATGGCCACTCAATTGGAAACAGACAACCCAAACAATCAAGGGCAAACTAGCTGTGCCAAAGACATGATTGTGAACATGCCATGACTCCTGCCTCAACATCAGTGCTATGAATCATTAATGATTCTGAAAGTTTTCACATACAGTAAATATGACCAAAAATGTAGTCTGAAACCCAGGGTGTGGTCCTTGATAACCTGAAATGATATATCTTAAGGCAAAAACGATTATTTGGGGGGGAAAATGCTTCCCCACTTAAAGTTGAATGTCACTATTTGCTCGTATTGGCCTTGTAGTATTAATCATTAAACAAACACTAGGCCTACATCACATCTGAACTTCCCCCTCAAGGCAGCAAACCAGCATTGCCATAAAATTGCGCACGCACACACACACACACACACACACACACACACACACACATTACACACACAGTACAAGGCCGCATGATGCTTATCTAATTGTCTCCTGATAGATGAGTGAGCTTCAAATCTGGCATTTATCTGAGATATAGTGGTGCAGAAATAGTTTTCCGCTTGGTGTGCTGAGAGCAGTAAGATTGATCCAAGATGGCAGAGCCTTGCCACGGTATCTGCTCTGCTGCTGTCTTGCACTTTTGTCTACGGTACATGTCCGATCGTATAGTGTCATGTATCATACAGAAATACAGCCGCGAGGAGCTGTTAAACATCAGGAGGATATCTGCCGATTTTGGATTACCTGCCAACATCCCACTGGAAATACTACTGGATGCAAAGACCAGACCGCCACCCTTGAGGAAAACACCTGGTACACCTGGTACACCTGGTACAGGTAGACGAAGACCCGGGGTGCTCTCCAGGTTCAGGAGACGGCCCTATCGGCCCCCACTACCGGCACTGATCTTGTCCAACGTGCGATCCTTCAAAAATAAAATGGATGAACTGCTACTTCTAATACAAACCGACAGCGACTACAGAGACTGCTCAGCTTTCTGCTTCACCGAGACATGGCTGGATCAATCGGTTCCTGATCAGGTAGTAACATGGCTGGATCAATCGGTTCCTGATCAGGTAGTAACCCCGCCTGGCGTCACTATCCACAGAGCTGACAGGTCTGCCAAGCTATCCCACAAATCAAAAGGTGGAGGTACAGTATATGCCTCATGATCAACCAACGCTGGCGTGACAACTCAACTGTCCTCCACTGCTACTGCTCCCCTGATCTTGAATTCATCAGTTACCTCCCGAGAGAGTTTGCTTCAGTTGTACTAATTGGCGTTTACCAGCACCACCACAAGCTAACGCTAACATAGCCATCAGCGAGCTCTCGCTACATATCTCCTCTGCTGAAACCCCTAACCCTGACACGTCTGTCATAGTGTTAGGCGCCTTTAACCACACAAACCTGTCCCACAAACTCCCCAACGACATGCAACAAGTCACCTGCCACAGCAGAGAAGGCAAAACACTGGATCACTGTTACATCTCGACCCAGGATGGTTACCGTGGGTAACCCCCGAGGGCTCCGCTGGGGAAGTCTGACCACGCTGTGTTACTCCTCATTCCAAAACACAGACAGAAGCTTAAATCCACCAAGAAAGCATCCAAATCCGTCAGCGTCTGGTCTGTTGATGCCATTGAAACGCTACGCTACGTGGGTGTTTTGAATGCCCTGACTGGGACACATTCAGTGCAGCTTGCGACATCCTCAATGAACTAACGGACACAGGGACATCATACAAGTCAAGTTCTGCGAGGAAATGTGCATCCCTACCAAAACAGTTACATCTTATGGCAATAAAAAAACCTGCTTCTCCAAAGACTTACACCTCCTACGTAGAGAATAACTGTGTGTATAAAAATGGAGACAGGGATAATTACAGGGCTGCCAAATATAAGAAAAGCCAAGTCCAGCTATGCAACAAAATTTGGGCAACAATTCTCATCCAACAATACCAGATCAATATGGAATAATCTTAAGAATATGACAGACTATAAAAAAACGACCCTGCCCCCTTCCAGACAATGACCCTAACCTCCCAGATAAATTAAATGACTTTTATGCAAGATTTGAAAAACCCATTCCACCAAGCCACTCCCCCCACTCCCACCCTGATGCCACCCTTTTGCATCCAGGAGGATGAGGGGAGAGCTACATTCAGGAAGCTGAACATCAGGAAAGCAGCAGGGCCGGATGGCATCAGTCCTGCTCTGCTGATTGTGCAGCTCAACAGATTTAACACCTCTCTCCGCCAATGTACAGTCCCCCAGTGCTTCAAATTCTCCACCATCATCCCTCTGCCTAAGTCCCCAAAAATCACCTGCCTCAATGACTTCAGACCCGTCGCCCTAACATCTGTGGCCATGAAAGCATTTGAACGCATCATCCTATCATACCTAAAATCCTGCACCTCCTCACTGATGGACCCATATCAATTTGCCTGCCATGCCAACCGGTCTGTTGAGGATGCAGTTAACATAGCCCTCCACTACACCCTGGAATCACCAGACAAACTACACACGGATCCTGTTCATAGACTGCTGTTCTGCCTTCAATTCCCTCAGAATTTACCACAAAGGGTGAAGGTACACAACTTTACATCACGCCCTCTTGCCCTCAGCACAGGAGCCCCACAGGGCTGTGTTCTCTCCCCCTGGCTCTTCTCACTATACACAACCCATTTCACATCCACAGACAGTTCTGTTAAAATAATAAAGTATGCGGACGACACAACCATCATAGGCCTCATCTCCAAACATTATGAAACCCAGTACCGCTCTGAGGTGACCCAAGCTATCACTTGGTGCAACGACCTCATACTGAATACAGCCAAAACCCAGGAACTTATCATTGACTCCCGACGCAGGCCAAATCCCAAACTTCCCATACAAATAAACGGCGACCCCATCACCACCACTGCCTTTCAAATTCCTTGGAACATATGTACATCAGCAACAATCTGAAATGGAAAATCAACACAGGACACGTCATTGCAAAAGCTCAACAACGTCTCTATTTTCTTAGGCAGCTTACAAAATTCTGGGCCAAACAACAACTTCTCATCCTGTTTTATTCAGCCATCATCGAGTCCATCACCACATCCTCTATTACAATATGGTACGGTCCATCATCACATCCTCTATTACAATATGGTACGGTCCATCACCACATCCTCTATTACAGTATGGTACGGTCCATCACCACATCCTCTATTACAATATGGTACGGTCCATCACCACATGCTCTATTACAGTATGGTACGGTCCATCATCACATGCTCTATTACAGTATGGTACGGTCCATCACCACATCCTCTATTACAGTATGGTACGGCAGCACAGACAGTCAAACTCGGTCAGTCAAACCCTCACCTCCTGCTCATCACCTCTTCCAGCTCCTCCCCTCACGGAGGCGCTACAAGTCATTGTCCACAAAGACTAAACACTTCACTAACAGTTTTTCCCCCACAGCCATCAGGACTCTGAACGCCTCCCTCTAGCCCCCTCCTCACTGTCATGACCGACATGAATACCACGATTGTCTGTTTATTTATTTTTGTGCCATTGTGCACTTCCTTGTTTTTGTCATTTGTGTGCTGCAGTGATTAATATGCTGTACAGAGAACAAAATCTAACACACCTACACACACACACACACACACACACACACACACACACACACACACACACACACACACACAGTAACGGTCAAAGTAACACTTTGACACACACCCTAATGAATCATCACTAGCGAATGGATTTTTTTACCTCAGTAACTTCCGACCCGTCTCCAACCTCCTTTCTCTCAGCCAGATTGTAGAACATGCAGTAGCCTCTCCACGCCAGAACCACATGTCACACTACCAACTGTTTGAACCACGACAATCCAGATTCAGGGCCGAGCACGGCACTGAAACAGCTCTGGTCAAGGTGGTCAATGACACACACACACACACAAACACGCACACACACACACACACGCACACGCACACACACACACACACACACACACACACACACACACACGCATACATTAAATCAGCACTAGGGGGGCTAGGTGTTTCCATGACAACGGGCTGGGCCAGATCTGATTGGTGATTGTTACAGCATCTAGCAGCCCGCTAACAGCTCTCCTCTACTCCTCTCCTCTCCTCAGCTCTCTCTCCCTGCCTCTCCTCTCCTCACCCTCTCTCCCCTCCTCTCCCCTGCCTCTCCTCTCCTCTCCTCAGCTCTCTCTCCCTGCCTCTCCTCAGCCTCTCTCCCCTGCCTCTCCTCAGCTCCCTCTCCCCTGCCTCTCCTCAGCTCTCTCTCCCCTGCCTCTCCTCTCCTCACCCTCTCTCCCTGCCTCTCCTCAGCTCTCTCTCCCCTGCCTCTCCTCTCCTCAGCTCTCTCTCCCCTGCCTCTCCTCTCCTCTCCTCAGCCCTCTCTCCTCTCCTCTCCTCAGCTCCCTCTCCCCTGCCTCTCCTCTCCTCTCCTCAGCTCTCTCCCTGCCTCTCCTCTCCTCAGCCTCTCTCCCCTGCCTCACCTCAGCTCTCTCTCCCCTGCCTCTCCTCAGCTCTCTCTCCCCTGCCTCTCCTTTCCTCACCCTCTCTCCTCTCCCCTGCCTCTCCTCAGCTCTCTCCCTGCCTCTCCTCTCCTCACCCTCTCTCCCCTGCCTCTCCTCAGCTCTCTCTCCCTGCCTCTCCTCTCCCCCTCCTCTCCCCTGCCTCTCCTCACCCTCTCCTCAGCTTCCTCTCCCCTGCCTCTCCTCTCCTCACCCTCTCTCCTCTCCTCTCCCCCTCCTCTCCCCTGCCTCTCCTCACCCTCTCTCCCTGCCTCTCCTCAGCTCTCTCCCCTGCCTCTCCTCTCCTTAGCTCCCTCTCCCCTGCCTCTCCTCACCCTCTCTCCCTGCCTCTCCTCAGCTCTCTCCCCTGCCTCTCCTCTCCTCACCCTCTCTCCCCTGCCTCTCCTCACCCTCTCTCCCCTGCCTCTCCTCACCCTCTCTCCCCTGCCTCTCCTCTCCTCACCCTCTCTCCCTGCCTCTCCTCACCCTCTCTCCCCTGCCTCTCCTCTCCTCAGCTCCCTCTCCCCTGCCTCTCCTCACCCTCTCTCCCTGCCTCTCCTCAGCTCTCTCCCCTGCCTCTCCTCTCCTCACCCTCTCTCCCCTGCCTCTCCTCACCCTCTCTCCCCTGCCTCTCCTCACCCTCTCTCCCCTGCCTCTCCTCTCCTCACCCTCTCTCCCTGCCTCTCCTCTCCTCACCCTCTCTCCCCTGCCTCTCCTCTCCTCACCCTCTCTCCCTGCCTCTCCTCTCCTCACCCTCTCTCCCCTGCCTCTCCTCGCCTCACCCTCTCTCCCCTGCCTCTCCTCAGTCCTCTCTCCCCTGCCTCTCCTCTCCTCAGCCCTATCTCCCCTGCCTCTCCTCACCCTCTCTCCCCTGCCTCTCCTCAGCTCTCTCTCCTCACCCTCTCTCCCCTGCCTCCTCAGCTCTCTCCCCCCTGCCTCTCCTCTCCTCACCCTCTCTCCCCTGCCTCTCCTCACCCTCTCTCCCCTGCCTCTCCTCACCCTCTCTCCCCTGCCTCTCCTCACCCTCTCTCCCCTGCCTCTCCTCTCCTCACCCTCTCTCCCCTGCCTCTCCTCACCCTCTCTCCCCTGCCTCTCCTCACCCTCTCTCCCCTGCCTCTCCTCAGCTCTCTCTCCCCTGCCTCTCCTCACCCTCTCTCCCTGCCTCTCCTCTCCTCAGCTCTCTCTCCCCTGCCTCTCCTCACCCTCTCTCCCTGCCTCTCCTCTCCTCACCCTCTCTCCCTGCCTCTCCTCTCCTCAGCTCTCTCTCCCCTGCCTCTCCTCAGCTCTCTCTCCCCTGCCTCTCCTCTCCTCAGCTCTCTCTCCCCTGCCTCTCCTCACCCTCTCTCCCCTGCCTCTCCTCTCCTCAGCTCTCTCTCCCTGCCTCTCCTCACCCTCTCTCCCCTGCCTCTCCTCTCCTCAGCTCTCTCTCCCCTGCCTCTCCTCAGCTCTCTCTCCCCTGCCTCTCCTCAGCTCTCTCTCCCCTGCCTCTCCTCAGCTCTCTCTCCCCTGCCTCTCCTCACCCTCTCTCCCCTGCCTCTCCTCACCCTCTCTCCCCTGCCTCTCCTCTCCTCACCCTCTCTCCCTGCCTCTCCTCAGCTCTCTCTCCCTGCCTCTCCTCAGCTCTCTCTCCCCTGCCTCTCCTCTCCTCAGCTCTCTCTCCCTGCCTCTCCTCAGCTCTCTCTCCCTGCCTCTCCTCAGCTCTCTCTCCCCTGCCTCTCCTCTCCTCAGCTCTCTCTCCCTGCCTCTCCTCAGCTCTCTCTCCCTGCCTCTCCTCTCCTCAGCTCTCTCTCCCCTGCCTCTCCTCAGCTCTCTCTCCCCTGCCTCTCCTCACCCTCTCTCCTCTCCTCTCCTCTCCTCAGCTCTCTCTCCCCTGCCTCCCCCCCACAACCCAGAGGACGTAGGGACAAATACACAAACACAAGGCCTGTGTGTGTGTGTCTCTGGTGCTTTAGCCACTCGCTAAACAGCTGTTCTTTACAGTTGGACACACTGTATGACCCCTGAGCTGAACCATGTCATGTGTGGTTTGGTAATGGAGTGTTTATAGCTGGGGATGAGAGAGAGCTGAGGGGAGTGTATTCAAATCTAAATATTATTCAACCTTGTTTTGTAGCTTGATGTTTGACTGACAATGACCCTAACCCTGACACAAAACAAGAAACAAAAAGGGAGAGTCCACAATTTCTCAATAGCCTTTTATTTGTTATAATAATATTATAGCTTGCAACTGAGTAATACCACACTTATTTTTAAAAAGTGAGTTTTTAACAGCCTTGATATGGGCTTTTTAACCTCCATAGACAATTAATTTACAATTTTTCCACTTTATCTGATTATGTTCAGCTGGGGATCATACTACACGCTATACCACAGACCACGGTATAACCACTGTGTACCCATAAGACTGCCAATGGCCCCGGGCCTGAGCTAGATTACCCCTCCTGATACGACTGGTGGATTGATGATTCACTTGCTTAGTCAAATGTATTGATTGTAAGTCGCTTTGGAATAAGGCGTCTGTTAAATGCCCAAAATGTAAAATGTAAATGTAAAGTAACCCATGTACCTTCCCCAAGAAGGGTACTTACGGATCCAGAGGAGCAGTTGTCCACCTCCCCAACCTCGTACAGGACCACGTCCTTAATGAACACAGCGATGGCCTTCAGGATGAACGACACAAACAGATGCATGTGGATGTAGTTCCTGGTGCAATGGAGCTTCCTGGGGGGACAGACATACATACACACACACACACACACACACACACTCACAAATCATCTAACGCCCTTGTAATTAATGAGGCGAAGAAATCACTAAATCTACTAATTACAGAGTGATTTAAATCCTAATTGAGCGTTTTGGTTCCTCTGTGTCTGTGGCTGGATATGAAGCACCAAGCCATTGTCGCATTCCTCAATTACGACCAGAATGGGAAGCATTTCCAAAAGGGCTAATCTAAAACAATTTGAGATATTCATGCAAAAAATGTGTTTAATTTTTTACATCCGGATTGTGTTATCTCAGGTCTGCAGTCGTTACAATCACTGACTACCTTTCTTAGTGATGAGTGAGCTTGGCGTCTACAGACAAGTTAGCGCTCAAACAAACACCGTTCCTCCCAACATCCTGTACCTGTGCATTTAAGTGGCCTGTTTTGTGGGTTTGTGGAGTGTGCAGCTGTCTCAGTGCACACACAACTAAAATACGATTCGTTTACTTAGCCTGTGTCTCTCCATTGCAGAATAGTTTGATGCTGCACTTGTTTAAACACTGGGTATTTGTTTTTGGATAGCAAGATGTTCTAAATGGGATGACAGTGACAGATCCACTTAATCCATGACAGTTCTGGTTCCCTAATTAAATGTGTTATCTTTAGGGAGCTGAGGGTAAAACAGTTTCTCCCCAAACTGCCTAATTTCCAAACTTTCCAAAGGTGATGTTAAAGAAGCTATTCATTTGAGCATTTATTTTCTAAAATGGGAACCACATATTAATGATGATATCATACTGTCTGACACCATTCTGTCCTGTATAGTGTTCATTTCTGCATCTGAGAGTTTAATTATAAGTCGGTTCCTCCAGAACTAAAACTCTGTCGTGTGTGGAATTGGGGGCTGCAATATGAAAAAGATAACATGGTTAAGGTTGAATAAACCATCCAAAGCTATTCTTTGGCCAGTCAGGGGGAAGGCTAAAGCAATAGCGTAGCCAGATAGCATAGCCAGATAGCGTAGCCAGAAAAAAACGGTGTGTAAAGAATAAATGGGTGTTCATCAGATAAGCTAGCGCGGCTAGCACATGAGTTACCATGTGGACAGTCTTTTCCATAGTCTTTTCAGAAAGAAACGGTAACAAATGAACTGAATATCTTGTGCATGGTTACTTGTTTCAACGGAATGTCTCCTATTCCTCAAATTCTGTTTCATTGAAAGGTCAAACAGAATGTGTGGCTGTCCTGCCGCTCAATATCTGTGAACTCCTTCAGGAACCCTACCCCCTCATACTGGTTCAACACCCCAGCGTGGCAGGTTCTCACACCTTCACAGTTTCCCAGAGTTCACGCTGTGATACTGTGCACGTCGTGAGTTGAGAGAGTCTGTTAGACCTGCAAACTGGATACCAAAAGTCCTCATCACACAGTGAGCAGAAGTTCAAGGACAAATTACGTCTAAGGTAAATCAAACACATTATCGCTACACGAATGGTGTGGAAAATGCTAACACTACCTCCATTCAATACTGTACAACCTGGAAAGTAATGGTCCCCTTAAAATATAGGGGTAGAGTGTGAGATATATACAGGAGGAACAAATGTTCAGACATTTGTCTACGGTCCATTTACATGTTTTAGTCTCATGAAAAATCCAGAACACTCCTGAGCATTCTCACATGAGAACAGAGAGTAGAGGTCAAGAAGAGGCTTCTCTCTGACAGCATCGGGTCGTACACCAATAGGCTGACTGTTCAATGCCCTATTGTGTGAACACCTGAAGCCACTTTTCATGAGTGGACCTTACCGCAAGTGTGAAAGTGCAGTCGTCCTTGATTTCAGCATGTCATTCTATTTATGAAGCATGAAGCAATCAATCACTGGAGCGCCAAGCGAGAGCCATATTGTTGCTGTCCATTTAATCCCTGAATGCTCCTGTGATCTCCGTTGTGTAATACAATGTGTAAAGACACACCGTCCACAGACCAGGGGCTGAGGCACGGAACATGAATGTGAAGTGCTTGTGCTTCGAGAGACAATTCATTTTCTGGTTTGTTTCTTTGTTATTTTATCTTTTTTCGCCTTTAAAAGAGTCTTGTGTGTCAAGCTGCATCAATCAAAGCGGGTAAGGCCTAATTAAAAGACTTTTACTCGCTTGACATCCCTCTTCATATGAGTCGGCAGGGTACCCTTTGGATGATCACACTGGAGGTCAACATGTATTATAGTTGCACGCTAATTGTGTTCTCTGGGAGTCCAGAAAAGCTGTTTGTTGTCTCTCAATCAAAGATCGATTCAACTGTTGTCGGAAAACTATTGAAGATCCATCAGATTTATTCATGAAAGATTTATAAATCCTGTTTGAAGGATCAGTGGACACTGAGGGTGTACAGAGAGGTATTGAAGTGGGTTAAGTGATGAAGGACATTGTCAGCCTATTCATGGTTGATTTTTATTTGAACCAAACACAAATATAGGATCTTAAATACATATTTTGAAAAAGAGGAAAGAATCCTCTATTTTCAGATGGCACTTGAAAGTTGCTGCAGCCTTACCTGAAGATGCACAGAATCACAATGGCAGTGATGAGGGAGACGAGAGAGACACTGTGGCCGATGGTGTAGCCAATCTTCACTTGCATAAAGAACTTTCCTGGCTGAAAAACAACAACACAAACAATAACCGTTCTGAAGGCAAAAGGGGGTCCAACCTAGAAATGAGCTAGATCTTGCTGTTGTTGTCTGTTTGGTGTGTTTGTAATATGTCAGCATTAATGCCATCTCAGGTGCATACTATATATAGCGCTCCATAAGAGAAGGCTTCACAGAGCAGAGTTTGTTATGCAATCTATCTATTGATATGATAGCCCTGACCAGGTGCAGGCGAACAGAGCATGACAGACAGAGGCACATTAGCAAAAATTGATCACAGACTTTAAACACAGGAATGTCAGTAGTTAGGACAGACAGAAACAGAGGAGAGAAACAGGTGAACAGGTGCTTCTGATGTGCATCTCTCACTGACTAGACCACAGGGAGAGAGAGAGAGCAGTCTGAAGTATAGGCCAATTCATGTTTTAATTTAATATTTACATATTAACATTTAGGCCGTTAATTAAATGTTCTCAACAGGGCCAAAATGCTTACTCAATTTGCACTTTGAAACAATTAAACACTTGCTTGATATGAATCTTCTGAGGGAGACTCACTGACGCTCTCTCTCCAAGTAAAACATGTCCCCAGGAGACTGTACTTGTTACAGTTACAATTAACTGTGTTAATTGGTTTAAATTAAACATTACAAAACAGTCAAAAAATAAAACCGTTTTTTTTTCTGTGTGTGTTCGGGACAGGCCATGAGAACACCTATTTTGCTTGATGGAGGGTTATACATTTTCATATTTTAGAGGTCCGATTTTCTCCTTGTACCCCCATCATAAATAACGACCAGTCCCTTACCTCAGAGTGACAGAGAAGCAATATGAACATTTGAAATTGTACTATCATGATAACACATTTTATTTAATGGGTCTTTTATTATTATCTATATTTTTTTCTATTATCAAATACTGTATTTGAAGCCACAGTCTGTGTCTCTCAGACCTAGAACGAGATGGGTCTAACTGAAGAGCATCTCTAAATCTATCCCAGATATGTTTTACTGCTGTCGCTCTGTCATGGGTGAGAGCAGGGTCTCACAGGGTTTACCCGTCACAGCAGAACAGCTCAATTTATGACTTAAGCCATAAAGACTGCAGAGGTGTTTGTCCATGATTCACAGCTATTGAGAGTTATTGACCTTTAAGGAATTTAATATGAATAGAAGATTCAACAAACGTGTATCTTTCTCAAGGTCGCTCTCATTTAGCTCTCTTTCAGCAGGCAGAATAACACACTCCAATGGTGATTACTGTGATCTAAATATACAGCCATGATAAACACAGACTGTGTTTATGACTGTGTTATGCCCAGCCAAATCCATGTTTAGAGGTAGCTAGCTAACATTACATTGATCATACTCGTAAGACTTTTCACTTTTCCAAAAATGCCGGTCGAGAGAGGACGCTGGCGTTGCTTGTTTTCGCCGCTTCTCCGCCCGAAATCTAGATATACAGTACTTGCAGTATACAGAGTAGATTGTCCTACAAAGACACTTCGATTTAGATTTAGTAATCACAAAATGTATTAGACCCCTATACTTTCTTTTATTTATTGTTTTGTTTCTTTTTATTATTACTACTCGATCTTTTCAGTTTGTAAAGCGTCTTTGAGTGTCTAGAAAAGTGCTATATAAGTCTAATGTATTATTATTATTATTATTATATAATTATATCATTATCTGAGGGAATAATGCTACCGTTCCCCACTCCCTAACATAGTGTGGCATTGTTCTTCTAGGGGCTTTCAGAGCTGTTTTCACATTAGAACTGCAATGGCTGCGCATGTTTTATGAGAGACTTTTGGGTTAAAAGCACGACATGGACTTTTGGGTTAAAAGCACGACATGGACTTTTGGGTTAAAAGCACGACACTGAAACTGAGGAAGTGTCACACAAGTAGAGAGTCGGACATCAAATTCCTTTTAAAGTCCCTCGCTAGGCGATTCCCTCTGGACACTGCTATGACGCATACTGATGAGGCAGGCAGTGACTTGGGAGACAAGAGTGCCAGTGAGAAAGCTTTTACCACCCTGTAGAGGACGTTCACTCTTCAGTGAGCTGCACTGCTGTCAACACTGGACAAATGAGCTCTCTCATACCTCCCTCTCATACTCTTATGCAAAACCTCCAAAGCTTCACAAATGCTTTTGATGCGTGTACGTACATTATGCCTGTCGATTCTAACGGCTCATTGATTGCTGAGAAGAATGAGAATGGGGTTGTTAGTAGGGGTGGGAATTGATAAGATGTTATTGATACCGATTCCATTATCGTTTCTGCCTATCGATTCGATTCTATATCGATTCCCTAATCACTAGAAGACTAGTGAACAGCTGTGCCTTTTTTACCTACTAAAAGAGCCCCCTCTTCACAATGCTAAGCTGCTATTTACACACAACGACCACTAGTTGGCTTGTAAATTAGCCTACTTCCTACACAGAAAAACTGCAAAATAGCTTTATACTAGCTTATCCTGATGTGATTTTGAAAATGTAAGGATACTGGGTGGTAGAACGCACATATCTAGGAAGTCATGAAAGGAGGGTCCTGAAATTTGATCGAGTGCAAAGATAAAAACATGGCATTCTTGTAATTTTATCACATGGAACATAGAAACATCGAAAGATGTTTTAGCATATTATGGTGTTTCTTAGTTGAAATGATCATTTTACAGATGTTACTAGCAGCCTACCGGGCAGAAGTTGGACCACCAACAGCTTCTTCCCCTCAGCTGTCAGACCTTTGACTCTAAACTCTACACCGTCTCACTGACCACACAGTTGCAGTTGTGTTCTGTGTAGATCATGCTGTACATAGCCCATCCCTGTGTATCATAGCCCACAGCCAGTATTTTTGTATTTTTGGATATTTCACTATATACGACATATTTATCATATATGTATCATATGTATCATAGCACATTGTATATAATCTAAATGTATATATACCACTGCACATCCAGTCACCATTGTATGACATGGCATGACATTGCACATCACGCTACCATTTGCACTTTACTGTATAGATTGCTGTAAATACTGCTGTAAATACTGCTACTTATCACTGCAATATAATTGCTATTTGTTGCACTTCTGGTTAGACGCACAATAATTTCATTGCATTGTCTTGTACTATGTAATGACAATAAAGTTAATCTAATCTAATCCAATCTATTACTGATGCATTGTCAACATTGTGACCGGTTCTCAACTGGGACCGGTTCTGGATTCCCATCCCTTGTTGTTAGAGACTAAATAACCTAATCTTGTTGTTAGAGATGATGAAATAATCTCATCTTGTTGTTAGAGATGACGAAATAACCTCATCTTGTTGTTAGAGATGAAATAACCTCATCTTGTTAGAGATGAAATAACCTAATCTTGTTGTTAGAGATGAAATAATCTAATCTTGTTGTTAGAGATGACGAAATAACCTCATCTTGTTGATTTGGATAAAAATAATTCTGCTTCAGCAAACAGTGATTGATGCTGAGGTACTGGTAGACTGTGGTGTCCATGTCATTCAGACTATTTTCCATGGCTTGTTCAATCCATTCATATTTCATCAGTGATTAACCGAACTCTGTGGGGTTAAAGTGAACATTTACATATTCAATACAAAGGTGCTCTCTTTTGTCCCAGTCTGATATTACTGAAGAGCTCCATTATATCACAGAGAAAAGAATCAATCGTTCTATTATAAAAATGTAATTTTCCTTCTGTAGGGCGCAGACCTATGCATAATCAAAGTCACTGTACTCTAAAATGGTAGTCTGACATTCATAGACGAATACATCCCTGTGATCTGCGTCACGGGGTGAGTCATTGAATCACTGAAAGGCAACAGTAGAAGATACATATGGTACTTCATATAAGGTACTTTACTGATTTTCTTTTGCTGAAACAACACACATGCACTGCACACAATGGCCCCCTGTTGTGTTTCAATCTCTGAAGATGTATATGTCTATATATTAGATGTATATGTTTATATATTAGATCGTAGATGTTTATATATTAGAGGTATGTTTATATATCAGATGTATATGTTTATATATTAGATGTATATGTTTATATATTAGATGTAGATGTTTATATATTAGATGTATATGTTTATATATTAGAGGGAGATGTTTATATATTATATGTAGATGTTTATATATTAGATGTATATGTTTATATATTAGATGTAGATGTTTTTATATTAGATGTAGATGTTTATATATTAGATGTATATGTTTATATATTAGATGTATATGTTTATATATTAGATGTATATGTTTATATATTAGATGTAGATGTTTATATATTAGATGTATATGTTTATATATTAGAGGTATATGTTTATATATTAGATGTATATGTTTATATATTAGATGTATATGTTTATATATTAGATGTATATGTTTATATATTAGATGTAGATGTTTATATATTAGATGTATATGTTTATATATTAGAGGTATATGTTTATATATTAGATGTAGATGTTTATATATTAGATGTATATGTTTATATATTAGAGGTATATGTTTATATATTAGATGTATATGTTTATATATTAGATGTATATGTTTATATATTAGATGTATATGTTTATATATTAGATGTATATGTTTATATATTAGAGGTATATGTTTATATATTAGATGTAGATGTTTATATATTAGATGTATATGTTTATATATTAGAGGTATACGTTTATATATTAGATGTAGATGTTTATATATTAGATGTATATGTTTATATATTAGAGGTATATGTTTATATATTAGATGTATATGTTTATATATTAGATGTAGATGTTTATATATTAGATGTATATGTTTATATATTAGATGTATATGTTTATATATTAGATGTTTATATATTAGATGTAGATGTTTATATATTAGATGTAGATGTTTATATATTAGATGTAGATGTTTATATATTAGATGTAGATGTTTATATATTAGAGGTATATGTTTATATATTAGATGTAGATGTTTATATATTAGATGTATATGTTTATATATTAGAGGTATATGTTTATATATTAGATGTATATGTTTATATATTAGATGTATATGTTTATATATTAGAGGTATATGTTTATATATTAGATGTAGATGTTTATATATTAGATGTATATGTTTATATATTAGAGGTATATGTTTATATATTAGATGTAGATGTTTATATATTAGATGTATATGTTTATATATTAGAGGTATATGTTTATATATTAGATGTATATGTTTATATATTAGATGTAGATGTTTATATATTAGATGTATATGTTTATATATTAGATGTATATGTTTATATATTAGATGTAGATGTTTATATATTAGATGTATATGTTTATATATTAGATGTTTATATATTAGATGTAGATG